>NC_079406.1:20687450-20991557 GCF_029220125.1 Pseudoliparis swirei | reverse complement strand
GAAAATAGTACATTAACATAATTATCAATTTTGTTTTACATATAGTGACAGCAAATGGTATGCGAGTGAAATAAAACATTTTTAAAAGGTGCCTGTGGACAGGATTGAAAACTAGTGACAATGCAGTATACACCTTAGACCAGTGGGATACTAGAATGCACCATAATGTATGTTTATTATGATTATTAGTGATGTTAATATTCATATTATGATATTGTTAAAAATTATAAATATATTTTTTCTTTTTTTGCAAAATGGCTCCAACTCTTCCAGCACCATCTTTGTGCTGCATGCAAGTCAAGAAGAAAACATTCCAACAACCAATCATTACACACCATGTACATGTAATAGATCTGAACTCCCTAATGGGTAGATAAGGATCCATGGACAACATCAGATAATGTCTGCTGAATACAATACCCCCCCCCCCCCATATTATCTGTAGTACGAGTCTACAGTATGCCAGGCTACAAGCACCAACACACATTTAAAACAATCATTTCAACATATGGAGTACTCTTGCAGCCCTTGTCATGAAAGATGTAGTGATAAACAAAGCAAAGAGTCTACAGCCATGCTAGCAGCTCAGAGAATCTAATATCCAGGCGCAGATACTTGGTACAAAATTATTTGGCAATCCAGGCTGGATCGACTGACCGACTGCCGTCCCGACAGCTACGACGCTTGTGTGGCTTAGAAAAAAGCAATACAATATATTTGACGACCAATGGCTCTGATCTGATATTGTAAGTAATTAAATCAATGCTCAGAACAATGACTTTCATTCTTTCTACCTTTCTGTAGATTTCAGTAAAGCCGAGTTTGTTCAAATATATTTTAATGTACAACATACTAACACCGACAATGTACCGTATGCAATGTGTCGTAACCATAAACAAGCAGTTATTTAATTGATTGGTCAATCTACAGAACATCATTTAAGCTGCAATCCATTAATTTACAACCACATATCAGGGTCTGGGTAACGGTAGTAGCAAGATAAGTAAGGTTACGGCTAGACATGTTGCTCCTGGGGTACCCCAAGGTGCTCCAAGGCCTGATGGGATATGTAGGTGCTCCAAGGCCTGATGGGATATGTAGGTGCTCCAAGGCCTGATGGGATATGTAGGTGCTCTAAGGCCTGATGGGATATGTAGGTGCTCCAAGGCCTGATGGGATATGTAGGTGCTTCAAGGCCTGATGGGATATGTAGGTGCTCCAAGGCCTGATGGGATATGTAGGTGCTCCAAGGCCTGATGGGATATGTAGGTGCTCCAAGGCCTGATGGGATATGTAGGTGCTCCAAGGCCTGATGGGATATGTAGGTGCTCCAAGGCCTGATGGGATATGTAGGTGCTCCAAGGCCTGATGGGATATGTAGGTGCTCCAAGGCCTGATGGGATATGTAGGTGCTCCAAGGCCTGATGGGATATATAATTCTTCTTGCATAAAGGACCACGGTCCAGTTGGATGAGTCTGAAAAAATGCTGAACGGGAGGAACCGGAAGGCATTCTGATCAGATACCTGAACCCCCTCAACCTGAAGGAGCATCAAAACAAGCTCCCTTCGGGTGTTTCTCTGAAGGTGAGCCCAGCCACCCTGTGAAGGAAACTCATGTTGGCCACCTGTAACCGCAACCTTGTTCTTTTGGTGGCGACATAAAGCTCAGGACCATTGGTGGGAGCGGAAAACCAGATCAACCTGTAAATCGAGATCATCAGCTCCCTTTACACCAAGAAAGTCCTGTTCAGTCCAAAACCGATACACCCGTCCCTCTAACGCAACATCTTACCCCCACTCATGAACAAGACCTCGAGATATTTGAGTTAGACACTTACTCCCAAACCGGAGAGTTCAGGGTCTCCTGGCAGAGTACAATGGTTTTGTTCTAGACTTTACAGTTATCGAGTTCTACTGAGACTATTTTCTTTTTAAATTATATCATTGTCAATTGCTTTGCTGGTTATACAAAATGAGCACACTGCATATGCCCCCTTAGGTCTTGACACAGAAAACAATTCAATTCAATTCAATTCAGTTTATTTGTATAGCCCAATTTCACAAATTACAAATTTGTCTCGAGTTAACCCTTCAGGGGAAAAAAGGGAAGAAACCTGGAGGAGAGCAACAGAGGAGGATCCCTCTCCAGGATGGACAGATGCAATAGATGTAATGTGTACAGAAGGACAGATTTAGAGTTAAAATACATTCAATGAATATGACAGAGTGTATGAATAGTTCATAGTAGGCATATTCCACGATGGAGACTCCATCCATCAGGCAAGGAGGAGGGAGTCTCAACAGTAGGCGGAGTCTCAACAGGACAGTGGCGTAGTCAGGAGCAGGAATTCCACGACCCAGACCTCGATGATCCATCAGGCAGATAGGATCTATGCCGTCTCATAGGGTCCGATGACCCCATGAGACGTGAAGTCAAAAGGACTTCACGACAATGAGGAAAATAATCAACGTTTCGACCATAGAACCTTTAGATGTGATAAACGGGATGCAATCTTGAATGACTGTGATGACATCACACAAATCCAACAAACCAAAGCATGAATATTTCATTACTTTGATGACTAATCTGGGACACAGTATCCCACTGCAGTCATTTCAGGGTCCATTCATTACCGTAGCTTTTTTCAAAACTGGGAAATAGATCGCTGTTTTTGTTAGGCACGGAGCAGATCAAGTCAGCAATGGACAGCAAACAATGATGGAACCAGTGTCAGTGTCGGTTCATTATCGTATTACACCATGCTCTCAGTCTTCCTCTCTCCTTGTTAACATTATCTACTGCATCATATGTCTGCTTTCTTCTTGACTAAATTATCTGGGTAAATTCATAGATTGTTGAATCGGGTCATGAAAATATCAGCCAGATAACAGCAGAACATTGACACACACTAGCAAGTGAACTCATGTATCTGGAAATATGTATCCAAGAGAGAGAGAGAGAGAGAGAGAGAGAGAGAGAGTGTTGGTGGTGGTGAGAAGGAATCTAGCCAGCCATGAACAACACATGTAGATTACTTTGTGTTCATCCATCTGAAGCAGATAAAGGCCATTCAAAGACATACAATATTAACAACTCAAAGAGTGAATTTGATTTGTTCTTTTTAACATAACTTCCCAAAGAAACTATATGCAGCTGAGAGGATTTGACTGCTATGACAATAACAACATTTAAAAAAGCAGTGGAGGACTTTGAATTATTGGATGAACTAAGACTTCTCTGAATTGGTGTTGGAAAATATAAGAAAGAACATGCATTATGCATCCGAGTATTCACTTAAACCCAATTCAATAGCTGCAAACATTTTTGATGGTAATGTAGGCGCAGAGATAATTATATGTTTAGCCATACAGGCACATATCAGGAGGGGATGCACGAAGAGAGAAAAAAGAGCTGCCAACACATATTTATTTCAAACCTTCATAGTATGCAATACACATATTGAATAATGCACAAAGTGGGTACATTCATTCAATAGCTAAATCAACTCCGCTAGTTTTCAGCTACTTTTATTCAACAAGTAATTTGCGTATATATGTTCATGGCTTATATTTGGCCTTTACATTCCAATTAATAAGTAATTTTAATAATTAGTCAATTTTTTACACACACCATGTATTTTTCTATTATGAGCCAGTCTGCATACTTCACCAATATGAAAGCGGCTTTGAAATAGAACCCATTATGATGGTTCGAGGTTGGTTTATTGTCATTATCCAAGACAAGGTTGCACAAGGAAATTAAGTGGAACTTTCTTTATGCTTCTTTCTCCATGGCTTATTTTGGACTTTCAGTTTTGTCTAATTGTGGGTGCTGACATAAAAATATCATGCGATAGCGCCAACTCACTTAAAATAGCTGGTTACTGGTTATAGCCGATCGACTGAAAATCGTCTGGTTTTGATTGGCAGCCAATGGATTGATACATCTCAAGATATCAGAGTTGCCAGTATAGATACAGAACATGTTCACCTTCAATAATCATATAACCTGATAATTCAATTAATTGTATATCTTTTCAGATGCACATTTTAATTTGTCAAAGAGCCATAATGACAGAATATTACCTATAGACTCAACTCTAGGACAAAACGCTTTATTTCTGTTCTATGTGAGAAAAAGCCCAGTAAATTAACACCTGTCAGGTACATTTTGTGTTGGCCAGTATTTGCAAAAGGTTCCTCTAATACCTTTAATAGAGATGCTGAAAATAAACTCAGCCATCTATGACCTTTCTGTCATGACTTGAATTAGCTGCTTCCTGCCCGCTGAAGAAAGACATCCCGGCAGAGGGTGAGTCTGTGCCAATGACAGTCTCGCTTTATACAGAAAGTATTTATGTCATGGAGGTCCATAAGTCACCCTCGGTCACAGCTTAGGGTTCAGGGTGCAATGCAACCGCTCACATTAATCTACTGGCTGAGATTGATTATATTCAAGCAAGACATTTCTGGTTGCATCCTGTAGTAGCGCCAAGTTTAGCCTCCGGCCACAACCAACAGCCGCTAGGTTTTTTGATGTCTGGAGGTTTGCCATGAAACTCTGTCATAAGAGTTCCTGCTAGAGAAGCCTTTGCACTATTCCTAGCCTGGACTGTCTGGCTGAACGAGATTGGTGAAGGTCGCCCATGTAAAACCAGCAGACGGAGTGACAGATGACTCCATCAGATGAATAAACAACCTGGCAAAAAAAAGAAAAAACTCATGTTCTCATTAAACCTGAAGGAGAGGAGGTTGCCGAAGTCTAAATTTAGTTTTAAATAAACACCTCTAATGAATCTATCATATTTGTTTCAGCTCCAGATTTACAAAAGCAAACAGATGGACCGCTCCTGCATCCAGTCACTCAGCACAGCCAGCTCCTTACTTCATGCCACGAACAATGACAACATGTGGAACAACATTTATCCAGTTTCTCCGTATGCCGACACAAAATCTGCTTCTTGTTAAGATATGAAAGGCACATACATTAAGTTAACGCAGACATAAATAACCAGTAAAGCGTTGCAGCGAAGTACACTGAAAAGAGTAAAAGATTAAAATAACAAAAAACAATGGTAAAACCACCCGTCTTTTGCACTTTTAGAAGAGATTTACACCAGTGACTATGGAAAATAAAGTGAAGTTTATGATCTGGTGGAATGAGCTGACTTTGCTATGCTACAGCTTCTCCGGGCGATTTCTGACCTTCATCTTTACTGCTAATACAGATTGTGCCCATAACACAGTGCCACAATGTACTCAATTAATTTAGACATACAGTTCCTTGTTATTCCCTCGGGGCAATAGCAGAAAATACATTTTTAGAAAACCTAGTGAAACTTGCTTTAAAAGTTATAGCTGCTACAATCGATATTTTTCAATAAACAATAGATAAAATGTATGTGTAATGTGAAAGGGTTGATTGTGGTGGCAACCCCTCTTATTTACTTAGTTTTATGGGCCACTGTCACTGCCCGTAGCCATCAACTAAATACGTCTGATTTTCCCAGCTGCTCCTGAACGCATCATCTCACTCTTCCGGTAAGCTCTGGTTGCCAGCTCAACAGCGAGCATGACTTCTTCTTCTCTCCCTCCCGCTCCCTCTTGCTCAGTGTGTCTCATGTATAGTTATCCCCCTGCCTCCCTTAATGATAACGATACATGTAACAAGTGTAGTTTATTTGCTAGGTTGGAGGCAGGTCTAAGTGGGTTAGATGCACGGCTCCGCGCTATCGAAGCTCAGACAGCTATGCTAGTTAGCCCGCGCTCTCCCGTAGTCGGCGGAGCTACAGTCAGCTGTTAGCTGTGCCCCGCGGTAACCGTGCAGCCGGATGGTTGGGTAACTGTTCGCAGGAGTCGTAAGTCTACACAGAAGCCCGCTGTGCACCAACCACTTCACGTTTCGAACCAGTTTTCCTGCTCAGCGACACACCCGCTGAGGAACACACCCTGGTTAACGGGAGCTCTATAGCCAGGAACGTGAAAATAGCGAAGCCACGGACCACCGCCGTGTGCCTCCCGGCGGCCAGAGCGGGCGACGTGGAGTCTTGTTTGAAGCTGCTGGCTAAGGATAAGCGGAGATACAGTCAGATTGTAATACACGCCGGTGGTAATGACGCCGAGCCCGCCGCCGGAACTCACTAAAATTAATGTGGAATCGGTGTGCTTATGCCAAGACGTTGTCGGACACCGTAATTTTCTCTGGCCCTCTCCCAAATTTGCAGACAGACGAATTGTATAGCCGAATGTCGCTTTCAACCGCTGGCTGTCGAGGTGGTGCCCAGCGAATAATGTGGGCTACGAGACAACTGGAAGACTTTCTGGGAAAACCTGATCTGATGAGGAGAGACGGCATTCATCCCACGTTGGACGGAGCGTCTCATTTCTGTGAATATGATCAAGTTGATCACTGCACTTAATCTATGACAACCCAGGGTTCAGATCAGGAACCGGAGCAGAGTTGTAGTTTAACACCCTTCTCTGCTCTTCCATTCGAGCAGTTACCCACCCTTGACTTTAGAGTAGAGACTGTGTCTGTCCCACGGCCACTTCAATTAAATAAATCAAAAGTAAGCAGAAGAGGAGTCGTACACAATAACCTTATACAAGTTAACACAATTATTTCAGCAGTGCAACAAAATAGGTCTATTAAATGTGGTCTCCTAAATATTCGATCTCTGTCATCTAAAGCTGTGTTACTGAATGATTTAATATCAGATAATCACATTGATTTATGTTGCCTAACTGAAACCTGGCTGAGCCATGAAGAATATGTCTGCCTGAATGAATCGACTCCTCCAAGTCATATTAATACTCACATTCCTCGAGGCACCGGTCGAGGAGGTGGAGTAGCAGCCATCTTTGAATCGAGCCTATTAATTAATCCTCAACCAAAATTACACTACACCTCATTTGAAAGCCTTGTTCTTAGTCTTTCACATCCAACCTGGAAAACACTACAGCCAATTCGATTTGTGATTCTGTACCGCCACCAGGTCCATATTCAGAGTTTATATCTGAATTCTCAGAATTTATATCAAGTTTGGTTCTTAAAACCGATAAAGTTATTATTGTTGGAGATTTTAATATCCATGTGGATGTTGATAATGATTGCCTTAGTGCTGCATTCATCTCCTTGTTGGACTCGATTGGCTTCTGTCAGAGAGTACAGAAACCCACTCACAGCTTTGGCCACACGCTTGATCTTGTTCTTACTTATGGCGTTGACATTGAGCATTTGAACGCCTTCCCACAGAATCCTCTTCTGTCAGACCACAACCTCATAACTTTTGAATTTATACTACCGGAGTGTACTCCGTTAGTCAAAAGTTTCTACACTAGATGTCTAACTGATAGTGCTGTAGCTAAATTTAAAGAAGCGATTCCTTCTGTATTTGATTCGATACCACGTCTCAATATAACAGAGGACTCCTGGTCTAATTTTAGTCCGTCCCAGATTGATCATCTTGTTGACAGTGCCATAGGCTCTGAGAATGACACTGGACTCGATAGCCCCTCTGAAGAAGAAGACAGTGAGGAAGAGGAGGTTTGCTCCCTGGTATAACCCTCAGACCCGCAAACTGAAGCAAGCGTCATTTAAAGCTTGAACGCATATGGCGTTCAACTAATCTCAAGAATCCCGCTTAGTTTGGCGAGATAGTCTTAAAACATATAAGAAGGCCCTCCGTAATGCCAGAGCAGCCTATTACTCATCAATAATAGAAAAATAAAACAACCCCAGGTTTCTCTTCAGCACTGTAGCCAGGCTGACAGAGAGTCACAGCTCTGTGGAGCCGAGCATTCCTATAAACCTTAGTGGTAATGACTTTATGAACTTCTTTAATGAAAAGATTTTAACTATTAGGGACAAGATTAATAATCTCTTGCCCATAACCAGTGCCAATCTGTCCTCAAGTGGAATGGCCTTGGAAACCGCTGTATGCCCTGGTGTATATTTGGAGGATTTTCTCCTATCAACCGTGACCAATTATTTTCAACGGTTTCTACTTGAACACGCCTACCTGTCTCTTGGACCCCATCCCACGAGGCTGCTTAAAGACGTTTTGCCTTTAATTGGCGGCTCTCTATTAGATATTATCAATGTGTCTCTGCTAACAGGCCACGTACCACACTCCTTCAAGGTGGCTGTTATTAAACCTCTCCTGAAGAAGCCCACTCTGGATCCAGAGGTATTGGCTAACTACAGACCGATCTCTAACCTCCCTTCCTCTCCAAGATCCTTGAGAAAGTGGTCGCAAATCAGTTGTGCGACTTTCTACATCATAATAGTTTATTTGAGAAATTTCAATCAGGATTTAGAAAACACCACAGCACCGAGACGGCACTGGTGAAAATTACAAATGACCTCTTAATGGCAGCAGATAAAGGACTCCTCTCTGTCCTGGTCTTGTTAGACCTTAGTGCTGCATTCGACACCATTGACCATGACATCCTGTTACAGAGACTGGAGCAGTCGATTGGCATTTCAGGCACGGCACTAATTTGGTTTAAATCCTATTTATCAGATCGATCTCAGTTTGTATTTGTAAACGATGACGCCTCGATAACCACCAACGTTAATCACGGAGTTCCACAAGGTTCTGTGCTTGGACCAATTTTATTTACCTTATACATGCTTCCGGCAATATTATCAGGAAACACTCCATAAACTTTCATTGTTATGCAGATGACACTCAACTATATTTATCGATAAAACCAGAGGAGAGCAACCAACTCTGTAAAATTCAAGCATGTCTTAAAGACATAAAACATGGATGACCTGCAACTTGATGTTAAACTCAGACAAACCGAAGTAATTTTAATCGGCCCTGAGCACCTCAGAGATCAATTATCTGGTGATGTGGATTCTGTAGACGGCATTGCCCTGGCATCCAACACCACTGTAAAGAATCTTGGCGTTATCTTTGATCAGGACTTGTCCTTTAACTCCCACGTAAAGCAAATCTCAAGGACTGCATTCTTTCATCTACGTAATATTTCAAAAATCAGGCACATCTTGTCTCAAAAGATGCAGAAAAATTGGTTCATAGCGTTCGTTACTTGAGACTGGATTACTGCAACCTTATTAGCAGGCTGCTTTAATAAATCTCTTAGGTCCCTCCAGTTTATCCAGAATGCTGCAGCTCGTGTTCTCACTAAAACTGAAAAGAGATCACATCACTCCTGCACTAGCTGCTCTGCACTGGCTCCCAGTAAAATCAAGAATCACTTTTAAAATTCTTCTCTTAACCTACAAAGCCTTGATTGGTGATGCTCCATCATATCTTAAGGAGCTTGTCGTACCATATTGCCCCACTAGAGAGCTACGCTCACTAAATGCGGGACTACTTGTAGTTCCTAGAGTCTTAAAAAGTAGAATGGGAGCCAGAGCCTTTAGTTATCAAGCTCCTCTTTATGGAACCAGCTTCCAATTTCAGTCCGGGAGGCAGACACAGTCACCTCGTTTAAGAGTAGACTTAAGACCTTCCTCTTTGACAGAGCTTATAGTTAGGGCTGAATCAGGTTTGCCCTGGTCCAGCCCCTTGATATGCTGCTATAGGCTTATAGCTGTCGGGGGACGTTTTAGGATGCACTGAGTACCTATCTCCTTTTCTCTCCTTAAGGATGAATTTTCATCTCTCAATCACACGTTACTAACTCTGCTTTCTCCCGAAGTCCTTTTGACTTTACGTCTCATGGGGTCATCGGACCTATGAGACGGCATAGATCTATCTGCCTGATGGATCGTCTGGGTCGTGGAATTCCTGCTCATGACTACGCCACTGTCCTGTTGAGACTCCCCCCACTCCTCCTCCCCACCGCCATCTGCCTGATGGATCGTGGAGGTCTCCATCGTGGAATATGCCTACTATGAACTATTCACACTCTGTCATATTCATTGAATGTATTAACTTAATCTGTCCTTCTAAATCATCCTTCTGTACACATTTACATGACTATGAAGTTTATGATCTGGTGGAATGAGCTGACTTTGCTATGCTACAGCTTCTCGATTTCTGACCTTCATCTTTACTGCTAATACAGATTGTGCCCATAACACAGTGCCACAATGTACTCAATTAATTTAGACATACAGTTCCTTGTTATTCCCTCGGGGCAATAGCAGAAAATACATTTTTAGAAAACCTAGTGAAACTTGCTTTAAAAGTTATAGCTGCTACAATCGATATTTTTCAATAAACAATAGATAAAATGAATTGAATTGAATTGATTGTGGGCAACCCCTCTGTAGTTTGCATTGGTTCCAGCAGCAGCAGCCAGCTGTTCATTGTAAAGAAAAAAGCTGCAAAACTGAGTTGCCTGCCAATACATTTCTGACAGATATAGTATGCGATACATGGTGGAGCATTTAGGATTCAACTATTTCCTCTCCTTTAGGCTCCAACAGTCATCAGATGGACAGAAAGGAAGCAACCACCAGTTGCCATATCTCCTAAATAGGTGACGTGTCAATACTGCATTCCAAAAAATGAATGCAGCTTTAATTTTTAATGATACCCTTATGCAAACCATTTTTGTAAGAAATTGTCAAGTGCGACTGGAAAAGAAATGTTATTTGCACTCAAACACTATTATTATTACACCGATGACCGTATTGAGGTGGAGGGATGATTAGTGAGTAAAATAGCGTACAGAAACCGGGACGTTACCACCACATGAACAAAACTGGCTCTTAGTCATCACCGTTGACACGATTTTATATGATACACAGAATAAAACATGTTGTTGAGCTTTTCCAGTAGGCGTTTTGCGGAATATACCGGTAGTAGCCTACCATGCTAAAAACTGTGCACGGTGCCACGGAGGCTCGAAGAATTGGCTGTGCAAAGTAGGGTATCCATGGTGGCATCGTAACCCTGTGATGACAGGTATCTTTTGGCAATTGTACCAGCTGTTGTTGTTCAGTTGGACTCTTTCCACAGAGATCTCAATACAGACTGAAGATCTCCGTTGCGCCAGCTGTCAGTTCTACGTTACGCGCACACGCGCACACAGATGCAACCGAGCAAAGCCTGGCGAGCCACACTGGAGCACACAGGCAAACATAAACACAAACACACGCCTCCACGCTCTCCTTGGCGTGTCTGTATCACACTCAGCCACATGCACTTATGCATGCAACAGTGAAACAACCGCACATCTTCAAGGCCAGTAGTGCCGACTTATCAAAGCGACACCTTTCCATGAAAAGAGGCTTAGAAAGAGGCGGGGAAACCACTCGGCCCGCTTTTTATGAACTGCGTTTTGTGCGGACTGTTAAACATTCTTGTACAAAGAGGCCGGCTGCTGATTTTATGGTATCGGGCCATTTATGGAGACAGCAGAAGCTGCGTGAATGAGATTGCTGGTGTGAAACCTCCTCATATGTACAGCTTTCGCAGAAGTAGAGAGGGGAGGGAGTTTGGGTTCCATTGAAAATGTAACGTAGATACTCGCTGCTCTGTGCTGTGGAGCTCCTGAACACAAATGGACGTGAAGGAGGCAACAACTGACAACCGATGCTAAATGATTTAATCCAACACCGTAAGGGAGTTCTGATGAATCGTTTATGAACTCACTAATGGAGATTAATGAAAAAGGAGAAAAAAATAATAAATTCCCAGCAGAGAGTGACATTTAAAAAAAAGGCCTCTCTCACAAGTCATCAATATGTGTCCTATTTGGAGCATATCATTTGCACTTCCAGTATAACCAAGATGAAACCATATTTTGGGCTACTTGCACGAGTGGTACCACATCCCCACTGACATTTTACATTAATAAAGGTCACTTTTTGCATGCCGGTTTTCAAATGTCTAAGTTCATTATTATGCTCGGGACACACTGTGGCTATTTAACAACCTTTTGTTGTCGATCACAATGAGTCCACTTCCATAACACCTCTCTGTGCACAATTGTGCCACATCTTATGCTTCTATCACAGTAAATGGCACGCACACACACACACACACACACACACACACACACACACACACACAATATATCAATTTTGAATTTATATATCAATTTCCTATCCATCATTGGGCGTCTCCTGCATGTCCATCCCCACAAGCTCATGTTTACTTATAGGTTGAACAAGAACAGAGTGCATTCTGGCCAGAATCTTGTCATCAGTATTCATTACATCGGTGACAAGGAAAAAATTCCTGCTCAGCCCCCTTCTTCCATTCCCCCCGGGCCTCTGGGAATCCACTGAAGGTTAATTTATTTAAATCCTCCATTCACTCATCTCTATTCCATTAAACTCTGCTAATAAATCTTTGGTTTGCCATGTAATTTGTTTCCTACGGTCAAAGCCCCACAACCCTCAACCGCATTTTGCACAAGTGCTCGTTGATGTGCGCTCAACGGTAACATGGCAGCCGATCAGGTCATGTTAAAATCAGTAGATGTCGTGATCTCTGTGTGCGTGTGTGTGTGTGTGTGTGTGTGTGTGTGTGTGTGTGTGTGTGTGTGTGTGTGTGTGTGTGTGTGTCTGTGTCTGAAGCGTGTGAGTTGGCAGACATGTGTGTAAATGTGCACAGACGCCTGCCCTTTGAATTTCGCCAAAAAGCCTGCTTTAATGAATGTAAGTGCTGCTCATGGTAGGGGGTAATAAAATCAAACGGCTGAACCCTCTCAGAGCCCCACGAAGATCGAGAATCCCAAAGGTCCCGTCGAAGCCCGGTCTAAAAGTATTTCCCGTCTGCCCCTTCTCCCTTTTTTATACTATAATAAAGAATATGGTCATACCTTTCTGGCCATGATAGCATCAATTAGTATGAGGAACACGGGGACCTTAGCTATATGGACAAGCACTGTATCATTAATACTGCATGTCATGTCAGCGTTACACAGATGCTGTTATGATAATGGCTGTTAAAAAGCTCAGCTGTTGGTTTAATAGCGGGTGAAGCTGTTTGCAGTCTGTTGGAGGGGACGTCTCACTGAAGTCAATGAGTTTTTTTCTTTTTCTGTTCAAGAATGTTTGTTAATGAGAAGCTTGAGAGCAGAGGAGCTATGAGCAGAAACCTGGCGCAGAAGGACCTTAAAGCTGGTAGAGAGAGGTCAGTGCTAAGTCCTCGCTGTTAAATGCAATGTAGTCACAGATAAAATATGCAAAATCAGGGAGGCCTCACTCGTGAAAAAGAGAGGAGGATGTCACAAATGTCTTCCGTCACCATGTTGACTATTCCTACAGGTTTCTTTTTTTAATGGCTTCATTCCTGCGCTTTACAATCAATTATCAATCTCACAATCTGTTACATTTTAGTTTTTGAAGAAAAGTTGGGTTTATATACAGTATTCCCTTAAAAGGTTCATAATATGATGATTGAGAGCAACGGGATAGCCTCTACACCACTCAACATAGTGGCGGCTGAGCAGCTAACAGTGTCAAAAACGCATACAGTGCAAACAGATGCAACAGTGCTGACAGAGGCAACAGCGTTTAAAGAGGCAATAAAGTAGAGGCTTTTCAAAATGCTGGCCTCATTGAAAAATACTCCCCAATTCAGCATACAGTAAAGCAAAAATGTCACCGACAGATGTCAAATATACACTAAGATAGCAGAACATTACCATAAATCTCTCACATTACACTATACATATTCCACTTATTTCTTTCTATATTGCTGCATCAACTGTTTTCTGTTGCATCGGTTTCCGTCACATCAGCCATACGGCATCTTAAGGAGAGCAATATGAATCAATATAATGCACATTGTTTTACTTTATAAATCAAAAGTTATGTCCAGATAGTGTCTAAGATATCAGTTATATTAAATACACCAGTGATATGGAAAATACTAACCAAATCTCATTATGTAACTGGAAAGCCCCTCAAACCTCCCACACACTGACAGGTCCTTTTGGCTGATTACTCTTTACAGGGCTGCGTGGGTTGATGATTTAATCTTGTTTGATTGACATCTTTCTTATTCTTCTGTTAGCCTTGTAAAACATGCCTTGCATGTCAATTGAGATCCATACAAAATGTCAATACTGTAATAGAGCAATGATTTTGGACAGAACTCCGAACACTACAGTCTGACTGGTGCTGGTCTTTTAATGCCAATACCATCATACCCATGTTATGACACAAACATTAACTATTTATATATATATGTGTGTGTGTGTGTGTGTGTGTTTGTATTTATATATATATATATTTATTTAATTAATTAATTAAAGTCTTGGACGGCAACTTCCTACATTCCTTCCCGGTGGTTGCAGCAGGGACTACAACCAGCATGACATCCATTGTAAGAAAACTACAATTCCCACTCAGCAGTGCAGGCGGGCCAAGGCTGCTGCACAGCTGAAAGGGATGAGACTGATGAGCCTGCGGAGAGCTGGTGTGAGGGTGAAGACAGGATAGGAGCTCAGGAGAGTTCTGATATTATGATAAAGACAATGAACCAGGAGAAGACTGAAGCACTTATGTTTGTTTTGTACAATGACTTTTGTTGGTGTTAAGTTTACCTTTTTGTTAAGAAGAATTACAAAAACTTTGAGTTAAAGAAACCCTCGCCTGTCGTCTTGATTTGTGTACCCACGCCTCACCTCACGATCCCGTCCTCTCAAGACATCACAATATGTATACATGTAAATGTACCCCTCATAATTTCCCAACACTAAAAGAAATGCAGTCAAGAAGACTCAACCCCAAATGTTTGCAATATCATTTTGGGCATTTGTGTACTGCAGACATCACTTCTTAACATGTTTGATGCTCACTGGTTTCCCAGCTGTTTGTTTTCTTTTGTTTTGGACAGAGGTTGTGTGTGTTTGAGAAAAAGTATTTCAGGGCCAGAAAGCATAACATGACTTACAATTTTTAACAGCAGCCAAAACCGTCACACAGCGTCACTGACCCAGCCTGCAGCAAGCCACTAGCACATTTGCTGTTGTTGTTTGCCATCACCAAAGGACTAATCACCCTCTTTAGCATCCCGGCCTCTCTGGACCTTTCATGGTGTTTCTCTTTAATCAGGCAGGAAGCAGAATACGCTTAAGTCCTTTCTTCCTGTGCAAGTGTGATGATTACAATGGAATCTGAATCCGAATGATTTATAGCCTCTGAGCGATGACACACGGGAGAGCTTTAGTGGCAAAAGCCCAAGTAAGAAGTCAGAAGAAGAGGCTTTCTCCTTTAAAAGTTATTCCAGTATGCAGTTAGTGAATGAGCTCTGGGAGAAGGATAGCCAGATGGCTGCTTGTCACTCTCTTTGAGTTTCTGAGCTTTCTGTTCTGCAAACCTAACAGGGAGGCACTGTCAAAATCAGGGGGTTATTACTGAACACCACCACTTGGCTTTTTGTTCCGATACCCTCACTTCACGCTGCGAGGTAAGAAGCATTCAGGGAAAAGGAATTCACTGGAAGAAGAAAACTCTTGCCAATAGCTCACACCATTTATTTTTATTTTGTTAGAAGTCAAACAATTCATTTGTATTCTGTTGACTATTGAACTACAACAGTCACCCAGTAAACAAAATAAGCGAGTGCAGCTCAGTCCTTTCATCTTGTGTGGACAGACTAGGATGCACAATTAAAAAAATTATGAATTCAGATGCTCTGAAGCAAAGCAGTGAGTCATCTCATGACAGCAAGAACAGAAAGCGAGATGAATCATTATCAAAGTAGCTCAGCAACAAAGAGAAATTAACCACGCGGTGTTCCTGAGAGTGAATTAGAACTGCTGCTGGACAAACTGCTTCCTCCATGAATGGTCGTTCACTTTGTCCATAGATTTGCGATTCTCCATTTTTCACATTTCAAAACACAGAGAACCAGTATGTCAGTTTGACAGTGCGCCTACAGTAATGGGGACGAACCACGCATCGCATCAGTCTGGCTCAGGGTGCTCTCTGACAACAGGCAGAAGTAACCCTTGGTCTACTTTTTGGGCTTAAATGAGGTCCAAAGAACAACACAGTCTCCTTGTGTCGCTGAGCTGAAGACCTCTCACAAAACTAACAGAAGATGAATTTGGATTCTCAGAACCTTTTGGCTTCCCCCAGCTCCCAATCTACTCTTCCACAGTGAAGTGGATGCTTCCTCTGCTATCAACCACTTCCTCCTGTTTGTCAGTTTGACCCATTAAAGGAATCGTGTGGCTCAAATGCAATATGGTCTCACCAAAAAGAACCCATGGAGAGTACTTAAGTTTGAATCCTTCACGGTTTGCTATTTTTCGAGCTTTTTGAAAAGAGGATAAAGATGGAAAACAAGGTCAAAAAGCATAAAAAACAGACTTAAGTGTGGAAATCTACTACAATTTCACCTCAAGCCAGAGAAAAGGCATTGGAATTGATGGCCACATTCACGGGATGGCAAGAAAAGAATCAACCTTTCGAGATAGGAAACGACACGGTCACAGACACCATCAATCCCGTAAAGGAGAGGGATATCAGCCTGTCCAAAGATTACAATTTTAACGGCTGACGAAAAAGCAACCAAGCCATTAAAAGCTAATTCACACTATTGCAATATTTTGCACCTTCAATATCCACAAACTTGATTGTGGGGCTCACACCCTGTGATTGAACAGAATGAAATGATAATGGCTGTCAAGGCTAGTCTGACATTTCACACATGCATAATTACATGATTTTGAGTAAACAGAGTGCTTTGAACAAGCCCAGCATCTAGAGTTGAAAAACAGGGTTGTTGTATTCAAGATTAAGAATTCAGTTGAAGGATATAGCTTGTACAAATTATGGCCAAAATGTATGGCCAAAAACCTTGCAGAAATCTATGAGTATCTATTCGATAATAGAGAAAGCAGCCCACAGTGTATGCCGTGGAACTGGGATAATGTCCATCAGTGCAACTGATTTGTGGAGACATTGCAGAGATTAGCAAGGACTTTATATTATGAGGGGTTGACCCTGACACCCAGACATGTTCAGCCTTCTAAACACCTCACAGCCCTCCTTGTAATACACCGGTCGAACAGCAGCCGGAAAATAGTGTCGGCTATTTGGGGGAGTTGACCTAAAGGCCTTTACAGCAGCAATACGTCTTTGTTTGGTCTTTATAGCTAATTTCTTGTTTATGACAACAGTACCAGGGGTTCACTTTTTATAATACTCACCTGTTTGAATTACATTAAGGCTAGCAAGCTAGACATAATTGAGCATGTGACCACTTTGAGTGACAGGTGGGTGTTGTCTCAGGTCGCTGCAGCTTTACAGACAATCCACCTCTTGGCCCATGTGTAGAGTTCAACTGTGTCGTCACTGGCATGATGGACTTCTCCTTCAACGAGGTCAGGAACCGCACAAATACCAATCCGGCAAATCGGATCGCTGCGTCTGTATTCAGCCTCATGATTTATTCTAACTTCATACCAATTGTTTTCTTGATAAATACTCCCGATTTAATGGATTTTTCACTGCCATCTGCAGAAGTACTCTGATGACTCTGCAGTGGTCGGGTGTATTAGGGATGGACGGGAGGAGGAGTACAGGGCAGTGGTGAGTGACTTTGTAAAGTGGGCCGATGAGAACCACCTGCGGCTGAACGTGGCCAAGACCAGAGAGATGGTGGTGGACTTCAGGAGGAAGGCGACAGCTCCTCCACCTCTGAGTGTCCTGGGAGTGGACGTGGACATGGTGGAGGAGGACCAGTACCTGGTGGAGGAGGACCAGTACCTGGGCGTCTCCATCGACAGCTGACTGAACTGGAAGGCCAACATCAACGCTGTGTACAAGAAGGGGATGAGTCGACTCTTTTTCCTGAGAAAGCTTCGATCCTTCAACGTGTGCAGCAAGATGTTGGAGTTATTCTACCAGTCGGTTGTCGCCAGTGTGCTGCACTTTGCCATTGTCTGCTGGGGGAGCAGCATCGGAGCCGGTGACACCAGCCGTCTTAACAAACTGGTTAGGAAGGCTGGCTCCATCATCGGCTGCCAGCTGGAGCACCTGGAACAGGTGGTGGAGAGGAGGACGTTGAAGAAACTTGTGTCCATATTGGACAACCCGGACCACCCTCTCCACCACCTCCTACAGGGACAGAGGAGGACTTTCTCCAGACGTCTCCTCACGCTCCGCTGCCACAAGGATAGATACAGGAGAACATTCCTGCCGGCGGCTATGAGGCTCTATAACAGATCACCTCTTGCCAGATCATAGTGCAATAACTACAACAATAACTGAATACTTACACTATGTTGATCTGCACTTCACGCATCTCATTTGTTTGCACTACACACATACACACACATTTCATTTCATTTGCTCTGCACTCATACACACACTTTGCTTTTTGCACTCTGTCTATATTTAATATTTTTTGTATTTGATTTGTCAGTGTTGTTGTGTGTTGTGTATGCATGTGTGTTGTATATTTACATATATATTTTGTTTTGTATTTTACTTTTATTTTACTTGTATACTTCTATATCTTTCATCCCTGTTTCTTATATTTTGTGTTTTGTTTTTATTCTTGTGTGTTGCTGCTACTGTCACGACAAATTTCCCCTTGGGGATTAATAAAGTATATATCTATCTATCTATCTATCTAAACAAGTGCAAGAACCTTTCCACTGGATTACAGAAAATGAAAACCCCAAATAGTAGTTTGATAAAATCCTTGCCATGCAGAAAGTGGTATTTCTTTCAAATCAAACAATCGGAAGAATTTTCATTAAACATAAATTACAGTAATATTTTTCATGAAAGTACTCTGCACTTGGTGTCTTGAAAGTGAAACTTCTTCAACCCATGAATCGGATCTGTAGAGTTTGAATTATTCTTAGGATTACTTGAGGCCTATTTCTCATTTTATCCAAACTAATATAATAGAGGAGTGTTGATATCAAAAACGGAGCTTAAGCAGCTTAACCTCTATTCAGTCAGAAAGATCGCCGAGGGACGTTCGAATCATTCAAGATGATTATTTGAGAAAGGACTGAAATAACTGTATGAATAAGTTGGTTACAAAATTTAAAAAAGACAACATCCATAAAAGAAAATATGAATTTCAGGAACAGTCAGCGTTACGGATTCATAATTGTGGAGAGTTCTTCGAAGGGAACAGGGAGTTGATCCTCTCTGAACTGTAATGTACCTTCCCGCTCATTCCCTGAAGCAAAGCTCTTAAATGGCTCTGTGAGAGTTATGATGGTCAATGCAAATTAACGTAGCAGTGATTCATGGTAAAGCCCTCCACTGGTGGCCTCTGTGTCGTTTTATGGGCGTTATAAACTACGGCCTTCGTCCACCTTAAGAGCTGCATGGCTGATGAGACAGAGCCAGATGTGGACTCGAGAAATACCAAAGAGAATACAAAAAATTCAGGCTGTAAAAAATGAGGGGAAAAGCCAAAAGGCCTGGGATTAATCCTCCAGTCTTGCATGCATGTCCATAAGCATTTTATGACCCCTCTGCCACCAGATCCCCACTTCTCACACCCCGATGTAGAGACGACATCATATCCTCTGTGATGTAGAGTATTAATAGTCTCACCCGCTGTCGGGACTATTCAACCGAGCGGTGTTTTACTCTATTCTTCTTGTTGGCTCTGGTGCAATGCTAGTATTCCACCATGATAATCTGACGTGGGTGGCAGAACAGATTTGTTAACAGTAGGAGAAAAAAACAATTTCCCCCAAAAATAAAATGAAGACGCTGAGAGCTAAATGATTCATGGCATGGGCTAATGGACCAGAGGTTTTACCCAGCTTGTCATCATTTTCATATAGTAAATGTCGTCAAAGTGAAAGGAAATACTAAACAAAGAAGCAAAGGAGCTCTGCCAATACATGGCAAAGAGCACATGTGAAATACTCTCCCTGGTGGTTTATTGTTTACTGTTACTAAATAAAGCCAGATAACTTTTTTTTCAGATGTCTTTAAATGTGTACATCTTTGGATGCGTTTGCTTAAAACTGGACTGGGAGGAAAATATGATATTGTTTCTTTAGCTCCTTAGAGGCAGTCATATTACATTGACCTGGTTTTCTTGGAAATTGTTCATTTGAGTGACTACAGTTAGGGGGGGGGGGAGTGCTTTGGGCCCTTCAGGCTGTTGCGAACAAAGAACAGAAGCAGTGGGCATCAAACCCCTGCTTCTGTGTTTTGTAGTGGCGCGGCAGCAAGAAAGCAAGATAATTAACAGTGACAAAGAGGCATCTAAATAGGGAGATGGCATGGGGGCTTGTCAGGTTTGAGCTCACTTGCCTTACAGACTCTTTTTTCTCTCCACCCACCTCCCTTGATAAGCTGTCATGTCAAGCCAGAGGCGGCTCAGTGCGAGGTCCTCGGACCACAGCCTACATAACGCATCTAAAACGGGGGAGAAAGAGGCAAATGTCTCAGCCAATTAAAAGAGAGGACTGATGAGAAGTTGCTGCTAGGCACGAGGCTACAACAAACGGCAAATAAAGTGTCCGACTATATTTGTGCTAGGCAGCTTATGATCTGAACGCCACCTGACTGTGCAACAGCACATCCTGGGGAAGCGACCCAATTACTTTGTGATTTTCATATTTTTTGCTTGTTCGTTTTTCACAAAAAAACTATTCCGTTATAAAGGAGGAGATTGGTTTTGGCTGAAGTTAATCACGTTTTTATGTCTCCAAAACTTCAGTTGAAGCAGTGGAGAAGTTTGGAAGTTATTTGGGTTGGTTCAACGCTTAAAGTTTAAACTTTGTCAAATACTCAAAGTACTCACTGAGAAAATTATATTTTAATAAGTCGATTGAGCCAACTATATAATACATTCTTATAAATAGCCAAAAGAGTTTAGTGTTTAGAGGAGGTGGTTTGCTACAATACTGATACTTATGAACTAATCATACCAGTATTGTAATATTTATTATATTTAAAATAATTACAATTCATTAAATGACATTCAAAAGCAATCATTCTTTCAAATTACATTGAAGCTGTATTTGTGAAGAGAAGAATCATTAGAAGACATGAGACAATTAGAAGAATTGAATTTAAACATATATATTATATATATTTTATATATATATATATAATACACACACATATATATTATATATATATATAGATATATATATATATATAAGACAATGTCCTCTGTATCTTCCTCATATTGTCTAGATGCAGTGGTCTGATAAGTCTCCAGTGGGATGTCTGTCGGGTGAATGTAAGACGGTCCAGGCGTCTGACAGCTCATCTCTTCAAAGGCTTGTGTCAGCGAGTTGATCTGTGGTGGGATTTGAACAGCGAGCTCCCAACAGGAGCAAGTCTGCCCTGAGCACATCTCTGGTCTGTTTATCTGCAGGCTGCATGTCCGACTGGAGGAGTCGATGGAAGTCTGGAAACAAACTTGTCACTTTTCAATGAACACGTTCTGAATGAATCATTATTCAATATGACTGAACAAACAATTGCCTTTCTGATGTGTTTTTTTACGTGGACGGCAAACACTGATGAACTAGACTTAAAGTGTTTTTCCGTTGATGAATTGTAGGTTCTTGCCCTGGCCCGCAACCTCATTAAGAAAGTACAGGACAAGGAGAAAGTTGGGCAAGTTAATGGCTTTTGGGGTCCCCTGCCTCACCACCATTAATTATCTGTTCATACAGAGAGAAAACAACAAATATGTTTAAGAATCTACTGCTTTTTTTAATCAAATATACAATCTCTATTAAGTTGGAACATGACCCACATTTATTTATGTATTTTATTAGAACTATTATTGTTATCAAAACATGTCTAAAATGTACCAATTGAGAATTTGTGTTTGCAATTAATACAACCAAGCGTCGCATTTTTGGTTTTGTAAACTCATTTTGACACAAAAGAAAAGTCCAGAAAAAAAATCAAACGTATTGGCACTCGAAAAGCTTTCTGAACAAAGCTTCAGCCTCCGCTAGTTGCAAATTCTGAAATGTTTCAGTCTCTCTCCTGACCAGCAGGAGGCGACTCCTCCAACTGCAAAAACAAGTTTGATTTTATAGAAGTCTATGAGAAAATTTATATTTTTCACTTGATGTATTACCTCAGTAAACATTATACACCATGAGTTTATGGTCTCAGCCGCTAGTTTCAAGTCTTCATTAATTCATAAATGATGGTCCCAAGTAAAGTCAAACAGACCATAAAACAGGCTATGCTTTTTGTCAAACTGTGATTGAAATGAGACTTTAACATGTTCAAACTTCATCGTGATTAATTTAACCTGCCCACAAAAGGCAGCTTTATTCAATGTCTATCAAATGTTGGCACACCAGACTGGAAAAAAGCACAATGCAAGTACACCATGGAGGTCAGAGGACAGTCTTGAAGAAGGCAGCTGTTCCATCGTCTTGAACTTAGCCTCCTGCAGTACATTACCATGCAAATGTGTTATCTAAACACATCTAACCTTGGCTATTGTGTCTATGTATATTGCATTGCATTGTTAGGTTGTAATCTTGTACCAACTACTCACTATGTGTCTGGTAGAAAAATATCTTTGTGTTTTCTAAATAATTAAGCTATAAACCTTGTCGTGTTGTGGCTTCCAAATGATGATGGCCAGTTTCATAATTGAAAAAACTGCGTGACCTTCGTAAATTACTAATATTCATGTTCCTTTCAAAGCAAATCGTTATCGTTGATGGTTATGAACATTAATATAATGACGAACAAAAGTGAAACGCCAAAAAGGCTTGCAGAAAGAAATCTCTCGGTAGTGCACAGAAGTGTAAATGAAAAGAGTTATTGGCACCTTAACAGCAAATTGCCGAAGCACAAAGGCGCAGGAGGCAATCTTTCTATTGATAAGACGATGTGTCATCACATTGAGGCTGTGAAAAGATCTTCAAAGTCATCTCATCTTTCCTCAGGGCAGCGAGGAATGTAATATGGCTGCGACAGTATACCGCATGAATCACTGTCAGAAAGTCTATGAAATAATTTCAGCACATTTAATAAGCTACGGTAAAAATCCTTCATTATTGATAACTGCGATCAATGTACGCTCCGTGCTATTTGTTAGAAGCCCTCTCTTACAGCCAAAGATATCACGGCCAGCTGGATGTCTTTGGGCATGATGGTGACCCTCTTGGCGTGGATGGCGCACAGGTTGGTGTCCTCGAACAGGCCGACCAGGTAAGCCTCGCTGGACTCCTGCAGCGCCATGATGGCGACCAGGCGCTGGAAGGGCAGCTTGCGGATCAGCAGCTCGGTGGACTTCTGGTAGCGGCGGATCTCCCTCAGAGCCACGGTACCGGGCCTATAGCGATGGGGCTTCTTCACGCCGCCGGTGGCTGGGGGGCAGCCTTGGTGGCCAGCTGCTTCCTGGGAGCCTTTCCTCCGGTGGATTTACGGGCGGTCTGCTTGGTTCTGGCCATTTTTACTGCTCGTGCTCTTCTCTTTTAGAAAAGTAGATGTAGCAGTTTTTTTATATTTATTCTTCTTATTGCGACTATTTTTGCGACAGATGCACACTTCTGGAGATTGCAGTTGTCCGCCTACCAGAGTTGTTCAACTCTTACTCGGACGTCCCGCCAGGAACAGTAGCGGAACTATCTCCGTCCATTTTAGGCGCGATCTCATAAACGTCGCCGACGGAGGAAGCGAGCTGGCGTGCTGGTTAGGCTGAGACGTCGAGCCAATCGACCCCCACTACCCACCATTTTACTGGCAAATGTACAGTCTTTGGACAATAAGCTCTACAGGCTCGTATTCAATTCCACCGGAAACTAAGGACAACTGCATCATCTGCCTTACGGAGACATGGATGTCGGAGGATGGGATTTTCGCAGCGCTCTGGACAGAACAAAGACTCTCTCTGGTAAAGATCGTGGAGGGGTATGTCTCATGATAAACAGATCTTGGTGCAACCAAAGTCGTACCTAATGCTCATGTGTGGAGTTTACAGCAGTCACCGTAACTGCTGTGTACATTGAAGGAACTCTACAGGCGATCAGCGAGCAGGAGTCGGCACACCCGAGGCTGCTTTCATTGTGGCGGGGACTTCAACAAAGCGAACCTGAAGAGTTCTCCAAGTTCTACCAACACATAAAAGCAACACGAGGGGACCACTGCTACACTCCGCCTACAGGCAGAGCAGCAACCAATCGCTGTGAAGGAAGTGCAACGCTGGTCGGACCAATCGGAGTCTATGCTACAGGACTGTTTTGAGCGTGCGGACTGGGATATGTTCGTCAGTGATCTGCGTCCTCAGTCACCGGGTTCATCAAGAAATGCATAGATGACGTTGTTCCTACCAAGTCGGTTCGGTTATCCCAACCAGAAACCGTGGATAAATGGCGATGTTCGCGCTGCACAATATGGCGGAATACAAAGAGCCCGCTCGACCTCCGAAGACCATCGGCTCTGCCAGCGGGAGTTCAGGAACAAGGTGGAGGAGAAGCTCAAGAGCCATGACGTGAGAGGTGTGTGGAAGGGCTACAGACAATCACGGACTTCAGAGGAGAACCAGCGGTGAAGAGAACTCCTCTACCTCCCTCCCAGGCGAGCTAAATACATTCTTCGCTCGGTTCGGCGTGAACGGCAGCCAAGGCAGCGCCGCCGAGGAGACCAGCCTGCTGATCATCTCAGAGGCGCGCAGAGCCTTCAAGCGGGTGGACATCCGGAAGGCAGCAGGTCCCGACCACATCCCGGGCGCGCCTCAGAGCATGTGCAGACCAGTTGGCAGGAGTCTTCGCAGACATCTTCAACCTCTCCCTGTCCCAGGCTGTTGTTCCTGAGAGCTTCAAGATGTCCACCATTGTGCCTGTCCCCAAACACCCCAAGGTAACCTGCCTGAATGACTGGAGACTCACCTCGATTGTCAGTAAATGCTTGAGAGGTTGGTCAAGGACTTCATTTGTTCCACGCTGCCTGCCAGGCTAGACCCATGGCAATTAGGATAGCGTCAAAACAGATCCACCGACGACGCGACTGCCATGGCAGATCACACCGCCCTTTCCCACCTGGAGGAGGAACTGTTGTGTGCGAATGCTGGTTGTGGACTACAGCTCAGCGTTCAACACTATTGTTCCCGCCAAGCTCGACACCAAGCTCAGAGGTCTAGGCCTGCACTCTACCATGTGCAGCTGGATACTGGACTTCCTGTCGGGCCGCCAGGTGGTGAGGATGGTACCACCGCTGACCCTCAACACGGAGCCCCTCAGGGATGCGTGCTACTCCTGTACACCCACGACTGCACGGCCATGCACAGCTCCAACGTCATCATCAAGTTTGCTGACGACACAACAGTGTTGGGGCTGATCACCGACGGCGGCGAGACAGCCTACAGGGAGGAGGTTGGATCACTGGTACAGTGGGGCCAGGAGAACAGCCTCGTCCTCAACATCAAGAAGACCAAGGAGCTGATCGTGGACTACAGGAAGCGGAGAGCACACCCCATCTCCATAGACGGAGTTGCAGTAGAGAGGGTCAGCAGCTTCAAGTTCCTCGGCGTGCACATCTCCGAGGACCTCACATGGACCACGCACACCACTCACGTGGTGAAACCCAACAACGCCTGTATTTCCTTAGGCGACTGAGGAAATTCAACATGGCCCCGCATCCTCAGAACATTCTACACCAGTACCATCGAGAGTGTTCTGACAGGTTGCATCACCGTAACTGCACCGCCCTGGGCGTAGGGCACTACAGAGGGTGGTGCGGTCGGCACAGTACATCGTTGGAGGTGAGCTTCCCTCCATCCTGGACATATACACCAAGCGGTGCGTGGCCAGGGCCAAACGGATGCTGAAAGACAATAACCACCCGGCCACAAACTGTTCACCCTTCTACCGTCAGGCAGGCGATACCGCAGTATCAAGACAAACAGACTGAGGCACAGCTTCTTCAGTCAGGCCATCAGGCTGCTGAACAAGGACTGAGACCCTCATTAACACTACACACCAGAACATATTCTGTGAATATCTATGGCCATGGTGTATATTTTATTACATTGTTTATATATATATATATTGTATATATATATTGTATGTATATACATATATATATATATAGTCTCAAAAAAGTGTATATTTTATTACATTGTTTTATATATATATATTGTCATGATGTATATTCTATTACACTGTTTTATATATATATTGTTAATACTTTCTTCTTTTTTGTGTGTGGATATTGTATAGTTTATTCTCATTCTTATTCTTTTTTTAGTCTGCTACTGCTGTCGGGTGTTTTGCACATAAGAATTTCACGAACCGATTATACTTGTATAAAAGGGGATGTGACAATAAAAACTTGAAACTTGAAGTGGGCAAATGACCTGGAAACACGGCGGACATTTTTTATATCAGTGATGTAATAAATCACTGTGGTTCTGCTGGTCTTTAACCACCACTACTCTGGAGGAAGTCCCTCTTATTATGTACCGGTTCAATTGTTTCCTCTTTTGGAGCTCTGTTCCTTTCTGGTTTCATATTTGTCATGCAAAGCTTGGATACGGATCAGGTTTATACGATACATTTTCTTTTGCTAGAAAAAAAGTGAGGTTAAAGTCTCCATATTCTGTTAAAATTACGACGCCCAATGGCAAGGAGTTGATATATGAACATGGCAGGCAAGAGTTTAGATGTAGTGGCTTAAACCTGAAATGTAATGTAAAAAGAATTCTAAGTCACAAATCCCTTTTTCCAGTTCTCTGACAATCACCTGCTGAATCAATTAATATCTAAAAATGATACATCGACATCATTCAAATCAAAACAATATGAACAAATGATACGACCCATGCAACTAACTTTAAAGATGTCGTTTTGGGAAACACCCTTAGTTTCTGTCTGGCTGCCCAATGTTCTCATCCAACTCTGGACAAAGAAGTGGAGAAGACATTTCCCAAAATGTCAAACTATTCATGGACAGGAAAAGCAAAGACAACCAAGAGCTCTCCGACTGCCAGCAATTAGCCAGATTGCATGATGGGAGTTTACAAGTTAGTGCGTGACTATACGGCGGAGCACACCACCGAGTACGCTCCATCCTTTACTCTTCCTCCACAAACTCTTTCTTTCTTTTTCCTCCTCATTGCATTTGGAAGGCTAGAAGATGGAGAGACATGCATTTAGGGGACCAGTACATTTAAATTATTTAAAACAATAAGATGCATTCATTCCAACTGACGCGAATTGATGTGACGCGGTCAGAATCCCAGCAGTAAACTTCCAAGTACAGCGTCCAGTGTACACACAAGCATATGGCAGGATGAAGGTCATTTGCAGGACGACGTGTGTGTGTGTGTGTGTGTGTGTGTGTGAGTGTGAGTGAGCGTGCATGCGTGTGTGTGTGTGAACACTAAGCTTATTGAATGTAAGCTGTGTGAATGGCGATGTACCATAGGGAGTAACAGATGCTAGGCTTTAAACAAAAACTGCAATATTAAGTTGAGTGAAGATGTGTGTGAATCATCTTGGCCCACTGACAATTAGACTTGATCGTTCATGTTCTCCCCCTTTCTCTCACACAGTAGAGGGCTCTTTGTTTACACATCATCAACAACCATTTATCATCAACAACCATTTTGTCAAAACTTGCAAACCATTTTTTGTTATTCAAGGCAATTAATCTCGCTTTGCAGAACTCGCGTTTTATTCTTTAAGTAGAACTTCACACAAGCGTTGCAGCGGCCTCTATTGCATCGTGGGCGGTCTACTGTACTCACCACCACCGATATAGAAGTAAGTGTACAAATGGATATCTTTGCTGTACTTTGTATATGTGGGTGCCCTCAAGATATTCCCATGCAGTAGAGATCAAAGTAGAGTTCCACTAATGAGTGCTTTGATGTTAATGCAAAGGACAGCGTTACATGATCAAGATAAACTGAAACAATATGCAGCTTTAAATATTTTTTGGACTGAGCAGAAATGTGTCAGGGACATAGATTAGCATCCAAATCATTTAATTATGTTTATGCTATAGATACAATGTATATCCAATTAATTATATGAATCCTCTACTTTAATATTAAGTACTGAATTACTGTTGGCAAGGATGCATAAATAGACATCACTGTGAAATAGGATTTAGCCCTGCAATCAATGCTGTTATAAAACTGCAAAAGAGAAGTATATGAGATTAGTATGGATGAAGAGATTGTTTGACTGTTTATGGTCGCAAAAATGCTTTTGCTTGGAGTGCAAATCCCTCTGAAGGGAGCGATCTGGGTGCCGTTTGTATCCCGTCGTATTTGCATCAGGTTCGACTGTTCATCCAATCAGGCGATCACGTGCACACCTACAGTGAAATCACCCCCTCCACATCTGCAAGCGGCAATGGCAGATATCATTCTCGACTCCATCAGTAACCAAACTTCTCCACTCACAATCGGTTTTGTCTTTAATAAATCAGCCCGGCAACATCCACATATTCCTTTGGCCTTCAGAAAGGGAATTTATCATTCAGCTGTTGACCAAATCTGGCACACCCCAAGCTGTGCTGGCAACCGCCGGGGAGGTTACACATATACTCTTGATTTATTGGCATGATATACTGGACATAGCCAAATAAAATATGTTCCACGAGGCATAAGCAATTTATCTTGGAACTGTCACAAACCAATCTTCACTGCAAGGACAAGCAGAAATTGAAAAAGGGAAAACACAGCAGAAAGTTGACCAAGTAAGCAAAGCAGTGCCCTCAAGGCCTCACCACATTCAAGCATGCGGATATCTAGAAGAAAAAACAACAACAACAACAACAACAACTGCCTTCCCCTTGAATCAAGCGTCTGAAGTCTCTTCAGATGTTCTCGAGGCAGCCTGTCAACACTGTAATGTTATCCTTTATTTCGAGGTTTGCATGGTAGACGAGCTTCCGTGTGCTGCTCTGGACCTTTTTCTTTCTCCTGTCCGAAGTGCAGAACATGCTCAAGCTAACCAGCATAAGGAATCTCGATGGGGGCCCATTAAAGTAGGCCGCTGGCATTGCCCTCTGTACCTGCAGAAAACAATTAATCCTCCTTCACCCCGGGCTTGGTGGCTCTCGTGTGCCAACCAGCAGCAGAGAGAGAGAAACGATGAGGGGGAATATCTGAGAAGATACAGGTGGACTCTTCCGCTACCCGTCACATGCTCTTCTGCCGTGAACCAGGAGATGCAATAACAGTATTTATCTGGTAGAAGGAACCGCCGGATCACTACGCAATAATAAAAGAGCACAACAGAGATGGAGTGAGAAAGGGGTCATCTCATACGGTGACCTCTTCATTCACTTCAGATGGCCTCTGTTTTTATGAAGTACGACAACTCTGGATGACATTTCTCTTTCAGCCTCCTAGCTCTGTCCATGTCACCCAATCGTGTTGTTGCAGTACAACAAGGAGGCACATTTTTATATTTGTAATTTTATCAAAATTAATTAATCAATTTATGCCATTTGAAATTCAATTTAGTTTAGTTTATATAGTATATAGAATATCATATCATATCATAGCCCAATATCACAAATTAGCCTCAGTGGGCTTTACAATCTGTACACATACAACATCCCTACAAAAGCCCCTGCAATCTTACCCATAAAGCCCAGCGCCGCAATAAGCCCGGAGCTGTCAGCTGATTTGTGAATCCAATTGGCTTCCTCTCTGTAATGGGTGTGCTCAGTGCCATGATGTCAGTCAACTGCTGATGGAATCTGTCAACAAAGATTCAGCTTTCACGGCATCCGGGACAGATGACTAACATATCTTTACAGCATGCCCTTTAAGGTATACATCATTACTCCATCAAAAACATCCATGGGTCACGAGAACAAACGTGTCGTGTTAATACAAAAAACTGAAAATATGGAGGTGTTCTCTTTCTTTACCAATGGCCTTTTCACTGTCCTGAGATATCTCAACATCGACATGATGGATTGGCGCACTGTGTACAGACACTCTTGGTCCCCAGTGGATTTATTAATACCAACATTGGATCCCCGTCTTTTCTTCTTGCACCAATGTGAGGCCAACATTGGATGGATTGCCATAAAATATGGTTCCAATTGACTTTGCCTTGTGATGTTATCAAGCCGATACTTAGCCCACCACGGTTTCCAAGAACAGTGGAAGTCAGTGGTTCTCAAACTGTGGGCAAGCCCCTCTAGTGGGGCGCAGTGGTACTACATGTGGGGCACAGGAGGAAATGCAGAAATACCTTTATTGAGAACTTCCCATATTACAAAAGTTCAAAGTACACAGATATAAAACTAAGTCATTAATAAATACATGTTGAAACGCCTGTACCTTCGTGTACTGCACATGTTTACGTTACGCCGTTAACATGTTACGCTTGCGCAACAGCCAAGATTATTGGAAACTTTCTTATTGTTGCCGTTTTGTCAAAATCCAATCTCTGTGAGATCGACTTTTCTGCTGTTGCCCTTCAAAACAAGAGCTCAACATTGAGCATGAATTAAGAGTGGCCGTATCAAGCCTGCAACCCCGTTTAAAAAACATTTGGAGTGGAAAGCAGGCTCATTAGAGCCATTAATACAACTTGACACACATATCTGCCCTAATTTAGTTTTGCACAGGTTGCATGTATTGTTTCGAAAAAGTATGCAGTGTAAAACTCTTTATTGCAAAATATCTGAACTTGTTTCGTTTCGTTTTTCACACATCTTGAAAAGTTATCCAGTGCAAAACTGGTTAATTGCAGCCACAGTAAGCTATTACTTTGCCAGTGTGCTTTTTTGCACATATATAACTGTATTTACATTGTTCCAACAAACTGGTTGCACATTTGTTTTACTTGAAAGTGATTGCAATTATCTTTATTCTATTATTTAAAAAAGCACAGATGGAGGAGTCACAAAAAGTTATTTCAATAAAAAGTCAGCATAGACCATTTTGTTGAAAAATCTTTCTTCCTCCAAAAGTGGGGAGCGACAGAAAAAGTTTGAGAACCACTGGCGTAACAACAGAAGGTGTGGGGGGCGCCTACCATCTCTTCTTCGGACGGTTCTCTTCAATGTCAACACATCGCGTGTTCATGAAACACATTCACACCCTGCTGCACTCATGGCCCTCACACTGAGGGGCACCAATGTGTGCAATGGAGTTTGGCATGTGATAGAACGCTTAAATCACTGGCACAGAAAATGAGGTAAGCGTTTGCTGACAGCACTGTGGGAGTGCGAACTGAAGGTACACAACAGTTGGCATCAGGGAAAGCGACAGGCTGCTGACAGGGAGATTATCTCCACCGGAGCTGCAGCACAGTGGAAGCTTTCCACTGCAGCTGTGATGCTCCTCAGGGAGAGAGGACTCCCAAGGTCTGCGTGGAGGGACTTTACAGACAGTAAAAAGTAAGGAGCACACTGTCCTGCAGTGTTACTGCCACTTAGGATACATTGTCAAACTAAAAGACATCAAGGGGTGGGAAGCACATCCATCAAAAGGGACTGATGAAATGATGTGCAGGAATCCAACGATGAGGATCCCGTGGGGGGTCTACCACCTCCAGGAGGCCATGGTCAGACCAGTTTGATGCCCAATGAGGTGAAATAAAGAGAGAAAAGTGTGAACAGACATATTTTGTGTGTGTGTGTGTGTGGCATTGTGTGTTAGCTCTGCCACTGGAAAATGTTAGATTATCTTTAGCTCCAATTCAGTCCATTATGATTCATCTAATTAATAGTCTGTACAATGCAAGGTATGTTGTGTTGTGTTTTTATCATAGTTCACTTTTTAGTAACAAAAGACGTCAAAGCTTTGATGTTTTTCTCCGTCTCACTTCCTGCTGAGCTTGTGAAGGTCTTACAAAAAGGCCAAGCGATCTGAGGAAGATATTGACAGTTTCTCCACATACAGTAAAAAGAGTAATTCTATTTTATCCCACTGTTTTTTTTCTCCTTCAGGCTCAGAAAAGAATCAGAGGGAGCATCTGAACTGTGTGAGACCTACAGCCTAAAGAGGGATTCAGATTGGGCTGACCCAGGTAGAGGTGTCCTCAGCTCACAGATGAGGCCAAATCAATGAGGGGTGCGGACAGCAAACCCCCCGGGGAAGATGTATGGATGCACAGCCCACAGGCAGAGGATGAATGTGAATGCAGATGATAATTCACATGGTGAGAAGACTGCAAGGACTCACAAGCATGAGGTAAATAAATGAGGCCTGACCAGAACCAGAGGAGTTCATGAAGTTCTTTAGTGGATTTGTGTTGGTTCCATCTTTACGCCATCATATCACATCGAGAAACACATTTGGAGTTAAAATTAAGAGTATTAATTTGTGTTGTTCTGACAATTGAGATACGGTCCTGACAGAAAATAAGTGTCAGGTGTTTTTGTCCAACCAAGTCTCCAAGTGGAAGTAACTTCAAAAGATGCCGCCTCATCAGCAATGACCAATTTCTGGGGAGAAACCATGAAAGCATTATTACACACATAAGTGTGTAAGGGCAACGTGTTTACCAAACTGCACTAAGTAATTATTTTTTTTATGTGTCCCATGTGAGATCCATTATAAAAACACAATCTAAGAAAAATAATTATCATACACAGAGATATCGAAGGTAGGAAATTACCAAGAGAGCAAGCAAATTAGAGCACGTAAAAATAGCAGAAGGCGAAAATCGTCTTTAACAGGAGATATTTTGCAGTGAATACCTGAGAGACTGACGTCTGGGCATACTGCTGACTGAAAAGTGCATTTCACTGGTCAGAAGTAGACAGAGCACTGCATTAACAACTCAAATGGGTGCCGTATGCTTTGCTCTTGAAGTGCTCCACCAGTGATGTATCACATCTTTGTAAATACTGACAACAATCCATTCCACAAAAAGACTTAAAAAAGCAACCGAACCCATTTTGGTCAGTGAGATGTGCTGAACGCACAGAAATCCACAAAGTTATCCAAACAGCCGGAGTCCGCCTCCGGCCGAGCTCTGTGTGGTAAACACCCAGGTACAGGGCTTCTTTTGAGCTCACACATTGAATCCTTCATCGCCACACCGTACACATATGACACGAGATAGAGCTGCTGTGTTTATGAAAGGGTCTGCATAGTCGGACTCTGTCAGAGTGAGAATGTTTACAGAAAACAGGGCACAATTCCAGGATATAATTCCCAGAAAAGGCCCCTCCGGTCGATGGAAAATTACCACGCTGCCATGAGGCACCTCCATATTTTTAGTAATTTAAAAATGAATCAATCTGGAGTAGCTCCAACTCCACAAACATCCCTTCCATGGCGATTCCAGCAGGAAAACAAGAATCCGCCCTTGCTCCGTGAAGCGTTTAGGGATTATTCATTCAATGCCAGACTGACCCATAGGACCAGAATCACCCTGCACCCAGGGCTTTAGTCACACTACTGATAATGCGTTTGGTTCAGAAGTTTGAATCCTCTCCCTCGGCATTATGGTTTGTTTTTCAATGTTCAAACCATTTCTTTGTCATGCAAGTGTTCATGTCCCTGTTCATCCTCAAGCTGCCACCGACGCCCCTCAGGGCATCCTATGTCTATTTTGTTGGAGACATGGCTGCTTTTCAGACGAACAATCTCAGAGGAAGCCCCCGTTTCCAGGGCCAAACCATTGAGCCACAGCCTCAGTGTTGCTCCCTTGTCTCCGGGGAAAAGGTCTTGAGGAAAAAGCATGTCAGTCTTCTCCTCTCTAACTTTATGTGGGGTTTTCATGTGATAGATTTTAAGATAAGATAAGATAAGATAATCCTTTATTAGTCCCACAGTCGGGAAATTTCAGGATCACAGCAGCGGTGCACGTTAGAGCATTAATAAAAATAAAACACAATAACAATACTAAATACTAAAATACTAAATATACAGAGGAAACTAAATATACAAAGGGAAAACAAAGTAACTGACTCTGTGGCTTTACTAGCCAATAATATTTGTAAGATATATTAATTAGGTATTCAATATGTTTGGCACCATTAAATTCTGCATTAAATATCCATTAGTTTGACAACTGTCTCCAACAAACACTTTGGATAATGATATGAAAACCATGTTGGACAAATACATAGAAAATATATTTTTAACACAAAGCTATAATGAATGCATGAGATGAGAGACCTTGTGCTATTACATAAACTGGGGAATTCTGATTGTATTATATCAATGTCGTACATCCCCCCAAAATACAGTATTGGTCAGGCTTTACTCTTCAAATTTGACAAATGCAAATGTACAGTAAAGTATCTGCTAGCGCCCATTTGGTCCCACGTGTAGAGAATCCATCCACAGCAGCAGCAGCGGCCTCTGATGTAGCGTTCTTCATCTCTAAACTCATCATAGCCGGTGTTTGCAGAGAGAGAAAAATGCCAGAATCGCAGCAAAATTTCAGCATCACTTTGTCCCTTGAAAGAGGCCGCTGAGAAGGGAAGGCGATAGTCACGGTAAGAATCTTTAACGTCTCTCTGCGACCGGAAAAGATTTCCTCGTAACACTTCCATTTTTAAAAAAAGACAGCAAAACCAAGAGGAACGAGAAGCGTCCTACACTTAGGTTCAGGTTTTCCTTTTTATTTATATTCATATTTAGGTTTACTTCCATCCATCAGTCTGATCTTCCTGCCTTACCGAGGCTGAGGTGAATCTTGATATTGATGTAGCAGAGTGACGGCTTCTTTTTCAAGATGATGTGTGAGAACAGAAATGAAAAATCTGCTGAGGTGTCATAAGAGCTGCTTGCTGGTGAACAGACTAATCCAGCTTCTACCCTCTACCTGTCACATCTTCTCATTTCCATTTTTTTTTTAATACCAAATTTAGGATTAATAAATCTCGCTTATTCCATCTCCTCTCGCCATTTTCTATTGGACCCCTCCAACCCTGTTATTTGCATACACAACATTTCTGGATGGCCAATCCTTCCACATTTTGATTCATCAGACAAACTCGGCAACTGAACCAATACCAGCTTCCCTAAAAATAGACTTATCTGTCGAAGTAGATAAGTCACCCTATATTACTGATTGTACAGGTCCGGGAACATCCAAAAAGGCACAAAGCTGAACAATCAGACGTTCCTAAATGGAGTTCAGGGTAAACACAGACATCTGACCATTAGTGGCGGGATAAAACAACAGCCATTACCTACTCAAAGCGAACCACGGGGAGAAACCGGATGAGCGGGGAAGCAATGAGACAGTGTGCAGTTATTGCCCAAACTCTGATGCAGCTCCTGCACCTGCTGCTACAGAGTCCTTAGTTCCAATTTCAACATTCCTTGCATAGTACTTTATCTCTGAGGCGATTAGAAACCAACAGCTCCATCAATCAGGTGTTGGAGCCACAGAGAGCACCAGAGCTGATCCAAAAACACCTCCAGGCTGCCAAGTTTGTGCAGATTCCGCTGAAACTCACAATGTTCAACCACACAATCCTTCACACTGCGCTTCCAATGAACTGATTGCATTACTGGTGAAAAGAAATAAAAATTCAAAGGAAATCACACTTGTGTGCCGAATGCCTCACCGAGAAGACGAGGTCAGCCGACAAGAACAATCTGACAGACAGACAAGATTATATCTTATATTATATTCAAACTGACATCACAGGGTAATGAAATCAAAGCACTCATTCAATGAGAAAAAAAATAAGCAAGACTTGTTATTCATAAACTGCAGATACATTTTAATCCGACCAATGTTGCAAGTATAGTGTGAGTTTTAATTGTTGAAATGTGTCAAATTGAGAGAACATTTTGCAAATCACAGCTCAAATGTGACACATTTTGAGAACCAGGGCCCCAGACCAAATTCACATTTTCACTTCATTTCTTTCAATCTATAATTTCACGTTTTTAGTCACGTTTTCTAGACTGGCTTTGTGATTATGGATGAAGAATAACCGAAGAGTTCCTGGTGACGAAATACACACTGAATGCTTTTGACAGTGTCAGATAAGTAATGATCTACTTTCATGGTCATATCGGCTTTAGTTGGTGATTTTACTGTAATTTGCCTACAGCTTTTAGTATGACACGGTCCATACAGCATCAAAACGATAACAGAGATATATCACCAGCTCTAAGACAGTGGGCGCAAAAAAAGAAAAAGGCTGTTCAAAAAGGTAGCATTTATTTGGATGTATAACAGAGCGGTTGGCACTCGCTTTACAATTTACTGTTGAGTGGGTTGTATTTTACTGTTCACTTAAATGTAATCTGTATATACACAGGTAAAATATAACACGCGCTATGATCCACGGTGGGAATAAATTAAAACATTTTAAATTCCACCAATGTTTTTTTTCTAATAATACAAGATATAATGAACTGGGATAGCAACAACTATAGTTATATTATATGCCCTCAGAGCTATTCATGTGAATGTTGCACTTTCCATTATTGCTTTCATTATTCACCCTTATTTATTCAGTCGTTGGGTGAATAACTTACCGGTCTATAGAAGAGAATGTTTCCAATTTCTGAGGAGCTGAAGAATTCCCAGTTTGTCCAAATAAAAATTATTAAAACATTTATTGATGCTCCAAAGGTCTGTCAAATCACACTTCACAACAGCAATTGCGGCAGCATAATATATTACCTCTATTTACCTGAGTGTCTCCATATTTGCATCTAATTTCCACTGGGAGTGCGTGACAATTGGTGAAGTATATTTATTCTATTTCATCCCATCTTTAAAAAGGCTTAAGATGACAGGCAAAAACCTGCTCAACAATTTACATGCAAAGTAAATAAGCTCCATTCATTACGATTAGCTGAATATTGAGACTTTGCAACGGTGACCGTTACATTGCCTTCGTGTCGCTGGGCAGAGCTCAGAAACGCATCCAAACTCAGCGTGGTATCACAGAAATCATATCCCCAGCGAACCATTTTGCAACAATCACCAATGATGATGCCTCTTGCTTCCTTCCTATTGTGGAGTTTTTCATACAAAGTTGATGACAGCACTTCAAAGCTTCCCGATAGCCTATCATTTCTGTGATGCAAAAGTACAGGTGTTACCAACAATGACTCGGGAACGGTTGCCAATTTGTTGATTGTTTCAGTTAATTTCCCATCTAATTATCATCATTACTGTTATAGATCCTACCACAATGATCCACGGAGGGTAAAGTGAAACCAGGAAAAAAAAAACAATATAACACTATAGGAGTCAAAACTTTGGAGCAACATGAGACCAAACTACGTAGATGCAATCACCGCCCACAGTCAGCCAGGAAAGAGAACCCCATCAACAAAGTTGCCAGCAGTGTGATTGCACAATGACAACGCTGAATAGCACAGCTGTCCACTCCAGTGGTAGCGATTGTGGAAAAGACAAAAGAAAAAACATTTGGATGTAAAAGTGTCTACCTCGCTGTAATGAGCAGATTTACTGCACCTCCCTGCGAGTTAAATAAAAAAAGTTAAAACAAATATTTGCTTTTGTGGATTTAACAAGAGTACATCAAAAGTGCATGAGGTGCTGAATAAAAGAGGGGCAGAGTGAAAATAACAAACTAATTTGGTGCCCAACAAGCCATGAACATGCTTCTCTGCCTCAACCAAAATAAACATGTTTTCTTTGACCCGTTTTTGCAGGAAGGCCAACTTAAATAAGGACAATGTCCCAGGAATAAGGTTTCTGTTGATGCCTCTTGGTTTAGTGATTCACATCCGCTTCCCGTCAGGTTGCCCGCTCAATAGAGATGCCTGTCTTTAATTTGATGCAAAAAGGTTTCAAATTGCTTTTATCAATGCTGCCTTCTTATTTATAAAATACATTATGAAAAGGGATCCTCGAGAATTAAATTGGAAGGCTCCGCTTTCTTCACAAATCTTTTGCGATATTCCTCAGATTCTACTTTAAATCATTTACTCTGCCTTGAGGGGGAAACCCAATAAGAGTCGAGCCGAGCTCTTCTTTGTGGACACAGCAAAAGAAAGTTCAAGCGAGTGAGTTAGCTAAAATAGAATTAAACTAATAGAAAGGAACAGAAAGGCAATAGCCTTACCTAAGCTGACCATTCACCAGACATTCAGGTGATTTCAGAGTTTTACGTTGAGAATCAGGCCAGAGATCGGCACAGTGTGGGGGTGAGGTTATTCTCTTCCACCAGGGAGCTGTGACATCAAAAGAGGGCGTGCAGATGTCTTGAGCAGTATTTGCCCCAACCATCCAGATCTAGACAGCAGCATCAAAATATGTGATAGCCAGAGGTTGAAGTCTCTTAACGAAGTCACCTCCATGTTCGGTTCCTGTCAACAACAGCGGCCGTCGCCACCAGTAGCCGCGGATGCATTGGGCTGAGAGTCACCTGTCAATACAGTCACCCGTTGAACCAAAACACCGATGGTGGCGTTGGTGGCAAGCTATTAAACACGTTGGCTACCACTGGTCGGAATCAAATGCTTTTGATGGTATTTGACATCCTGTAATTCGCACAATGTCACGTTCATTAACACTAAATGTGACGCAGACAGGCGCATCACATTTACAGATTTAAAACAGTGTTGTTGTTTTTTTACACATTTGGCTATAGATTTTTATATCTGAATATCGGTTTTCTTTAACTAATCGAATATATATTTTAATTTGTAATATTCGTTGACAGCCCTACAATATACCCACTCACTAACAGCCCACGGATCAGGAAAGTCAATCTGTTCTGGTTTCATCCGTGATGGTTTGCTGTCAACGGCCTTGCAGAGCTTATCGTCATCACCCGTCACGGCCTCACACCTCCACAGCTGCACGTCCTCTCCAGCACCTGCCTGCAATCAAATCATCAATTCCTTCCTGTGAAAACACCCCAGCTTCCCTCTCACCAGTTGCCAGATTATTTCACTGTTTCCAGTGGTATTTAGGGTATTTAGACTCTCGGCCTCTCGAGTGTTTAGATTGCTCTCTTGTTGTGGTTTTTAACGTCCTAATAACTTCGGTTTCTTGTGCCCAGGATTCCCGTGCCTGCACGCCAGTTCATCTGCCGCAGCTCACGCCACCTCATCATTGAGCATTCCCCTCCTGTTCTACCATCTCATCAGTGTAAACAAACCCATTACCTTCACCCAACCCTGATGTCCCCCGTGTCTGCGCTTGGGTCCGGCCAGAACCGAACCCTCACAATCACCATTTTCAAACTGTTAAAGGCTCTCTTTGCCAATCAAGTGACAAGCACCAGGTTTCTCTTAGAACACCCATCACCAGCTCGACAGTGACGACCAAAGCATGGCGTATCGTTTTCTTCTTGGAGAAACACTTCACTTTACACCATATTGTCTCCACACAGTTTGAAAGCATCATTTATTTAACACTACCCTTTGGCACAGTTCTTCATAGACTGGACGACAGAAAGACTTCAAGGGCAAGTCAAAGCTAGAGAAACCCAGCGGAGGCGTTAAATCAGCCAGTAGACGCCGTGTCTTCTTGGGCCTTCACGGCACCGCTGAGTGATCCAAAACCACGACTAGAGCTGAACATCTCTGCCCTTCAGCAGCGTGCCGTCCTGAATGCTTCCCAAACAGTGATACTGCCAGAGTAACTCAAAGAAGGGGAGCTTCTTTTATCTCCGACTTATATTTTCACATTTCATTCTGCTGCCTCTTTTCCCCACAGCCTCTTTTTTTCTTTACTAGATACACACTTACGACTGAATTGTTAGCAAAACTGAGCTCACGTTTCCTCATTTAAAAGGGAGATTTTCCCAAAGCTGACAAATCTCCCCACACGCTACAATATCTCACGCTGCATTCGGTTGTGCTTTAATTTAGCTGTACCAGCAGCACTATCCTGGGGCCCCTGCAAAATCAAAACAAATTAGATATCCAGGAGTTTCTCTGTCTCTCTTCCTTTCAATATTTCTCTTCGACAGCACCTCCCAGCTGAAGGCAATCCAACAATGTCCTACTCATTGATCAGAGATGATCGGCGCAGGGTGGAGGTAAATGGCTGTCACAGGGAATGATAGACCTTAACTCAACCATGGTTGCTCCTGAGGCCACTCAGACTCCACTTATAGTGATGGATGTGAAGGATCACATTCTTGAGAGTGGGGAAGACTTTGTTCCATTGCTACAGGACTTAGAAAACATTAACATAAAACATTGTTCTTTAGAACTTTTTTGGTGACATAAAAAAATAATGGTCAAAATTAAAACAGAGGCAGAGATATGGCAACTTTAAGACCCCAGTACGAGGATCTGAAATGAACATCCGCCACATGCAGGTAAAGTGTGGACAGTGGCTGGTAACATTTGTCAGAAAGGGAAAACGCACAACAGAATGAGAGAGAGAGAGAGAGAGAGAGAGAGGACAGATGTCGGTAAACGAAGCAGAGGACAAATAAGCAGTTAAGGTGTCAAGTGGTATTAAATATAAAATGGAGGTTTCAGTTTAACCACAAATAAACTCTGCAGCGGTAAGCTCCAAGTAAAGCACCCGTGTCTTCCTTCCGTGCGAAGGCAGGCGTGTAATCACATGAACAATACAGCACCCCCCCCCCCCCCCCACACACACACACACACACACACATCCCCCACATCCAAACTAAGGCTCCACTCGAAAGCCACGGTGGAATGAAAACACAGAATTTTACCACGCATGTACTGTTTCTTTGTGTCAAGAAATATATCGAACATCATTCTTTACCCCGGAATGATGTCTACATTATGGAGGAAATGCTATTTCTTAAAATATGTACCTGTCACAGTGGAAGGCACTGAATACATTCATTTTCTACCTAAAACGTGTCGTCTCAAAGCAGAATGCGAGATATCCCCAATTTGACAAAGTTGAATCAATCACTAAACGTTTCACAAGCCGAATAGAGCTCCTTATCAAAATGTATTTTATTTCTTGCTAAATACAGGATGAAGTCCACAAACATGAGTTTCCAAAAGGTCAGCAGAATGACTGACTAAACTGGACAGCTGTGTGTGCAAAGCTTCTCACACCAAAATAGGTTGGCTTGCATATTCTTAACACTTGGCTGGCTCGCAGCTTGGAGAAATCATCATCAAATTATGAGGATTTATAAATCATTAGACTAGGCTCCAAGCGACCTGGAGAAAATAAATCACTGCTAAATAAACTGCGAGGCAGCTCAAACGGTGAACAAAGTGTTGAAACAGAGCCGAGCACCGTAAGCCTGGTGGGAGGTTTTGGGATCGTATGATCCCCAATTGCTCAGTGGCCGAGGCCAACTGTCTGATTTTACCACAGTTAAAGGATCACAAAGAAATTAGGGAATAAATGCAGCGGAAATACGAAGTCAGCAGCACTGTACTTTACACCAGAGATGACTTTATTCCAGCAGACATATAAAGGCTGAGTTCAGTAGTTTATAAAATGTGCTCTGGAGGCCAACAGTGTTCCTCCCATGGATGGAGAAAGATACTGCGTTGGAGGCGTGGCTCAGCTCATTCCTGTGAAAGTTGCACAGTGGCGCATAAGGCAAAGTATTCGGAGTATACTTAAGCAATAAAGTACGAGAGGCAGTACTGTGTCGTCAATAATGTCCTGTTCAAGGGTGTTAGACCCGACGCGTTGCGGCGAACCCTTGAACAGGACATTGTTGACGACACAGTACTGCATCCAGTACCTTCCTGCTTTTATTATACGGTTGCCTGCGACATTATAAATAGTAAGCTGCCTTTGAGCACAAAATAGTTGTAGCCACCAAACATTTTGTATCGCATTTCAGTAGCTTGAGAAAATAGTCGCTGTGTGTGGGGCTGTTGTTATGTAACAGACAAACAGCATTGGTAACATCGTTTGTTAGCCTCGCTAGATCTCGCACCATCTCATTCATTCACATTCCTCATTTTATAAAGGTTGCTATTAAAAAAACAAAAATGACGATGGGACGACATACAATGAGTATTTAATTAAAACATTAACGTTTGTTCATGTTGATTTGGATATCTCCATTAATTGTGCATCCGTGGAAAACGTTTATCCCTTCCGACCACTCTTGCTCTCTTTGCCGGTGGCTCGTTGTTGAAGTGCCTTCTCCAGTGAGGATATTACTCCAACACTGTCTTTCATTTAGATGTGGTACCCAGTAGCTTTGAAGGGAGCTTTCGGATTTATATCCACTCTCTGCTATGATTTCTCTTGCTTCCAACCCAGCTTTAGAAAGAGTTTGCACCAAGGTGCTGTGTAGGCCGTGATTGGTGTCGATATCCTGGGCTATATTGTCAAGCTTGAAATGACGCAAAATCTACCCGTTATTGTTATTTTTAGTGTGCACTGATATGGAACGCTCAGATAAATGTAAACAGGTGTACAGGACATTATGGTTCAATAAAGTACAACCCGTGACTCACACTCAACCAATCTGAATGCTTGATTTCATCTACCCGTATTATAAAATTGAGATACAATTACTCGGATCATCTGGCGAGCAGGTGTGCTAGTGTTTCCTTTTACCCCGCCTTGTGATTCCACGGTTTGGCAACCATTTAACATTTGCTTCAAAGCTCAGTACTCTTCCTGGTCGCTTGGTTCCTCCCCAGAACATTTGTGTTCCAAGTGCCCATCACTACCTGGTGGTACAGCAATTTAGCACGGTCTGAGATATCTTATATATTTTTGAATATAGGTTGATGTGAAATTGGAGTTCCAGAAAAAAAAGTGAAAGTTTGGGATCCCTGAGCCATGCACGCTTATCAGATTTGAGGATGGAGAGTTTGCTCAGAATAACTTTGTTTTCACCATCCAAGCCAAATCAAATGATGTTTCAACAGTTAATTTACACTTCGCTAGTCGCCCATAGCTCACTGGAATGCGAGAAAGGATGAACGACATTACAAAGTCAAAAGAGCAAGACGATGTTCATTTGCAACGGAAGTTTGATAATCCTGTAATAAAGTTGTAATGTAACTTCGAGCCTACAGAAAGCTAAATATCAATAAATAAATATATCAAGGTAAGGCCACTGCTTACTCACGATTTATTAAAGACAAACATATTAATGTAGAGATGGTGATCCTATTAGTTCATAGGAATCATTCAAAAAGTGCACTCAATGAAGATGTGGTTTAGCATTAACAGTGCCAAACATTATACTTCCCACATTCAGAACAATGCCTGAAAGAAGAGAAATACGTCTTTCATAATGGAAAATTATTCTACCTTCAAATATACTGAAGTCTCCATGAAGTCCGCATCGGATACGGACACACTTTTAATACATGTCACGTTTCTTTACGTGTGACGCTGTGAAGTTATAGGGAGACCAGCCTACCGGCGTACTGCAGGAGAAACATGTTTCCTCTGCCGCAGGTTGTGTGAACAGTCCGGCCGAAGATGACGTCTCTCAGTCGGATACAAATTCCCGAAATCTGGGAGTTTCTGGCCGTCGCGCTGCGGTAGTAAACGCCGTGATCCCGTTCACAGCCCGGTCCGTGCTGCCGTCAAGATGGTAAAGAAAAAGTTTACGCTACACTTCCGGTAAAGATTTTCAAAATGAATCCCACGGTGACGCTCAGGTACTCGTTCTTTTTCTCCCGGATTGCGCCACCATTTTTATGAAATGTTAAATATTGAAATTACACGACGGTGTTTAATAACGACCGTTAGTTAACATTCTCTATTCAGATGGGACCTCTATGTACACCCGACCGGAATGCTTACTCACTTTTTCTTCATCCGGAAAATAAATTGTGCTTTTACTTTGAAGGCAGTTGCACCTCATTGTCCCGTGTTACACATTGTAGTGGGTGTTAATATTCCCATGGGCGCAATGAACTATTGTGTGAAATTACACTCAGAGAGAGAGAGAGAGAGAGAGAGAGAGAGAGAGAGAGAGAGAGAGAGAGAGAGACCTGTCCACCAACGTAGTTAAACACATACAACTTGACATGACCCACAGAAATTGAGCATTTCTGTAAAGAAACCATTTATTTAGATGTGGTTGATGGTAAGCAAATTCAAATTATTTCAAAGACCACATTAGCATCTTCTTGAGCATGTACAGTCAGGGGTTCTCTATTGGACATGGATAAAGTTGTTTCACAACCATGTATGTCTAAACTCATGGCCCACTCTCAAGCTATTTCCAGAGCTTTCAGACACTGCACAGTCTTCCTTAAGATGGAGCTGGCAAAGTAAATATTTATATACATTGTAAATGTGATTCTTGATTTTATAGGGAGCCAGTGCAGAGCAGCTAATACAGGAGTAATGTGATCTCTCTTCTTCGTTTTTGTGAGTACACAAGCTGCAGCATTCTGGATCAACTGGAGAGACTTAAGAGACTTATTAGAGTGGCCTAATAATAAGGAGTTGCAGTAATCTAGTCAAGAAGTAACAAACGCGTGAACCAATTTGTCTGCATCTTTTTGAGACAAGATGTGCCTGATTTTTTACATAGATAAAAAAATGCAGTCCTTGAGATTTGCTTCACGTGGGAGTTAAAGGACAAGTCCCGACCAAAGATAACGCAGAGATTCTTTTCAGTGGTGTTGAATGCCAGGGCAATGCCATCTACAGATACCACAGATCGGCTCTGTAGTTAGCCAACATCTCTGGATCAAGAGTGGGCTTCTTCAGGAGAGATTTAATACCAAATACTTTGAAGAGATGTGGTACATGGCCTGTTAGCAAAGACCCATTGGCAATATCCAACAGAGAGCTGCCAATTAAAGGCAAAACGTCTTTCAGCAGCATCGTCGGGATGGAGTCCAAGAGACAGGTAGACAGTTTAGAAATAGAAACCGTTGAAGAAAATTGCTCGAGCTTGATGGCATAAAAACCATCCAAAAATACGCCAGGGCATACAGCCGTTTCCAAGGCCACTCCACTTCAGGACAGATCGGCATTGGTTGAGGGCAAGAGATCATCAATCTTGCCTCTAAGAGTCGAAGGGTTAGAATCTTTTCATTGAAGAAGTTCATGAAGTCATTACTACTGAGGTCTACAGGAATACTCGGCTCCACAGAGCTGAGACTCCAAATGGGTGGAAGGAGGGCAATATGCTTTCAAGCTTTAGTTTGCGGGTCTGAGGGTTATAGCAGAGAGCAAATCTCCTTTGCCTCACTGTCTTTTTCAGAGGGGCTATGAAGTCTAGTGTCATTCTCCGTGAGCCTGTAAAACTCTCGAAAAGATGATCAATCTGAGACGGTTTGAAGTTAGCACAGGAGTCCTCCATCACATTAAGACACGGTATTGAATCAAATGCAGAAGGAAACGCTTTTTTAACTTTCGCTACAGCATTGTCAGTTAGACATCTGGTGTAGAAACTTTTGCTTAACGGCGTACACACCAGTAGTATAAACTCAAAAGTTATGAGGTAATCGTCTGATAGAGGAGGGTTCTGTGGAAAGACCTCCAAATACTCAATGTCAATGCCACATGCATGAACAAGGTTGAGGGTGTGGCCAAAGCATTGAGGCAATCATTATCAACATCCACATGAATCTTATCAGTTTTAAGGACTAAACTTGATAAAAACTCTGACAATTTAGATAGAAATTCTGAATATGGAATACACCCAGCGGGTGATAACTTGGTTGTTTGTCTCCGTCCTCATGAGCAATCATTAACCCAGTTCAGACCAGGATTGGTAGAGATGCCAGCATCTATTTGTATGACTATGTACAGAGAATGGGGGCCATGATCACTTAATATTACATTACATTACATTACATGTCATTTAGCAGACGCTTTTATCCAAAGCGACTTACAATAAGTGCATTTCAACCTAGAGTACAAACTAAGAACAACAAGAATACAGGAAGTAACATTTCCTCAACATAGTCGAACTACAAAAGTACCATAAGTAAGTGCTATTTAAGAGCCACTGAAGTGCAAATCTGTGTTTTAATCCAGATATAGTCGGAAAAGGTGTGTTTTCAGTCTCCGACGGAAGATGTAGAGACTTTCTGCTGTCCTGATGTCAGTGGGGAGCCTCCACCACTGAGGAGCCAGGACAGCAAACAGTCTGGATTTCGAGTGATTAGCTCGAGGTGCAGGAGTCACAAGTCGGTTGGCTGTTGCCGAGCGGAGCGAACGTGCCGGGTGTACGGTGTGACCATATCCCGGATGGACGGGCCCGATCCGTTTAGAGCACGGTACGCCAGAACCAGTGTTTTGAAGCGGTTGCGGGCAGCCATCGCTAACCAGTGGAGAGTGCGGAGGAGCGGAGTGGTGTGGGTGAACTCGGGAGGCTGAAGACCAGTCGAGCTGCTGCATTCTGGATGAGCTGCAGAGGTCGGATGGCCTTAGCAGATAGACCAGCCAGGAGGAGTTGCAGTAGTCGAGGCGTGAAATGACCAGAGCCTGGATCAGAACCTGCGCCGCCTTCTGAGTAAGAAGAGGCCGTATTCTCCTGATGTTGTGCAGCATGTACCTACAGGAACGCGTGTCGCAGTGATGTTGGCCGTCAGGAGAGTTGACTGTCGAGTGTCACCCGAGGTTCCTGGCAGTCAGGGTAGGGGCCAACACAGAGCTGTTGAAGGTGGTAGTCAGGTCATGGGTGGGGAGCCTTTCCTGGAAGGAATAGTAGCTCAGTCTTGTCAGGGTTGATCTTCAGGTGGTGAGCAGACATCCACTGAGAGATGTCAGTCAGACAGGCAGAGATTCGTGCCGCCACCCGTGTTTCGGACGGTGGAAACGAGAAGATCAGTTGGGTGTCATCGGCATAGCTATGGTAGGAGAAGCCATGCGAACGAATGACAGAGCCGAGAGAATTTGTGTACAGAGAGAAGAGGAGGACCCAGGACGGAGCCTTGAGGAACCCCAGTAGTGAGAGGACAAGGATCAGACACAGATCCTCTCCAAGTTACCCGGTAAGTGCGGTCGTTAAGGTAGGAAGAGAAAAGAGCGAGTGCAGTGCCTGAGATCCCCAGGTCCTGAAGAGAAGAGATCAGGATCTGGTGGTTCACGGTGTCAAATGCTGCAGAAAGGTCGAGAAGGATAAGGATAGAGGAGAGAGAGGCTGCTCTAGCAGTGTGAAGCTGCTCAGAGACAGCAAGGAGGGCAGTCTCTGTTGAGTGGCCGGCCTTGAATCCAGACTGGTGAGGGTCAAGAAGGTTGTTACTGTGGAGATAGGAGGACACTTGGCTCAAGATAGCTCGCTCCAGAGTTTTGGAGAGAAAAGGAAGAAGAGAGACCGGTCTGTAGTTGCTGACTTCAGACGGGTCGAGCGTGGGTTTCTTCAGGAGAGGGTTGACTCTCGCCTCCTTCAGAGAGTTGGGGAAACAGCCAGTTGAGAGGGAGCTGTTAATAAGATGGGTGAGAAAGGTCAGAAGGTCAGGAGCAATAGCCTGGAGAATGGGAGACGGGACGGGGTCAAGGGCGCAGGTGGTCGGTCGGGCGGAGGTCACCAAGCTAAGAACTTGATTGGGAGACAGGGGGGTGAAAGAGGAAAGAGAGGGGGATGAAGAAGTTAGTGTTGGTGAGGTGATAGAAGATGGATTTGTAAAGGAGGAGCGTATGTCGTCTATCTTGTTTGTAAAGTAGTCGACAAAGTGGCTCGGCAAAAGGGTGGAAGGAGGAGGGGACAGGGGGATCAAGGAGGTTGGAAAAGATAGAGAAGAGTTTTTTGGGGTTAGAGAAGGAAGACTGAATTTTGGTCAGGTAGAACGAGCTTTTGGCTGCAGAGATAGAGGTAGAGAAGGAGGAGAGTAGAGCTTGCTAGAAGAGCAAGTCTTCCGCTTGATCCGATTGCGCCATTTCCTTTCCGCGCCGCAGGGTGGCTCTCTCGACGCACCGAGTCCGACAACCACGGAGCCGGAGAGGATTTCCGAACCGGTCGTGTCTTAAAAGGACAAAGAGAATCAAGAGATGAAGACAGGGAAGAGAGGAGAGTGTCTGCGGCAGAGTTAGGCTGCATGAGTGAGAAGCAGTCAGTTGAGGGAGAGCAGATAGGACAGAGGAGGCCAGAGAGGAGGGGCAGAGGGTGCGAATGTTGCGGCGTACAGGTGCAGAGTCTGTAGATATGGGTGGGTTGTCAGTACCAGAGAGCGAGAGAGAGTAAGAGATGAAGAAGTGGTCAGAGACATGGAGAGGAGTTACAGTGAGGTTAGAGGTAGAGCAGTTTCTTGTGAAAATGTAGTCAAGGCGGTTGCCGGCTTTGTGAGTGGGAGGGGAGGGACTGAGTGAGAGGTTAAAGGAAGACAGTAAGAGTAAAAGATCACATGACTTCTCTGTCTGGATGTTGAAGTCACCCAGAAGGATGAGCGGGGGGCCGTGTTCCGCGAAGTTCGATAGGAGGACGTCTAGCTCTTCCAAGAAATCTCCCAAAGAAACTCAAAAGTCAGTGAGATGAATATTTGTTCATCTATACATGTTCTCTTCTTTTCTTCATTTTGGTGTCTGGTTTGGACCGTTTCTAAGTTGACGAGAAATGCATGCAGGGAACCGAGCAAACTCTCCAACATTTTCCTGTGAAACGATTAACATATGCACTGTGTAGGTGGTCTCATCCTCCGCATAAGTCAGTTTCTGTCTGCTGGAAGGGCTCCTCCTGCACCCAAACTGTCCCTGAGCTTCACCACCAACGCCAGCTGGCTCCTTGCCTAATATCACTGAGCCGTTTCTCCACACTGGGAAACAGCTTTCCGAGCACCTGAGCAACACATGTTAACCGAACAAGTTATCTCCTTCCAAGTTAGTTTAACATCATCTGCCCTCAGCGGCCTATACTGAATATTTGCTCGCGGGCGTTCTGCATCGCCAGTTTTGTCATGGAGGAGGCTTTTGTGGATTCTTCCATCCCCGAAACAGCAACAAGAAAGGAACAGCAATTCAGTTTGACACATATTCTCCTTGCGAAGATGTTTCGGCGGACGTGATTGTCCTGAAGGCATCGAAGTGGTTGCATTGGATGATGTTGTGCACTGCCAAATTACACACCATCTACAAACACTGCAGGGTGGGTGAAATAGTTTGAAAGCATTTCAAAGTGAAAAGTTAGAGACATGTTTGGGGCGATGGATGACCCGCAGTTTAGTCTTCTGAAATGGTGTTTTGTGCCAAGGTGATGTTCCGCATTCATCCGTTGACACCAATGACTTCAAGAAAAATGATTGTGAATTACTGTCCCTTCACCCTGAAACTAGGAAAAAGGTCAGAGATAAACAGAATGTCAGACATAACCTAAAGTGGAAAAGAATTAGGTACACTGTGCATTCATCATGCCCAACAGAGTGTTCTTAGCATTGATTGCTGAAATAAATGAGGCATACGCTACTCACGGAGCACCGATGTTGATTTCTCAATCTGCACAGCCACTTTATGAATATGGAAATTATATGTGAAGGGGCAGTCTGATTTATGTCAAAGCAGCACTGCATAAGAAATGCATTAAAGTAAAAATACCTGATGTATGAATACATTAAAAGTCAAAGACAGCTCTAACTTAGTTTATTATAGAAACAGCAAGTCAAGTATCACCTCCCTGTGGACGGCATAGCTTGAGAGTATTCCTCTTAGTGTCCAATACGCGCTGCACAAACAGCAACATCAAATGAGAATAAGGCTTCTGAGCTTCACTGGTATTTATTACGTGGCATTATAACTTTTGTGACTGCTTCACATTTTGTAATTTTACATTTAGATCAACGAGCATTTGCTCATAATCACTTCAAAGAGCTAATCAAGAGCACTTTTGCAGGAGATTAAATTACTCAAATAAGAGGTAAGGGCCAATATAAAATAATTAGGGCTGTCAGCGTTAACGCGTTAATCTATGCGATTAATTTGGCCGCGATTAACGCACTAAAATATTTTTAACGCAACGTTGTTTACTTCCGGTGTGCGTTGAAATTTTTCTCCTCTTTTGTCTTTAAAAAGAAGAAGAAAAAAATTCATTAATCGCGATTAAAGTACCAAAAGTCAAGTAATGCAGAATACTTGTCACCGGTGAGTGTCACATAACACATATATATTATTGGATTATCATTATCTTTAATAATGCATTCATGTGTACATGTTATTTTGCTGTTGTAGTTGGTCAAGGTGGAGCTACCTTTAAATATTGAATACACTATTAGATAGGTAAATCTATAAAAGCGCATCACATATTCTATGCGCATCCTACATTTAATTTGTTAAGTTAATTTATATTGTAATAATTGCTCTTGAATAAATGCAATAGAGGATATTTCCCAAATAAAATACAAATACTGCACACTGTAGCCGACGGTACAGAAGTAAAGTATTATCGTTTGTGTAAGACTTCGTTGAACATGCAAATAAACCCAAATGTGCTTTGATGATGTGTGAGCTCAATTGAGTCTCGGTATGTAAGAGAAGTGTAGAATGTGCCACATATAAACATATTGTGTGATGCTGGTGTCACTGAGCAGAGCCAGGTGGGATTTGGCTGGCTTGACTCATAGTTGGATGCAAGCGCGAAGCAGATCAGACCGTCTTCTTTTCTGCACGGCGCTTTGAAGACTTTCTATTTTTATACTGAACAATAAAGAAAAGGAGATTTAAAATCGCTCTCTGGGTGAGCGAGATGTGTTGGCTTCAATGGCTTTTAGTGGTCGTGAAGAAATGTACAGGCAAGCGCGCTCTCCTTTCACCGTACACGTTTCCTCTGAAGAAAGGCAGTCATAAATTATCTTAATGGTTTCCAGACTGAATTCAATTACATCTGTCACCCAATAGAAATGAATAAAAGACAGGATATGCTTTCTTTTTTTATGTCCATGTCCCTGGGGGGTGATGTTTGCATTTTTTCAATTTCAAGACTATACTATATTTGCTCTCTATGGTTTGCCTCAGAATTAATTCAATCAAGCGTTGAATTGACATTATACCTCACAGATTACCTTCTGTGGCTTTTATAGATAGCACTGTGCAGAGTCCTCCGTGGGGAAGTGAACTAGGTGGCTCAAAAAGTGGGGATGTAATAAATCAAAGTAATTCCTGCCAGGACGTTTTCACTTCCTTCAGAAATGAGGAAGAATCTTTGTCATCACACAGTAGCCAATCCCTCAGTCAAAGAGGCGTGGATTTGACCCGGATAATTTCAACCTTAAGGCAAAAGGTACGGTTTAGCAGATAATTCATGAAAAGCCCATATAAATCTTTAATAAGTTTGGGACATTGAATATTAAAGGGAACTCACTAAGTTAAGAAGAGGGAACCCACAGATATCGAAGCCATATCTTTCCTGATAAACGGCTCTTTTTTGATCAAACCCTCTTGCTGTGCTCTCACAGCCAATTCATCACGAAAGCTAACCTGAATTTAAAAAAGGAAATATATGATAAAACAAGAAGAGCTTGGATTGCTAGATATTCCCTTTGAACGCCGTGGAGATCATTGTACTTTCCCGGATAGAGTGCTTCACATCACAGTTGGGTTCCTCTCTCTCCGCCGAGTCTTCCCATCCTCTTCACATCCTTTTCTGAGCACAAAACAAACTCAGGTCTGTTGAACGTTCCATGCTTCTGTATTTAACAGGGAATGTGTGACGGCCCATACAGCACTTTGCAAAGGTAATTGTGTAGCATTTGTTATGCTTTTCACATGAAAGGTTTCAGTCATCTACCCCACAGAAGGTATGCTTAGTTCCTGTTTCCTCTCCCACTCCTGGTCTATTCTGTCTCTATGCGCTGTCCGCCCTTCATGCCGGATCATCATTCATTCTCATCAATTCCCATCATCTGTTCTCTGACTCCTCAATAGCTTACTGTTTATTAGTGATTAGCAAGCAAGTGATCATTTGGATGAGGGACGGCGGAGGCTATCCTCCAGCCACCCTTGGGATGGCATTTACCAGTTTGAGTGGTGCAATGGACTGTGGCGGCGGGGGTGGGGGGAGATGGGAGTAAAAGAAGTGCTAACAAGAAAGAGAAAGTGTGTCTGAGGGGTTTTATGTTCCAGGAACCTTGTGTTGAGGTCACAGGAGAGAGATTGCCGTATTGTAAGTGGCAGTATTCAGTAAATTGGATTAAATCCACACGGAGGCCAGCCGGTCTCTTGAGGGTTAACCCACAGTATGAATATTGATACAAGGATTTCATGCAGGGCACATAATATCAGCTCTCAACCTCTCTCCATCGCAGAATTCTTGCTAACGGCAATGACCTCGAAGCATCATTCAGAGTCCGGAGTTTCACTTGAACGTACAACATCTTCAATATAGGGACAAATTATTTGTTTTCATCACAAGGGGGTCCAGCTTCCCATTAGAATATCACAAGGATCCTGTTCCACAACATAACAAGACCATAACAGTGAGTGGGCACTCTAATGCATGTTGGCAGCTGTGTTGTGCAGCTAGCTGGTCATGATATTTGCCACCAAATGTGCCATCTGTGCAGATAAGCATCAGCTCCAGACAGATCAGTGTTTACTCTGCTAAGGATGAGGCTGAGGAAAAACACAATGCCATGTTAGCCAAAGGCATCAGGTGTCAAGAGGGGAAAGGCATTTACAAACCTGGGGGGTCGGTGAGGTGGACGCAAAAATGGCACGGCGAATAACATACTTTTCTTCTGAGCATTCCACACCACGAATAAAGGTATTAACCAAATGCATTGTGTGTCACGGACATATTTAGAAAGGTACACCATAGTATACAACTAATGGAGAAAACTTCATCACGTTTACATTGACAATGGCGACACAGACCAGATCCACAGCCTCCGTAATCAGTTTTCACAATAAAAGCCTGAGATATATTTAATGTGACTGTTCACCAGAGGGAACTCAGATTCACTCACAGATTTTGCTTGAGGAAACTCAATAAAATAGCTGACAGTAGCTTAAACCGCCAGACTGCCAGACACTGCTCTGGGTAAATATGATCCTAGTAGTGAAACTATCCAAACCTTTCATGGAAAATGTGTTGCAACTTTTGCAATTTCACAAATATCACTTTGCATTCTCTTACTGTCCTTTGCCATTTTTCCATTGTGACATTGTACCCTCAAGGTAAAATAATGAGATCTGCACCTGAATTCATAAGATGTCAGATAGGGGGAAAGCATGAACAAAAAGGAGATACCACGTTTTAAATCAAACCTTTAGTTTAGCAAACCTATTTTGAGACATGGTCAACTTTACCTAAACTGACCAGTGTGAACACTTCATTTCATTGTTGTATAAATGTAGAGCGTTGATAATTGCCATATAGATATCCTCACGCCCCACAAGGAAACACCAAGCAGCAGCAGCGAGTGAGAGCAGTCATGCAGCAGAGGAGTGACCAGACACTGACAGCTGACGCACACCGCCATGATGAATAGGCTTCACATAGGTCGTCCAGAGGTGGCCGAAGGATTGAGGCAAAGACAGTGAGCCACAGTTCCTGTTTTGTGTCTGCCCGGTAAGCCTTTGATGCATGTCAATCCCCATCGTTCTCCTTTTTTTTCTGTCATCTCTTCACTGTCAAAAATGTTAAAAGTGTGTCTCGGGACCCAATATGACTAACTGTTCTTCTTGTTCACAGATTTTTCTTTTTCGGGGTGTGGAAGTGTAGCAGCTGGGGGTGGAGTCTCCAATTTGGCCTCGGCTGATTACCAACCAGCCAGCAGCCGAGGCCAAATTGGAGACTCCACCCCCACAGCTGCCCCAGGAAGTTTTCTCAAATCTAGAGTCTAAGGTTTTGTGAATTTAAGATTTTGAAGAATTTGCAGATTGTAACTTGTCTTGACTGTTATATCTAGCTTACAGCCGTTACAGCGTGCACAGTTTTAATTTGCAATTTAATAATTATTAGTGTCATCTCCAATGTGCTTGCTGTTAGTTTTATCTCCAAATAAAGTGGCTTTGATCGTCTGGCTGGTCCATTGGCTTTACAGCCCATAATAGCAGGGCTGTTTATAATACATAGGTAATCTGCTTCATCAGGACAGAGCGAGTCGGATCACATTTAATTGGCAGTGGTCTGGCAATGTGAGCAAACAGCTCCACAACTATCATCCAAAGTTTTAACTATCCGGAATCATCTGCTCAATGTGCACAAACACAGCTCTCCTGAACGTGAGAGCATTTAAACCCTCATCATCTCTTTGCTTGTGGCTGAGCATTCTCATTCTCTGGTGATTATGCATCAGACACACTCCAGGATCATTACCATCACTTTCCTCCACACGCAACATTCAAGTGCCAGTTACAGCTGATGGACGGAACCACAGAGGCATCCAAATCCGACCAATCCTGAAACCCTCTGCCCTGCCCCTCTCTCTCTCCCCAATTAAGAAGGTGTGGTTAGCGGCCCTGAACTTGACACTTCCTGTCTCTCTGCTCCAATTATGTCTCAGTCCCTGAAGGCCACAGAGAGGACGGGGTCCAATTAGTCGACAGAGACAGAGGGCGGCGGATGACGTCACGCACACACATCCCTGAATCCATCAGAGAGAGCCAAGGGGACAGTTCAGCTGTTGGGGCGGTGAATAAAAAAGAGCCATATAAGGGCGAGGATAAAGGGGGAGTCGGGTGAAGAATGGGTGGGATTAGAGCGGATGAAAAAGAGATGAGGGATATCGGGCGAAATGGAGCTAAATAAATCATCAGTTGCTATGTGTTCTAATCACTCTCAAGGAACTCCTTTTTTGATTCTCCCTTTATCTGTTTTTATCACCACTTCACGTTTGATTCTTGCTGCCGCCCCCGACTCTCTCACTAACCAACGTCTCCTCACTTCATCCCTCTCTGCCTTTTGTGTGTCTCTCACCATCTTCCCATCTTTCACAATCTCTGCTGTGATCATGTTGTTGTCCCACAGCATGTCATATGTTGTTCAGCCTAATTGAATTATTAACGCTCTCAACACCCTGTAATTTCCCACTCACTTCTGTAAGGCTGCACTGCAGTCAGAGCAATTCAATAATGAGAGTCCCAGCTTGTGCTCGCCGTTTTTTTAGTTTACCCTGGACTGCTGGCCTTCAAACAAAAGAGCAGGATGCAGGTATTTGCCTCGCTGTCGTGACCAAAATCAAAAGGTCTCTCACAGGAGTGGAGCTGATGGAGTGCATTATGATGAACCCACATCAGCAGCTTGTCTCAGATGGACACACAGACCAGAAACAACAACAACAAAAAAGATGGCGCAACATCAGGTCTCGATATCTGCTTTGAAAAACTGATTAAAGCCCTCCAGGATACTGTCGAGGCAGTGCAGAGGAACGGGATGGAGAGGGGGGGGTTAACACGGATCAGAAGGAGCTCTTTCCAGATCTAAGGTAAGACCTCCTCACAGGGGATAATGACACTGCTATCAGGTGTGAAACAGAAATGTTGCCAGCAAAATCCTCTTTGTGCTGTGAAATCTGGACAATCCACCTGCCGTGGGAGAACCTGCCTCCGGTGAGGTGGAACCTGACTTCCTAAGCGTTGAATACAAACACACATCTGTACAATTGCAATCTGCAAAACATTTAAAAAATCCCACTGTTATTATCGGCTTTTTAATTTTATTGTATTATTCATGCCTTCATTTCTTTCCCTACTTCTGCAATGTCCTTTTCACTTGCCTCAGCCAAACTGCCCTGGTCCGTCTTCAGCTCGTACAAATGCAGCAGCTCTTATCTAGGACAGTCAGTAGAGCTCACATAACTCCTATTTTAACCTCAATGTATCGGCTGCCAGAGTGGATTCATTTAAAGATTATTTTAACCACCTTCGAGGCAATCCATGGCCTAGCTCCTCACACCACCAGGCGTCCACTCAGGTCTTCCAGCCAAAACCTGTTGGAAATCCAATGTGCCAGACTCAAAACCAAAGGGGATGCTCATTTGCACCTCGCACCAGGACCTTGGAACAGTCAGTGTCTTTTTATTACTGTTTCTTTTTTTCTCCGCTGCACTTTACACTTGAAATCTGTCTTTTCTGTACTTTATGTGACTGCAAAGCACCGTGTCTTTTGTATTATAAACGTTGTTATATAAATCAAGCTACACACATTTTTGCTTCATTATTGTGTTTATCTATCTTCAAATATATATATAATCCTGTACATCAAGTTCATATACACTGGCACTATAGTTCAAGGACAATCAGACAAGAGGTTAATAAGGCCCTCATTTATTTCTTAACCATAGACACAAAAGAAAAACAAGGTGTTTGGGGTATTTCATCTGCCACAAGATGAACCCTTTTGCATTTTGCAGGAACTCGAGCCAGCTAACTTGAGCCAAGGCCTGGGAGAGCCACTCTGAAATAATTAGCACTCAAATCGGAAAGAAAAAAGACTCGGAGACATGCAAAAAGCTACCAGAGGCAGATTAAAAGCAGAGTACGATGAGCGAGATCCCTGAGGGTCCTGCAATGACCAGAATGATTGGATTGGACATCATATTGCAGCACACAAGGAAGGTGTCACGGGGTCCACAAAGATACCTCCACTATTCTCATATGACAAATCACATCGTCCTATTGAAAATGACATAATCAAAAGCTTTTTTTCCTCAACAAAATTGAAAGTCGTCTCTGCAGGTTCGACGAGTCAGAAAGAGTGACGTCTCATGAGAAGTGCTTTGATGTTTTGAGAAAAAAAACATTGAGTCGCAGTGATAGCAATGCAATGGGATTAGTACCGTTAATACATTTAAAGTTTGTGATGCAATCTAAAGACTTTGGTGATGCCCAGGCTTTCCCAGCCGTCGTTAGCTCAGAACTGAATGTGTCCGATGCTTTGGCTTCTGCCCAAAGAGCCTCAGCTGAATTGGGCTTCTTTTTAAATGCTTACACAATAAACTAATATGGTGAATGTGGTAAACAATCCTGCTAATACTCAGCATGTTAGCCTCATTGTGATTAGCATATTATCTTTCCAAAGTTAGAATTGATCTCAAATCAGTGGATCCTCACAGAGCCGCTAGCGTGGAATGAGCCTAGTTTGTGCTTTCATGCATGACCGTTGCATTCGGTTTTTCTAACCTTGGCAGGTAATTCTCTTTTTGAGAGAAACAAATGCTTCTTCAAATGCACCTCTGTGACTCAAATGTATAACGCTTGTGCATGAGAGGCACCGACTCAGACTATTAATTGTGTTCTATTCACCTCCTCTTGATCCTTGTTGTTGCTTTGTAAAGCACAGCAATCTTAAGTGTGCGAAAATAATTCCAATTCATCCACCCCATCCTTGTTCTTCTGGCAGCCTCAGCATCCTGCCCAGCGCATAGCCTGCCACAAATCCAGGCAGACAGCGAATGCTGTAGGACCATTGATCAATAACCTATCTTTATCTCATATTAGGACCGGCCTCAGCTCCAACACAGGGCCAAAGCTGTTCATTACGTTGTTGTGGTGAATAATGGCCAACAGGACAGGAACACAAGCAGTACTGTCAAAGTCCTGAATCCACACACGTTTCCTCTGTGAGAGTAACTGGTCAGAGGCACACGGTGCCAGATTAACAGCGTCTTCCCAGAATTTTCTTTATGGATACATGGATCATGAGGGAACGTCGAAGCATCTCACTTGCTGTTGCTATCAACATTGATTTCTAGGTTCTGAGAAATATATTGCGCCAGAGCCCATTTCATTTAATGAGAAATAAATGAAAAATAAGAGCATCATGGGAGAAGAGAGGACTTTAAAGCTTTTGTCTCAGCTAAGAGGAGGACCCAGGAGCTTTTAATTATAACAGTACACAAATTAAACCACTTCTACTAATAGCAGGAAACATTCTTTTGGGGGTGCATTATTTGCCTGCTGTACAATTGCCTTGTGTATTACAGACATGAAAGTCTGACATCCTGTTTGATGCTTGCCATTCATTTTCTCCACTTATTCTTTAATTCACGCACAAATACCCATCTTCTTGGACCTCTGACATCACTTGCCCTTCATTAAAGTTATTGTTTTCATTTTCATTTTCGATGCCGAGGAGCACTTACCAAACATTGGTATTTGAGGTGTAGGAGCGTGTGGTTTGTGCACATCGAGGCACCTTTCTCATATCAATGCTCGCTGATGTTCTGTTACACGTGGGAAGACTCCTCCCCCTGATATTTTCATTGTATTGTGTCTTGCGCTCTTGTTGGCATTAGTTTGTTTTCAGGTTGTGCCATTACTGGTCAAAGCAATGTTCACACTACAGGATTGGAGCTCGCAGACAGGTCAAGATATTTAACTTGCTAAGTGAAACAAAATAATGAAATTAACTCGGTATTGATGTTGTCAGATCACTTAAGTCTCTCGTATAACACATATTTTCCCTGTAGCCCTGCATTTACAGAAGGAGTAGCATTTCTCATTGTGCTTCATTCTTTTTTGGTTTTCACATGCACCTACATTATAACCCCTCAAGAAACGTATTTATCCCCCGAATACCCAGGCGCTACAACATATAAAATAATAATAAATAAGACTAGAGGACGCTTTTTCCAATTAAAAACAGCATTGTAGAAAAGCGAGACAACAAACGGCAAAGATACGTTGATTAGAGACGTATTTGTAATACGTCAAATACAAACGTAACGGGGGAGAAATACGTTTCAGTGAAACATAATTGAAAATTCTGTTTTAGTTTTAGGAGAACGTAATTTTCGTGATACAGGGTTGAATATGTACACTATAGATTCTTTGTTTGTGTTAAAGTTCAGCAGTCGCCATGTCCTTGTCCCTGTTGTGACTTCCACAGCACAGCTCAGAAGGATGCTGGAGGAGCTGTTGCATCGTCCTTGTTCTATTAAAAGCCAGACACACTAGGTGCTATTTGAATATGTGGACGTTTCTGTTAAAGGCACAAATATATATATTCCTTGGACACACCTGCTCTCAGCATCCTCTATAATGAGGAAACCGAGAAGAGAACAATACCAGCCATATGGTGAAAGAACACCTGGAAAATCAGAGTTGTCCATGCAGCATTCGAAAATTCAAAGGCACTTTTCTAAAGGCACTGCATGATGAAAGAAGTGCACACAAAACAACATCACCAGCCTCCATTCATCACAGCCAAATAACAATTTTGGCTGTGTGTGTGTGTGTAATTTTTTTTTCTTTCTCTCTTATGTATGAGCATTCCTTTAAAGGACTTATAAAAAGCCTGAAGAAACAAATGTGTAATGATTATTAATGCCATGGGGTAAAGGAAAATAAAATTCAAACATGGTTTTGTCTGCAATCTGTCTCTGGCTAAAAGAGTGCACGTTCAGATTTAAGCCGAAACATGAAAGTGGGGCAGATGTGTAGCTCCAGAGATAATCCTCTTTCCAAGAGCATATATTCCATTAAACAATTAAATTAAACATTTGAAAAGGATATCACTTTCTTCTCGAAATGTAAAGTTATTACATTGACTGTGAAAATGAGCAGCATGTAGGTCCTGAGGTATTAGTTTAAAGCTACAGAACGTACCAATATGATTTTTGAGCTTTCCAGCTATTAAAGTAAGTAGTAGTAGTAGTAAGTCTACGAAAAAATGTGCACACTTTGTTACTAATCAGAATGTATTTATGTACAAGGCACAACATGCACAAAGTCAGAGAATGTCAGGAAGACCTGTGGAGAATGCACTTTTCTTAATTTCACTATAGCACTTTATTCTTTTCATGCAATCAGACAGACGAATCACAGACGAGCCCTGAATTTTAAAGTGCCGGGGCGCTGATCAGAGGACCCCCCTCTATGACCACACCATTACCAGACAGTCAACATGCGCACGCCGTAATGGAGGAGGGAGACACAACGCCACAGCACATCGGGTCCCATTCATCTTGCCCGGCTGCACAGCGAGGCGACGGCGGCCCAGCGAGCCACGAAGAAACGGACTCCACAGACATCGACTCCCCGCTGTTGGATAAATCAAACTAACTTTACCAGAACTAATACATACTTCACAAGCCAAACTTTGGTTTCTTTCCATTCCTGCATTCTTATCTGTGTGATGAAGTACCTCTTTCACCGGGAGGAAAGAGAAGACTTCTTATTTACTTCCCACTGAGAGCAGAAGATTGTTACAGCAGCGCAAGTGGAAAAGCATATTTGGACAAAATGTTCATCTCTGATCCCTCTTTGCCAAATAGTTTTGCATTAATGGATTATTTATGTGTATCATATATTTTCTATTTGCATAACAAAACATAACTGACAAAAACACTTTGTTTGTGCGATCAACACCTGCACAGTAAACAATGGCAGCGACATTTCTGTAGATTATTGATATATACATCCACCACTCAGGTCATCAATAACTTTACCTGTGAAACCCCATCATCCACAGCAAAGCCCCACTTTTTGTTTTAAATATCACTTTTTATTTCAATGTTTATTGCAGATCTTGTGGAATTGTTTGTATACTCTGTTGTCCAGTCCATCCTTGACCAGACAATTTTTATAGGAAGAAACATGTTTAAAAAAAAGCACAAATCTTTTATGTTACATTTAGCTGACGCTTTTATCCAAAGCAACTAACATGTTACATTCATACACACAGCTACAGGGTAATTTAAGCAATAAGGTACGAGAGGCGGTACTGTATCGTCAATAATGTCCACTTCAAGGGAGCTGTTAGGCCCGACTCATCTAAAGTCATCCCCCCAAAATATAAAAATTCACACGAAACATGTTTGGTAAGTTGTCCCGTGTGTTAAGTAAATCCTGATGTGCTGTTATCTGGATAAGATGCTGAAAAGTATCTCATAGTTTCTTTTCACACCTGTACGTTCAGTGGGTCCAACCAAGAAGAAAAAGATACATTGTTGCAGTTTAGTTCTGGTTTGCGTACTTCTTCTATTATAAACAAACGAGGAAGACTCAATATAATGCATATGGGCTGACTGCTGCCTCGATAATTGGAGAGCTGTCATTGACCAGCATCATTCATTCAGTGTCATGCAGCACTTCACTGCACCGTGTGTGTTTATCTGTCTTTTCCGGTGTCACAAAAAGCTGAAAAAGAAATATATATTTTACGCTCATTATTAGTTGAGGATGCAACTCAACCCCATGGCTATGAATAATGAGTCTTCAATGGGAAAACAGACAAGATATACATAAACAGCGCATTCAATTTAAATGATTGAATCCCCATACTCACGTGTTGCACACCTATTTCCATGGTGACCAAAGGATTTTGCATGAATACATTTACTAATCATAGATCACTGACATGATTCAGAGATCCATTTTTTCAGATTGTTGAACCAAACAGCTTATTGGTGTGAAAGTGCCCAAAGCTGCTTTTGTCTTCTGTGTACACTCACATCATGTCTAGGATCTGGGTAGTGACCACCTGAGCTTAGACGATGTATAATCTATATTCAGAGTTCAGATGTTGTTGTTAGTGAGACCACTTGGTCCTTTGTTTACAATGTGTTCACTGAGGCTGGAACTCGTGTTGGACTGCAGGGCGATGGCACAGATTGGTTTAGTTAATGAGTCCCCGCTGACACATTTAAGACATGACAGGCACTGTCATGCTTTCATTCGCTCAAGGAACCAACAACCCAGTGCCAGAAGCAGACGTCGACTTGAACGCTGGCAGAGGCTCCATGCTGCAAAGCAGATGCCCAGGCAAAACAAATGGTTCCCATCAAAAACAGAAGAACAAAGCCGGAGACGGTTTGAGGAATATCGGGAAATGAGAACAATTCAAGCGACTCCGGCATTTCATGGGTGGAAGACTCTTTGTTTATGAGCAGAAAATCAATCCAAAGGGAAAACTGGCTCTAAATGTACATGCTAATTAACACAAAAAAACAGAGCCCCAAGAGAAATCTGCAAAGTGTTGGCTCAGTAAAGCAACAATAATTAATCCCAAGTTAAAAGAAAGGGTAATCATAAATATACCTGTGTAGCGCCATGGCTGTGCCCTTTGGACACAGTTCAGTGAGCATGTCATGTCCAGTTGTAACTCATGTCATTCATAAACAACTCATGCTTGGCAAAAACGATTTCATGTGAGACAGGTATTCTTTGTGACATGTTATGCAAATCATTACTGTGAGGGATTTTAGTTGACTTTCATGAACAATTTGTTCTCGTCTGCTCAGGTTTCACATTCTTAATCACATCTTTTACAGATCATGTCAACAATATTTCACGAGGAATATCATAAATGACAACGATGTTGAATAGTTAATTTGTTTTAATACAGAGACAGTTGGCAGTCTTTGCTTGGCGGCAGGACTCGCTGTCCTCAACCGAAACGCTCCCTGGAGTCAAAGGAGAGCTTCCCTCCTGTTATTTATATGAGCGCTTGGAGCCAGTGCACCTTGTTCAACAGCCCACAGCCACATGTTCTCTCTGCATCCATTTCCAGTAGGTAAGACGGGGTAATCATTCCAAGCCTTTTCTCGTTCTCACATAAACATACATCACAGAGCCTGGCAGAAAAGGGACGCAATTTGGCAGCACCTTGCCCAAATCTCTCTCACACAACGAGGAGAAAATAAATGAATGTGGCCAAGTTAAGAAGAAATGGTTGTTGAAAAAGATTGAATCATTCCTTTGCAACAGAAACAAGAAGGAAGACGAGAGGAGTTGAAAATGAAGCACTGCTTGACAGCTTTAGCTCCAGACGTAGCCTATCCACGGTGCAGAGCTGCAGCTTGATTGCTTGGAAACAATGAAACGGGTAACTCCTCATTGTCCAGCTCATGTGGCTCCTAGTGAACACAATGAGCACAGAGGTGAAGGACATGTCTGTCTTAACATCAAGCTCAAGAGAAAATGGCCCCCAAATTCCTTTTGGGTTGTTCCTTTAACCAGCGCCGTGCTCTTTCATTCAGGGCTCCTACCTGAACACCGTCATTAACTCGACAAGCAACTCGCCTTCTCTGTCACTGGCTGTTTTTAACAATGCATCATTACCTCGTTTCATTACTGGAGCGGTGTGTAACAATTAGTGTATAATCACCTGTAATTAAGAATCATGGTGTTTTTCGTAAGCTTAGAAAAATCCATTTGTATTTACGCAGTGAGCAACTCTTCCACAAGCTTCGCCATCTCGCCAAAACTGACACTGCCTCTAGCGAGAGGACTGTTACTGGCGGATGTCTGTGATCTTCATTCTTTATAAACTTTACTCAGAAGTAAATATATATTTTATTGACATTTTACATTTGTTTCCAGTAAGATTTTAATAACTTTAAATTGTAGTTTTGTCGTTGCAAACATAACTGTTGTTACTCATTAAACAATATTTAGATGCGGCTTAAATGTTAATTATATTTCTGTTCTGAATTTAGATATCGTTGAAAGGAGGTGCATGAGGGGCTGTGACGACTTTGATGAATCGTGAGCGATAGTTTGCGTGGCTTCGTGGCTCTGCGAGCAGACGGCTGTCGACACCGAGTCACGTTAACCGCTCACACCTGTGACTGACAATTATGCCACAGACTCTGGAGAGAGAACACAGACCTGAACCAAAAGAGTGACAATAACTGAGCAGGAAGGATGAGGAGAAAAGGCAAAGTAAGACTGAAACAGAGCCGTGGACATTTTTAATTTTGTTGTGCTGTATTTTCCTAATTTCTGCTAATTAAGATATTGCCTCTAATCACTTTACGTCCAGCGCAGTAACACTTTAACTGCACTGTGCAAAGTGCATGTTGCAACACAAGAGCAACACACTAACGACTCCGAGCACACAGTGGCAGAGAGATGGGTTGATTTCTTTTTTACATTCTTGAACTAGAACAATTCTCCTCTCTTGTTCTTGAACTCTTAACCTGGTTGTTGTTTTCAACACTTTCAGACCTGTTTACTCAGAGCTTTTTGGAGACGAGTGTGCACTAAACCTATGAAATATAAAACGGTTTGAAGCTGTCCCTGAAAAAAACTATTTTTCATATTTAATTTACACCAATGCTGTTACTTACTGTAGCGCTCCATGGTGAGATACAACAGTCAGGTCAGAGGGAAGTGAAGACTCGTGTTCTGCAAACAGCGCTTCGTTAAGCTCTCTAGAGACCTTTAGACAAAGCTCGAGTTATTCGACAGTCAAGGCTCAAAACTAAGTCTCGGGGCACACTGGCGGTTTATCTGAAAGACGTATTGCAGTTTTGTCTATCCCTACAATTGAAGGCGAAAACCCAGAGGGATGCCTTTTAGGAACATATGTTCAGTTCGAGAGGTTTAATTGTCTCAGTTTTTGAAAAAAATAGTGTCACGTTTGTTTCTTGGAAAAAGTTTAACAATGACAGTTGACTTAATATTTATGAGCTAAGTCAAATGCTTCTTTTACTTTAAAGTTGCCAATGGCTGAGCTTTGAGACTAATTTTCGATATTTCCTCAGAAATAGGACACTTCCCTACTCAATTGCTTTTGGATAAATACTCATTGAATTCTTTCAGGGAAAAACAAGAAGACCATATTTACATTTTAGGAGGTGAAAAGGTTAATGAGTCAAAGAGAATAATTTGTTGGGGACGACACCATGCTTATGACTGCATTAGGGATAGCTGTTGTATCTGACGTCAGACTTGAGTTACCTCAAAAACATTTGCAAAACTTATCAGTTAGTTAGTCTTCAATCTTTAAAGTTCAGCATATTGTTGTTAATGTAACTAAGCATTCTGGGTTTGTGTGCCTGGTGCACTTATCACATGTGAACAGAGTCGGGTTAACAAACGTGTCGCTCAGCCCACGGCTTCACTCTCTCTCTTTATTTTCCTTCATACTCTGTTACCTTTTATCTCGACCCGAAGGAATAAATCATCTGCAACACCAACACCTGAAACAGTCTGTTACATTAACATCAATTTCAATTGATTGTGTCAATCCTTCATCCTGAATTTTAATCACATATTCTATCTCTGCTGTCACGCTCTTGAAAGCAGTTGATTTTAGGATCAGAGATCAAGATTTTCTTTTTAACAGTTATGACGACGCAGCATAAACAAAACTACATTTAGCTTCTGAACAAGGTCAATGTTTCAGATGCGTGGAATGGACATATGAAAGATGTGACTGAGCCTCTATAATCAGAACCAAGTTGTCGAACTTTATCATTCTTTTTAATCCAATCCGAATTTTGTAGAACTTGAGTCCATTTTGATGCTGGTCACAGTTTTAATTCAATGTGTAAAGCTTGCTAACTCTTCTGGATGACTGGAGAAATACATCACTTCATAGTGTATTTGACAGGCTGTAAAAGGGTCTATTGAAGGAGCTCAGGCTTGACCACACAACCAAAGCTTGTTGAACTTGCTTTAGCATGGTGGGTAAGCTCAGTGTCAGCAATATCATCATTTCACGAGAAAAAACAGACATGATTCCCATATTAACACAGGACGAAATTCACAGATTGCGAGAATACCACGCTCCAATGTCGTTTAAAAATTAGCTCCGGTACAATTAACCAAAACAGCAGCCTGAGGACAATCACACCATCTCTGAGGGTGACTAACCTGTGGAGCCCAGAGACCTTTTTAGCCTTGCTTTAGCTCACTTTTAATGTCAGGTTACTCAGGTAATGTTAAGACATTGGGTTTGTAGCTTTCAGGCTTTAATGCATATTAAATTGTAGCTGCATCTTTGAGTAGGAAACTGTACAATTTGTCAAGCTAAGTAAAATGAATGCTTATCTGTACGAGGTCAAAAAAAACTATCTGTGAGAGAGAAACTCGACAGTAAAATACATAAAGTATAATACATCTCTTGTTATACCGTTTTTATGATGATCTTACAGCTTAAGACACGAGACGATATCCCACCCAGATATCCGGTACAGGTTCTTAACTCTGGCTGACATCATTTAATCTGAATGGTAATAGAGATGACCCGCAGTTATTAATATAGGCTGAGTTGTCCCATTATATGCTCAACACGGCTGCCATGAGAATAAGTGATACGGCTTCCTTTTTGCCTATAACATTATTGTTTTGCTCCCTTCACCACTTTACCAGGGGCTCCTCTCTGCAGTAGCTTCAAGCAAAACATGCATAATTCATTTTTTGAAACAGACACAATGAATACCAATTTTTTCATATTGCCCAGCACCGTCATCAATTACGATTGCTTAACCTGAGGTCATTAATGTTATTAGTGACAATATGTCTGCAATACCAAGCATTCAATTTGGTTTGTTGGCACAAAGGTTAACCAGAGATCTACAGGAATTGGTCTCAGTGTATCATTGGGAGTGACATGATGACTCTGTCATTGTAGAGTCAGTTTATCTGCTTGCCCTGCTGCTTTCTGGGAAGCAAGACACATTTGCATAGTTAGAAATTATTTGCTGATGGTTTGATTTTTTTCTAACGGCAGTCTCTTTGCCAGAAGGAATTTGAGATCAGTGACTAGATTGGCATGAACCACTGGAACATGCATAAAAATAGACATGCATTAAAAATAGGCATTGTGGATAGACAGCCATGCGATGGTGCTGGAAGCATTAAGCTTTACATTGGCTGCTGGATTTGCAAAGATGGAACAGGCTCTCTAAACCAACACAGCCTTGAACACTCATGAGCAGCTGTTCTCAATATCTGAAGGACAATGCTGGCAATTATCAGCTCGGTCTTTAAAAAGTGATTCATTTTAAATTAATAACACACAGACAAAACATGAATAGAAACATTCAAGCCCTGTAGTCACAAGTCCCCTCTGCTCGCATTTCCAAAGTCAGTCCCTATTTATCCATTTTTTCGTTGGTTGGTTCCTTTTCAATCCTTTGATTACACAAGGAAGTTTAGTTACCTGCCGACTTTTGACGTCTCCGTTTGGAAGATAATTCTTTCATTAAATCCTTCAGCTGCACTATCTGCCTGACTGGTATGTGCTGTATGCGTAGCCTATTGTGACAGATATTACATTGCTATTGTTGGTGAGACTTCAGATGTTCATTTCCAATGACTGCTTCTATGTAATTGTTTGCATATGATAAATAATAAACTGGAGTTGTCAAAATAGCTGTGTAAAAAGTACATAGTCTCATAAATACAGTGACACTTAAACTTGACTGAGGGGGTTTTCTTTGGCCACCTTGGTGGATGCAACAGTAAACCCAACTGACGTTTTATCCCCTCAGGTCCATATACAGCATGTGTTTGTAATAGATTGGCCTTTACACATCCATCTGACTCAACGCAAGATTAGCCTTCCTTTTGGAGACATGTGTCTGGTCACATTAAGAACTGTAGTCCGACTTTCCTTTCCTTTGAGCTCAGTTTTAGTCCCCACCAAGTCCTGAGGGAAATATTATCACCACAAGATGAGTCAACTAGTGGAGATTCTAGGAAGTTAGTAATCTCAGCTAAGAAATAATCTGGTGCCATATATCCTCTCGTAAAACTGTTCTAAAGGGATTAAGCAAATGATATAATGGCAACTTGTTCCCCCCTGTTTCCAGTCTTCATGCTAAGCTTAGCTGGCTGGCTGAAAGCTCCAGCTAAGTATGTACTGGACCAACATGAGAGTGTTAAATATCAGCTCATCTAAATCTCTGCAAGAAAATGAAGTGGAAAAAGCACATTTTCCAAAATGTATAAATACAAGATTCTGTCTTTTTCTTTGTTTAAACCTGGTGCAGAATAAACAGGACGTGTTTCTCTTCTAAAATGCTTTGATATTATATTGGACCTTTAGTTATTAATGGCAATCTTTGTTTTTATAATTCTGTCCATAGTTATACCAACATGAGAGGTTAATGCAACTGACCTGTAATGTTCTGCATTCGTTGGATCTTTTCCAGAAAAACAAAGCTGTGCAACAATATAATCAGTCCTGCAGAAATCAGTCAATTAATGTGGCCTTTTGTAACAGATGCAGAAGGCTTCACATTTCCTTTGACACTTCCCACTCTGCTTACCATCAATAGGACATATATTCCCTTGGTCAGCACATCTGTGAACACCCTTGATTATTGACTTTCAGATGCCTCTCAAATATATGGAACAATTTAAACCTGCATGCAATCTGTGGCATGTTGTGCTAAAAAACATACATTTTACTGAAATGCATCTGTAAATGAGCGCCTCCATCCAGAAATGTCAACCAAAAAATGTCTGACAACTTGTTAACTCTTAAAGCAAAGGGAACTTTTTCATTTGACATTCTTTTCAAATCAATTAATGAGGACTGGGCCAAAGAAGAAAACATTCATGACTTGGAATGTGCAGAATAACATACAGCACAGTCTTTCATTCACAAAGACTTTGAAGTTCCCCTCCAGTAACCTCACAATAAATTTGAGAAACATCAAAATACCAGCAAGTAAATTGTCAGTTCAGGAGACAAAGCATGAGTAATAACAGAATCTTGCCAACTTAAAAAGAGGGAAAGCTGGATGTGAACTGCTGCACATCTGAAACTTATTTTGACCGGATTTGTGATGTAACTTCCTGAGACCCAGCCCATTCATTTGTTTCCTTTGTGATGGACATTTTGGTTTTGCATCTCTCCTTTTATACTCATTTGAGTTCTCCTATCAAGCCCAGGATGTCCTCTAAAGAAGACATCCTGGGCTTTCCAGTGATAACACATTGGTAGGAGTGGGATGATGAAATCTTCCTCAAACCAAGAAATGGACATTGCGCATGATAACTCACTTCTTTGATGTTGCCATCACAAACTCCTGGATCCAATACAAGTCTAACAGCAAAGCGCTTAACCGACCAGCGAAGAAACCCCAGCAGTACCTGGACTTCAAATTGCACTTGGCTGAAGATCTGTTGAATTGTCCAGAGCAGCTTGATGACAGCAGTGAAGACAGTGAAGAAGAGTATGCGCCACCAACCAGAATGAGGATCCAACAACCAGAGCCATCTGTGCGTGGACTAGGAGCCAGGCACACGTCTGAGATGATGGACACGATGTAGAAATAAGGGCTGCAGAAGCAAGACGTACATGAGTTTTACCAAATGTAAGATGTTCATCTGCATTACCAAAAACACAAAATGTTTCCAGGAATATCACCGCTAAAAATATAACATGCAAATGAAAAATGATGAACAATAGAAGATCAGTTTAGGTTTACCAAATAATTTAATCAAAATTAAAATTAATATATGTTATAATTTATTTATTTTTATATATAGAAAATGTACAACCATCCTTGCAACCAACAATTAAAAAAATACAGATGGTTGAATGATTTACTTTTATCGTCAATTTGAATGTTTAATATCAATCTACAGGCATAGTTATTTTTTTATCTGGCTGTCTTTTCACACAAAAAGTGTCCTGTGGTCCACTAGAGTGGACATGTTGTAAAATAAAAAATTAAAACTATTTTCAAAATGTTTAAATTGTAAGATGTTTTTCTAACTTGAAATAGGTAGGACATCACACAAAATAAGAAGTATGAAGACAATAATTTCCTTCAGTGGGACTAAGTAAAACAATTTCCTCATATTTCTAATTGACCCAATAGTATTATTCAAATTGTCATTGTTCGGTGATGTGTGTGACTGAGTCACTGCTGTGTCTCACACTGCTGACAACGTCTCGGCTTTTTTTTTTGTCACACTACAACAGTGAATCCACAGAGTTATGGTTCTTTCATTGTGAAACAACTGCTCAACTTGTTCTCATTTAAATAACCTGGAAGTTATATTTGCAATGCATTGTGACATGTGTTTTCATGTCGGTGGAATCTACATCCAGACAAGAAAATAACCTATATTTGCAACATGTTGACATGACAGACTACTCAGACATTACTCGATACCGGCAGGATACAATGACACAGATACTGCTCTCCGTAGTAGAATATGAATTTCTTCCTGTGTCAGGGCAAAAAGCTCACACGCAGACAGAGACACTCACATACACACACAAAACGCCCTCAGGCAGTAGCTCTGTCAGCAAAAGAGACAGGTGTTCACGTCCCAGCACCGCAGTGATCCTGGAGCAGCTTGGGTTCATGCAGAAGGTCACGCAACGTCAAGGAATTGTCGAAAAAGAAATAACCAAAGACATCATTTGAAGATTTACCCAAACGGGATTTAGGACATAATTGAATACTTCTTTGAAAAGGCCTGTGTTTGGACTCTAAAGCACAAATTGCATCAATGTCAACTCACAGAAAGTATAAGCTTCTCCTCCAACAATGTCACAATATATCCATTGTGTCACCATGTGAACCCTATCACAGATTACAACGTGGTAAGAGCACTAAGACATTTCAGAGTTGGTGCTCATTCATGTGTAAAGTGTAAAGACTCGGCTGTTGTCGCTTTGCGTTGGGCAATCTCAGCGATCTAATTTCCAGAGAGAGGTCCTGACATTGAATGACCTGAACGTGTGATGGGGACCGGTCTTTTGTTTCCTCACCCTCACACATTGTGTAGCTGAGCAGGCTGCTCATCTCAGTCTGGCCCAGCTGACTGATGGATTTCCAAACTCTGCATCAGCCAAGGCTATTAAGTGGTCTGCTGGAGCGAAATAGCTTTACCGTTGCCAAGGTGCCGCTATTGGCTCAGCAGTTCCTGACTGCTATTGTCTCAGACCTGTGTGACTAAGTTCATTTATTGCCAGACAAGCACAAACACATATATGCTGACACACACAAGTAACAAGCACGAAATACAGTGAATCCAATTTCTAACAGCCTCTTTTGTTCCCTTTCATTATCAGAGCAGCATTAAGACGAAAGAGGTCACCCAAAACCAATGCATTTCCCTCAGAAGAGTAGTTTGTCTGCAGCTGCATGAGGAATTCGGGCGCTCTATGAAAACTTATTCTGTACTTAAAATCTGCTACAGGCTTCATCCATCATGTGTTTGAAATCCCCTAGCTTTTTTATTATGCTGTTGAATTTTGATTACCCCATTCCACTTTGCGATTTTAGCAGTAAATCCAATTTGATGATGCCGTGACATCAAACCATTGACTTTGTTTCAAAGAGGTGTGAATCATGTAATTCACCTTTGATCCCCCTTCAATACTTGCTCTACCTGGTTCTACATCTGCATTATTCATGGTCGTATTTTAGTCTTAGGAGAGATAAAGCTTGTCTCCACATTCGTGGTGACAAGCTGGATTGGCCCTGAGGATTTCAGGCCCTCTGTGATTTCAGGCCCTCTGTGATTTAAGTGCCTGTCATGGTTGGCCAAACACAGAACTGGATTTCCCAGTACTGTCACGGCTAACGCCACACAAGGTACAGGAGCTCAAACGCAGAGAAACAAGCAGGATCAAAACTTGAATAACAAAAGGCGCTCTTTAATGAGGCAAAACCGGGTTACAACTAAACAAAAAGTCCAAAAGGGGCAAGCAGAGGAGTCCGGGGTCAGGGCAGGCAGGCAGGGTCGATGAAGGCAGGATCAGAGACAAAAGACAGGACGACGGAAAAAAGACAACAATCCAGCAACAGACAAGGGAAAGAGTGACACCATATATAGGAGGGAAAACAGGTGTACGACATGAGACGGTAACGAGGCGAGAGTGGCTGAGGACAGGTGCAGGGAATGAAACGATCAAGGAGACAGGAGAGGCCGAGGGCAGGTGAAGGGGATGAAACGATAAAGGAAACAGAGAAGACACAGAGGAGACAGAGTAGAAAGAGTAGACACAGAACAGACACAGAACAGACCCTTACAGGACTCCCCCCCTCAAGGGACGGATTCCAGACGTCCCTCGAGATCAACAAGGGTGGGTGGAGGGGAGCCGGAGGAGGGTTCCAGACCATGGCCGAGGCAGTCCGGGGGGTGGGCCGGAGGACGGCCATCAGGCGTAAGGATGCGCTCCGGAGGGCGGGCCGGAGGACAGGAACAGGGAGCTAGGGGACCGGGCTCAGGAGAGGAAGTCTCAGGGGTACCGGGCTCTAGGGATGGGAGCTCTGTGGGACCGGGACCAGGCGATGAGCCAAGGGGACCTGAAGCCGGACGGGACGGCTCACAAGGAACCGGGGCTGGATGGGACCGGTTACGGGGAACCGGGACTGGACGGGAAGGCGAGGGAGCACGGGAACCTGGGACCGACCGGGACGGAGACTGGATGGGGAAAACCGGGGCCGGGTGGGAAGGAGGTGGAACACCGGGGACAGGAACATCGGGGACTGGAACCGGCGACGGAACACCAGGGACTGGAACCGGAACATCGGGGACTAAAACCGACGACGGAACACCGGGGACCGGGACATCAGGGACTGGAACCGGCAGCAGAACACCGGGGACCGGAACATCAGGGACTGGAACCGATGACGGAACACCAGGGACCGGAACATCGGAGACTGGAACCGGCGGCAGAACACCGGGGACTGGAACATCAGGGACTGGAACCGGCGGCGGAACACCGGGGACCGGAACATCGGAGACTGGAACCGGCGGCAGAACACCGGGGACTGGAACAGGTGACAGAACACCGGGGACCGGAAGCTCGGGGACTGGAACCGGCGACGGAACACCGGGGACTGGAACCGGCGGCGGAACACCGGGGACTAGAACCAGACGGGACGGCAACGGGATACGGGGAAGTGAAGCCGGCCAGGGGGGGAACCGGACGCGGGGAACTAGGACCAGCAGGGACGGAGACGGGATCGGGGGGACTGCCAGAACCTGTGGCACGGAGGCTGCAGCGGGACCCGTTGCGGGCTGCCATGGTGGAAAGACCCATGGTGGGTAGGGATGGGTATCGTTTGGGTTTTTTCCGATACCGGTGCTAAACCGGTACTTTTAAAACGATACCGGTGCCTAAACGGTGCCTGAACCGATACTTCTTTTTTTTTTTACGCACAATGAGGACATTAAAAACCTCTTCGGCCATATTCCCTGTAGAAGCCGTTATCATGGAGCACTGACAAACAACGGATATCAGACTGTTAACATAGTAGTAATTTATTTTCCATAAGTACATATATAACGTGTACATACTGACAAACATTAACAGAAAAAATTTACAAATGGAGGACCGTCCAAAGACCGAGGTCTGTAGGCTCCTCTGAGATGAGGAGTTGGACGGCCCCTCCCCTAACCCTTTAACCCCACCCCCCCTCCCAACTACTACAGGCACACAGACAGTACACACACATATGGATGAAAACATAAAATGTCGTACAAGCAACAACAACAAAACCAGAACCGGAAAAAATTAAAGAAAACCAAAAGAAAAAGACATAGTAAAAATAATAATAAGACAAATGTGAACTACTGATAAATTAGAAAAAAAATAATATCACGAACATCAAATTATGTATATACATTTTATTTTAAATACTTTTCCTCTTTTGTACTGTGCCGCCAGGCTGTATATCAATATAATAACTTTCAAGATGAAGTGAGATGGCGTTTAAGTCGAGAACCAAATGCCTTGGTGGTGGATGCCGATTTGACCTCGTCCGGAATTTGTCTCCAGAGCTTTGGACCTCTACAGATGAAGCTTTTAAATACAATGTCGACTGTATGTTTATTTATATGAATGCCACCACGCAGCCGCGTGTTATGGTCGTAGACATTTGTGTTCCTAGTGAACATACATAACAGATTATGTGGCAGATTGTTATTCATAAATTTGTACATACAAATTCCTGTCTGACACAAATGTAGATCTGTAAATCTCAGAATGCCCAATCTCTTAAAAAGCGGCTCAGTGTGTTCGTTGTTCTTCGCGTTGCAGATGATCCGCACAGCCCTTTTTAGTAAAATCTCGAGACATTTGACCTGATATGTATTGTCATGTGCAGACTTTATAGGGTTAATCCTGTCACTGTTTTGATGGGCAAAGAGAACAACCAATCAGAGGTACTTAAGATGACACGTGACAAATAAAGTTTTGCTTCTGACAGCGAGAGTTACACTGAAACAAAGTGATGCCCCACGGTCTTTATTCCTCCGTCATTATATTCCCGGTAACACCGGGTAAACAGCCGGGATCGCTGTACATCAACACATCTGCTCGCAGACTGTCACGCTCGTAGCTCGTAGCTAGCGCTAGCTACGAGCTAGCTTAAGCATGGTTATAATGGCTAATTTATTATTTCTTGGGCTACTTCAGGGCTCTCAAGTCTCACGCATTGAGCGTGAGACTCACGCATTTCGGTCTTATCTCACGCACTCCCGCCACACATCGAATTCCTCACGCTGAAAAAACCTCTCGGCTATTTAATGCAGGGGTGCTCAATACGCCGATCGATTGTTCCGCTGCAGAGCTCCGACGCCGGTCTGCGCGCATTGGGATGGAGCAAAAAAATAGTCACTAGCACCCCCGTCAACAACTCTTTTCGGCTCGATGCCGGCGCGCGCAACGGTCAGCTGTATCGGGTGCTGATGGAAATCTCACGCTTGCCTGTCTTCAAAACTTGAAAGCCCTGCTACATTTATGAATGCAAGACTTGCAATCAATGTTACAGTACTAATCTGAGTTCAGGCTGCTCGTCATAATCGGTCTCCCCGTGTTCAGGGGGACCGGTGACGGTCTCCCCATCGCGTCCAGCCTGACGCTGGTGTGCTCCACACGGGCTCACTAGTCACACACGGCGCAGCCTCCGCTGTCAGAGTTAAATATGAGAGGCTCGTAACCTGCTGACAGGGCGGAGTCACCTGAGAAGTTCACAACAATAGTTCTTTTCAATTTCAATCGGCTCAGGCACCGGAAAGAAGCACCGAAATGTGCGTTGCGTTTCGGTCCGGGTAATACCGGTTGTATTGGAACCGGTACCATATTGGCACCGGGTTTCGGTACCCAACCCTAATGGTGGGTAGTACGGCTGCATGGGCTTGGGCTCATAGACCGGTGGGTTGCCGGGCTGTGGGGTCTGGTAGACGGGTGGGTAGCCGGGCTGCTTGGTCTTGAAGGAGACAACGGGAACAGGCGGGGGCTGCGACTCAGGCCGGAGACTAGGTGGCTTGTCTGCCACTAGAGCCTCCCAGGTCAGCAGACCATCAAGAAAGTTTTCAATTCTGCTGGCCCGAGAGCAGTTATAGTCCATTGTCCCTCCTGGCTTCTGGAGAGCCGTAAACATGGCGTTGTCCTCTGCTGAGCTTTGTCTGTGGCTGGATTGTTCTGTCATGGCTAATGCCACAGGAGGTACAGGAGCTCAAACGCAGAGAAACAAGCAGGATCCAAACTTGAATAACAAAAGGCGCTCTTTAATGAGGCAAAAACGGGTTACAACAAAACAAAAGGTCCAAAAGGGGCAGGCAGAAGAGTCCGGGGTCAGGGCAGGCAGGCAGGGTCGAAGAAGGCAGGATCAGAGACAAAAGACAGGACGATGGAAAAAAGACAACAATCCAGCAACAGACAAGGGAAAGAGTGGCACAATATATAGGAGGGAAAACAGGTGTACGACATGAGACGGTAACGAGACGAGAGTGGCTGAGGACAGGTGCAGGGAATGAAACGATCATGGAGACAGGAGAGGCCGAGGGCAGGTGAAGGGGATGAAACGATCAAGGAAACAGAGAAGACACAGAGGAGACAGAGTAGAAAGAGTAGACACAGAACAGACACAGAACAGACCCTTACAAGTACAGAACAAACTGAATGCAGTTATTTCCCATAAGACCATGTACACACACTTGGGACTTGCAGCAACATTTGAGAGACCAAAGACGAGCCAGGAAAAAAAGTCAACTTACTTCTCTTCATTGAAATACAGTTCATTCAACAATGAACCTTCAGAATGAGTTCTAAGGAGAAACATCTTGCATAGAAAAATATTGTATGTTCAAAAGACACATATGGACTGTGTAGTGTGTACATTCAATTCAGTTTATGTTGGATGGCACAAAAGTCACCAATGAGGCCAGGACCTTGAGGCAGGAGGCACAAAGAAGGAGGCAGGGCCGTTGGGAGGGAGGCCAAATCAGACGGTATGGTGAAGCGTTATAGCCGGACTCTGATTGACCAGCTGGCGAAGATGCTGCTTTCTCATGGAGGTGAATGGGAACATTATGTGAAGCAGGTGACATTTGCCCACAACACATCCAGACATGCCAGCACTCGTGTTACCCCTTTCTCCCTCATGCACGGACATGAGGCACGAGGTCCAGCTGAGGTTCTTATTCCTAGCAGGGTTGATATTTCCCAGGGCTCTGGAGTCCTGCCGGAGTATGTGCCATCTCTGGTGGGGAGACTGGAGAGAGCCTTCAGTCTTCAGTGCAGCGAGGCTTCATGCTACAGAAGCTCATAAGAGACAGAAACTGTGTCATGATGAGGATGTTTGCCATCGTCCTTCTGGAGGAGCGCGTTAGTGGGGCTTAACAACCGGACAGAGTCGCACCAAACTGGCGCCTCACTGGAAGGACCCCTACAGGGTTGAACAGGCGCTGGCTTCAGGCGACCCGCTGGACCGGGCCCAGGTGGTTCACCATGATAGGTTGAAGCGGTACACTCTGCCCCGACTATCACTGGCTGCCACTGATCCTTCACCCTCCCTACCGTTTTATCCACACATGCTCGGTCACAATACTATTACTACGCTATACAGCGTGACGTATCTGTAAAACTTTAATTTCAACATCAAAACCAAACCACAATTCATGTTTTTATGTTTCTTGTTTAAAGCACTTACCAAAAGATCATAGTTTAGGTTGCAAATAGAAAACATTCATGCAGACTGGAAGCATGTGACAGGTTGACAACCTTTCCCAAAATCCCCTAAACTGTACAAATCAAATTGTTTCTTGCAAAAATTTGAAGAAGAAAAGACCGTAATGTGAAAGAGAGTGTAGTGAGCAACCACAGATAATTAATTATTACTTGACTTTGTAGTCTCTCAGGATTGGTGCATTTTAGCACCTCTATCATTTTGGTTTGCTCGCACTTTAATCGTGTTTCTCTTTGCAGCCGCAGCAGGCGGAAACAATATTTTAAACAGAGCTAGATTTCCCCATGCCTGGTGGATGTGTTAATAAGCCTCTTACAAACACGTTCACCATACTTGCTTTACAAAGGTGATAATGTGTCTTGTGTTTTCATCACTTGTTGAGCTGCCCTTAACTTCATCTGAGTGTTTGCAGCATTAATAATTTGTTAATATGTTTCTACGTCCAATGTTTCATCAAAGTCAACGCTAACAGTAGCTGACAGTTAAAGAGAGAGCAACACCATCATTATAATTCAGGACACTTATACGCTCACTGTATGTGAGGAAGAGGTGTTAGAGGGAACTAAAGTTACTGAACACGTTCATTCAATCTCTTTAAGTAAGTTCTATGATCCTCATCCACAGAGGAGACACACACACAACAATCAATAGTGAGAAATCTGACCTCAGCGTCATCCAATATTAACGAGCATCTCAACACCTTGTCAAATAACTTGGGTCTTTGGGGGAATTAAGGCAGATTGAGCAGGAGTTGTATGGAACCACACGGAGGGCGAGAAGTGGGAGGGGCTGTCAGAGTCGACGGTCACGTCGTCTGTGTGGTCCATCGCGTCCTTTGTGGGGCGAGTGGGGGGTAGCTGCAGTGCTCCTTATCTGGCTGCGGAGCGCCGGGCTCTGTGCTGCTGCCTCCATTGGCATGGCGATAGAGAGAAGGCCTGCCTTCTGAGATAAACACTCCCTGTGTTCTCCCTGCAGCCTGTCAGGCTTCCTGTTGGCTGCAGGTGTTGTAGAAAAGGTCCCACAACCATTAGACATCAATGCGTCCGCTGGTGACAAGTTGGCCTCCACGACTGGAGAAGATAGGACGAATGGAAGGTATAGCAGGTAGACAGATGGCAGTGGATTGGGGGTAAGTGAGGACGAAGGAAGGAGGAATTGATGGAGGCACATTGTCAAAAAGAAAAAAAAAGCTTTTTTCTATTAATTTAGTGTAAACGTTATATTATCAGCTGCCTCCAGTCAATTTGAAAGTCAGCCCTGAAACTTTCTTGAAACTTTTGGATTTGCACATTTGGATTTGTTGCCTGAGTTGTGATGGTTTTATTCTATTCCAGAAATATATCAGTTTATTTAAAATTATCCTTATCGAACCAACTGTTTCCCTCAGGACTCAAGACCTAAAAGGAGAGTGACATTCGTCAGATGGTCAGAGACACGACTCCAAAAAGACAATGTTGCTGTTTGTGTAAATAAGCAACTTTTCTTATCTAACTTGTTTCATACTATTTGTTTTATTGTATTATAATATGTTTGTGTTGTCAGAATCAGAATCAGAATCAGAAACAGTTTTATTGCCAGGAATGTTTTCACAAACAAACGAGGAATTTTTTTTGGTGGAAGGTGCAACATTTGGACATGACAATCAAACAACAATCAACACGACAGAAAGACAACAAATAATGTGAAGTGTTTGGGTGTGTGCTTCAAGTGGTGTGTTTTAGTTAAAGTGCATGTTAAAGTGACGTGTGTGGAGGAGGGAAGAAGAAGGAGGAGGGAGGAGGAGTGAGGAGGAGGAAGAGGAAGGAGCGAAGAAGGAGGAAGAAGAGGTGGTAGTCCTGGGGTGACAGTCAGTCAGTCCGGGTTCCATTGATGAGCCCGACTGCCGACGGGAAAAACTTTGGTGTGGCGGGTGGTCTTTGTCCTGATGGATTGCAGCCTCCTCCCGAGGGGAGGGACTCGAACAGGAGTGTCCAGGGTGGGAGGGTCAGCGACAATCTTTCTGGCCCGCTTCAGTGACCTGGAAGTGAACAGGACCTGGAGGAAGGCAGATTGCAACCGATAACCCTCTCGGCCGAGCGGATGATGCTCTGCAGCCTGCGCTTGTCTTTGGCTGTGGCTGCAGGGTGCCAGACGGTGATGGAGGAGCAGATGATGGACTCAACGATGGCCGTGTAGAATTGTACCATCATTCTCCCTGGCAGGTTGAATTTCCTCAGCTGCCTCAGGAAGAACATCCTCTGCTGGGCCTTCTTGGTGATGGAGCGGATGTTCAGCTCCCACTTGAGGTCCTGGGAGATGATGGAGCCCAGGAAGCGGTAGGACTCCACAGCGTCGACGGGGGAGTCACACAGGATGAGAGGGCGGGTGGGGCTGCATTCCTCCTGAAATCCACAACCATCTCCACTGTCTTTAGAGCGTTGAGCTCCAGGTTGTTCTGGCTGCACCAGGTCACCAGGTGGTCAGTCTCCCACCTGTAGGCGGTCTCGTCCCCACCAGAGATGAGTCCAATGAGGGTGGTGTCATCCGCGAACTTTAGGAGCTTGACGGACTGGTGACTGGAGGTGCAGCTGTTGGTGTAGAGGAGAACAGCAGAGGGAGAGAACACAGCCTTGGGGAACCCGTGCTGGTGGTCCGGGAGCCTGAGACGTGTTTCCCAGCCTCACGTGCTGCTTCCTGTCGGTCAGGAAGTCTGTGATCCACCTGCAGGTGGAGTCGGGCACGTGCAGCTGGGAGAGCTTGTCCTGCAACAGGGACGGGATGATTGTATTGAAAGCAGAGCTGAAGTCCACAAACAGGATCCTGGCGTAGGTTCCTGGGGAGTCCAGATGCTGGAGGATGTAGTGAAGGGCCATGTTGACTGCATCGCCTACAGACCTGTTGGCTCTGTAGGCGAACTGCAGGGGGTCCAGGAGTGGGTCGGTGATGGTCTTGAGGTGTGACAGGACCAAGCGTTCAAAGGACTTCATGACCACAGAGGTCAGGGCGATGGGCCTGTAGTCATTGAGTCCTGTGATCTTGGGTTTTTTGGGACGGGATGATGGTGGAGGCCTTGAAGCAGGCTGGAACGTGGCATGTCTCCAGGAGGTGTTGAAGATGTCGGTGAACACCGGAGACAGCTGGTCAGCACAGTGCTTCAGGGTGGAGGGGAGACGGAGTCCGGGCCCGCTGCTGCTTGGGGGTTCTGCTTTTGAACAGCCTATTGACGCTCTCTCCAGGATGACGAGGGTCGTCGCTGAGTTGATGGAGGGTGCTCCAGAGGTGTGAGCCCCTGATGGGCTGGGGAGGGTGGGCTGATGGTCTGTGGCTTGTTGATGGGGCTGTGGGGATGGTCTCAGGACTGCTCCATTGTCTTTCAAAGCGGCAGTAGAACTCATTTAGCTCGTCTGCCAGAAGCACATTGTTCATGGAGTGGGGTGATTTGGGCTTGTAGTTGGTGATCTGCCTGAGCCCTCTCCAGACAGAAGCAGAGTCGTTTGCTGAGAGCTGCTGTTGCAGTTTCTCAGAGTACAGACGTTTAGCATCTCTCACCGCCTTGCTAAACCTGTATTTGGACTCTGTGTACAGGTCCTTGTCCCCACTCCTGAATGCCTGGTCCTTCTGCAGTCTTAGCTTCCTGAGCTCCGCTGTGAACCAGGGTTTGTCGTTGTTATAACTCACCCTGAGCTGGATGGAATACAGCTGTCCTCACAGAAGCTGATGTAGGAAGTTACAGCCTCTGTGTACTCATCCAGGCTGTTGGTAGCAGTCCTGAAGACATCCCAGTCAGTACAGTCCAAGCACGCCCGTAGATCCTCCAGAGCCTCACTGGTCCACTTCTTGAACTTCCTCACCACAGGTTTGCAGAGCTTTAGTCTCTGCCTGTATGAGGGAATCAGATGAACCATGACGTGGTCAGAGTTTCCCAGTGCAGCTCGAGGGACGGCGTGATAGGCCCTGCTGCTTGTTGTGTAGCAGTGGTCCAGAATGCTCTTCTCTCTAGTAGGGCATTTTATTAACTGTCTATATTTAGGGAGTTCGTGCCTGAGGTTTCCTTTGTTAAAATACCCCAGTACAATAACTAAAGAGTCCGGGAAGGTCCGCTCCACACACCGCATCTGTTCGGCGAGGGTCCGCTGTGCCTCGTGCACGTTCCCCTGCAGTGGTGTGTAAACCCCGGCCAGGATGAATGAAGCGAACTCACGTGGGGACTAGAGGGGTTTGCAGTGAATGATAAAAGATTCCAGGTCCGGCGAACAGTGCTGTAGGATCACCGTTACGTCGTTGCACCAGCCGTTGTTGAGGTAAAAGCAGATTCCTCCACCCTTTGCTTTTCCGGAGAGCTCTGTGTCCCGTCCGCCGAACCGCTGGAAGCCAGCGAGCTGGAGCGCAGAATCTGGTATCGATCCACTAAGCCATGATTCCGTGAAACACAGGGCGGAGGATGAGGAGAAGTCTCTGTCTCTCCCACCAGCAGCTGGAGTTCGTCCAGTTTGTTGCACAGTGAGCGGACGTTGAGAGAAATATGCCCGCAGCGCTGTACGAGATCCCGTTTCCGTAGCCGCACAAGCGCCCTGAGCGCTTCCCTCTCCGCGGCGTTTCACCGTGGCGAAGGTGAGCACACCTTTACAAAATGTCCAGTAACTCCACAGAAGTTAAAAACGTTGGAAATAAATCCGCTGGAGTTGTTCCCCTGATGTTCATGAGCTCTTCTCTGGTGAAAGAGCTCTGGGAATCACAGCAGAAAACAGTATTTAAAACGAAAACAACAAAAAACATCGCGCACCAACACACCGAGGCGGCCGTCCGCGGCGCCATCAGGAAGTAAGGAGTGCAGTGTGCAGTGAGTGCAGTGTGCAGTGAACTGAAAGTTCAGTCAAAAGCACAGCGCTCAACTTCATCATACCAGTGAAGACATTATGATTTGCAGCTGCTGGGATTGTGAAAGAGGGTCAAGCAGACGTCAAGAGCAAAATCTAATAAGCACTGGGTTTTTTCACAATCTGGTTCCAAGAAGGTTTGAATGCAGGTTTTGTTCCACGAGAGAAGTTTCAATACTTGGTCGTTTTTGGTGGCCCAACACCTGACTAAAAGTGTTTTGTTTTTGTTATTTAAGTTGTTGGATGATCTGTGGATGTAATTGTCCTATGTTTTCAAGACCAAAGATTATAAGTTGCACTGAAAAAGTATGAAAACATCCCATCCACACAAGTATTCCACTTTTTCCAAAGGGAAACTGCAGCTAAACTGACTGCTGCTTTCAATTGTATTAGCTCAGCTTTCAAGCATGCCCTTATTGTGGGAATTATATTTACAGTGTAATTGTATTTAAGACTAGAAACAATATCTCAAGAGTCAATACCAGTTGACAGCATGATAAAATGAATAACCTTCTCTAATGTACTGAAGGAAGACAGACTGAGGTGAGATATAGAATAAAAAGAGACGGCAGAGGGAACCCCGAGAGTTTAGGATGGAGGGAGAGACAGTATAGGGAATCCTCATCCTAATCAATTCCTTTCATGAGACTCATTTCATTTGTATCGTCCCTGCAACAACACACTCAGCTATCAGCTTATTAGATCCACCTTCACACACATTATAAGTCCAACATCACATAACTTCTGTGAGTTTAAGAAATTCAACAAATGAGAGTTTTCAGTTCTAGCAAAAGCTGAGTACCATCAATGATCCTGGAGACAGAAATAGCAATATCTGGACAGTTGTAGCTCATGTGCGGTTTTTCCCCATTAAATGAGGGTTGTCGGTTCAATGCCCGGCTTCTTCAGTCCATTTGTTGAGTGTTATTGAGCAGGACATTTAACCACAAACTCAAATGTGGATGAAAATGTAACAAACACATGGACCACAAACAAGCAAATCAACAACTAATCTTCTAGGTCATTAGATGTAAACTGTCAACTTTATGTATACATATATGCCCCACATGGGCTACTACTTCAGCACAAGACATACACATTGAGTGTATTAACTGTCTAAAGTGTGAGATCACAATCAGCAGGGTGGGACGGGAGCTGCATCGTTATAGTTTGCCAGAGAAGTGTGCCATCTGTGGAAATCTGAGGTCACCGTGAAAGTGGAGAAACCATCCACTTCAGCGCCACAGCGCTGCGCCAGGCAGCGAGAAGGACATTGAACTGGCACATCAGAGCACCTGGCCCTGCCAGACTGTCAGCTTATTTTTTTATGCAGGACAATAATTTGCACCAGGACAGCTCAGTGCGACTAACAAGGCGAGGGGAGACGGACTGTCTGGAGAAAAAAGAAAAAGTGATCTAATATAGATTCACATGACCTTCCGCCATCTTTATCCCTGTGAGGCTTTCCCAGTGGAGTAAACCAGTGACAGTGTTTTCTCTGCCTGCTGTCACCTTCCTCCCAGAGCCCCTGGGGAGACATTAATGATGTTGGAACACAATCTCTGAGAGATTTCTGATTTAAAACCAGCATGCACAAAAGTCTTGGCTGGCAAGTTACTCACATACTCCTGTACGGTGCTTCATAAATCATTACTCTAAAGATAATGATTTGATAAACTACATCACTGCAAATGAATACAGAAATATATGAAAACATATCAATGTTGTGGTCAACTATTATTTGCAAAAGTAATTTCTTACTTACAGATGAAAGCCTTTACCCATTACACTGAAGCAAATGGTTGAATCCGGTATATCTAGCAGTATGTGGCACTGCACTAAAATATTAAAGCACACACATTGTCCATGAACATCTCGCTGCATATTGCTGCTTTAGTTTATTAAAACCAGAGAGTTACTTAGTGTGTCACAGAGAGAGAGAGAAAGAGAGAGAGAGAGGGAAAAGGGAAGTATTTTCTGGAGCTCCTATTAGTCTGCCAATTTAATTAATAGACATCCTGTCCTTTGGCTCTCCTTTGAAAAGAGGAAAGGCGGAATGCAGAGGCAGCTAAAGACATTGTAATTAGTTATTGAGTGGCGCCCGGGCCTGCTGCAGTGGACAATGTCAGCCAGTGTAACATGAGAGATTCACTGGTTGGGTGACATTAGTCGATTTGCTTTCTGTCACCTCTCAAGACACCCATGGCAGTTTTAGATAGTGTCAAGCCATCTGGCTTTGGCAGTCTATTGGCAACATTCTCAGGTCCAAATGGGGAAAATAGAGCTTAACCTTAAGATCAATAGAACCTTATATCTTTGTGATAATAAATCAATATTTTTTTGCCATGTACAGCGACCTTTCTATTTCACAGCCATCACAAACAAGGCAGCAAATGTCTGAAATGCTTGACGTCTGCCAAGTACGGAGGTCAAAAAATGAAGATTAATCAGCATGTTTTCAGTAAAGGAGCAACATATGTTCGGCTAAATGAATGGAAATACCAGCAATATTGCACAAAGTGAAGTAGCAGAGTGGAGACGGGAACATCTTGGCAGCCACGTTTGTTACACAGTGAGGAGAGAGGGAGCTCAGTGTTGTGGAGCGTTGAGAACAGGTGGGTGGCTTGTCTCCATGTGTGAACACGTGCATATGCACAGGTGCAATATGAAAATATGCGCTGGGGTTGTGTGTGTTGGAGCATGTGGATTCATTTGTCTGCGGGTCCCAGAGGTACACAAGTGCAAAGGAGAGAAACATGCTGTGTTGGCACAGTGGAGGCGTCTAATGCCTGATGCCTGGGCGCTTGTGAAGTTTCTGTTTCCCCGTTGGCTCAGTGCTGGACAACGATCACAGGGAAGAACAGGAGGGCCTCCCGGGGCAGTGAGAAGATGTGGGAATATAACCGCTGGAGGTTTATGTGACAACTGGTATTTATAGGCAAAGTTTCACTCTGGATCCAATAACAACTGGATTTACATTATACTACGACACAGGTTTCACATTTAGAGTCGATCTTGCTTTTTAATAATAAGCCAGACAATGATCGTTCCCCAACTTTAACCTTTAAGTAATCAAAACGACAGAGCCTCTCGAACCTTAGCAAGTTGGCCACTTTAACCGGAATTTTTCTTCAACATAACAAAGTAATTTAAACATTAAACCTTTAACCAGAGTTATAAAGCACTCTTACAAAGGAGTGTACTTTAATTAGGCATTCATTAATGCAATATAGATAAGCATTATAATACTATGAAGATCTTTTGGAGTGGTGGTTGTCATTACAAATGTGTCATTATTAAAAGTTCATGGGTCTAATATGCTGTCAAATCTGGAGTTATGAAAGTTCATAGGTTGCTAATGAATGAATTTTGGTGCAGATGCTCTTCAGCTATTTTCAAAACATTAAGTAGGTAAACAGACAAAAAATGTGCTGTACCTGCAACCCAAAAGGTTGTTACTATAGCAGCAAACACCGATTTGCAATGTTTAGATATAGTGAAGTAATGACGCTCTCCCTTTGTGTGTGTGTGTGTGTGTGTGTGTGTGTGTTGTTCTCTGAGCTTCTACTTGGCCAGCCGTGCATGCTTTTAGTGCACGTGCATACACGTGAGCGTGCCCCACTGGGTGGCTCAAAGCCGCTGCTCTGCACTGCTTTCAGACCGCCCGACCGTAAGTAGTGGAATCGTCCCAGTCTCAGAAATTTACCATCATTAAATTACAATTTACAACCCCTCGAGTGACTTCTTAGAAAGTGGTAGATTTATGATATAATAATCTAGGTTTTATTAATCTAAAAGCAGGGCTTCCAAGAAGTGAATCCGACATAATACCGATATCTGACAAACCCATGAATGCATTCATTGCTCTCTTACTCACTGTCTGCTGTTAACTTTAGCCTCAAAGGGCATCATTACCACTGCTTGTCTCCCAGTGGCGTGCCGTGGGCCTGGGGCCTGGGCCTTCAGTGAGGTCCTACACAGTCCCACCCGAATTAATCCACCTCTTATTACTATCATTATGATGCCATGGCTCTCGACACTATACAGTTAGACAGAGACGCAGGATAACCAGGCGTTGCGTCACCTTGAAATTGACATTTTTATTCAGAGAATTGCAGGGGAAGAGTACAATACAGTACAGTTCAACTAATAGGCAATAACATACTCGAGTGCAACAGAGTTATATTAATATATTCTTCTTCTATCCATTTCTGGTCCACAAACTTTGAGCTTTAAGTCCAACTTTCTTTGCAGTGTGTTCACTAAACAGCGCATTCTCACCCAGAGCAGTTTCACCGTGATGATGAAGATGAAAGTTCCTGTTTACCCAAACACATGACACAATTAATGAGTCTTTTCAATATGTCCCTCTTGTTCTTCACCTTCTCATTGTGCAGATCGGTTGCCCTGCGCGCTTGTTCGTTGATCTGTAGATCCGCTCGGGTGTCCCCAAAAGTTTTCAAAGCACCATTGCTTGTTGGTGCCGAGCCGGATTTTGGTGTCTCGTTGCTGCCTTGGTTAGACAACTCAAGTTTGCAAAGCCAGTGTGGCTCCAAACACCAAGTGCTCACTTGTAAATAATTAGCATTCCCAGCAGTCCGGTGTGCAGAGCTTCTCGGAGCCTGTGAGCCATCGGTAGCGCTCGTAGTTGGAACTTTGAAAGTGGCGAACGAACCCCTTCCCCGCCTGTGACGGGCTTTGTAGCGTCGGCGTCGGTCTTAAAGTTCGTCTTGAGAATGGCGTTATAATTATATCCTCGACCAAATCGATATATTCTCCTCCTTCCGCCATTGTGGGTTGAAAAAACAGCTTAGTCGTACGCGAATTAATTCGTTTATCAAATTCAGTTTCCTAGTTCTGAGGTTTTGCATCTACCTGCCCATAGGACCCGCCCTCAATATTGGTAATCCAATCAAAAGACGTGCACGCACTACGCCTGCTAGCTGGCTCCTGTGCCGGTTCCGGGGCCTTCGAGAAGGCCTAGAGGAGCCAACTCTAAAGCTGATTGGTTGACACGAAATTTACATTCCCATTCACTTTAAGCTACCAGCGCCCGCAATGTTGATTCTGCAGGCCTACGGGCAGATTTTAGCCCCCTGGCAACACACGATGGCTGAATATGATTGGATAAAAGATCTAACATAAAGACCAGCCCTCCAAATCTCAACCTGGGGCTGGCAGCAGTGCAACCAAGAGGAACGCTATGAAATTAAGAGAAAAACTCTTACTCTGGGAAATAATTGAATACATATTTGTGGGAAAATATATTTAGAAAAGAATATATATTCTGATGATGTTTAGGCCAGCAGAGAAGGCCTTGCTGGCCCTGACGGCCCACCACTGTTGTCTCCACAGCAGCAGAGTTTATGGAAAGACTGGTTAAAATCCTACATTAAACCTGTGCTGTTGGCTGTATTATAGTGGATTTGTTCATGAAGTTGCAACAACAACACTGATACTGCTGCAAAAGAATCAACCTGAAACATTTAGCTGACAATAGCTTGTGAGATTATTTACACAGACCTGAGATACGTCTATTTATTTGGGGGATTTGAAGAAAAAATTCAGGATATGAGCACAGGCACAAATCCCTGAAGAAGTAAAGAGATTATTTTCTTTAGAGAGACACTCTTTGTTCTGATGATAAATGCTCTGTTTTTGAGACAACATATCAGAAATTCTCCGATAGCCCCGTGACTTGGCACTTTCCTTCCAGCCCTTGACAGTGCAGAGGTTACTGGTAATCTCGGTCTACACAACCTTGGCCGCTATGAAAGACATGTGGGCCTGGATTTGCCGCAAGAGAGGGTCCTTTTCAAATCGCAGGTCAATAAGAGGGATTCTAATTGAAACAGACCCAAAGATCTGGCCAAGAGAGAAGTACCATGTTATTAACTGATCTGTAGATAGACTTGTTGGCTTTGAAATTGAGAGGGAAAAGTGATGCTAGATAATCCATTGTCACCTCCCACCACCTCCCCCTGGATACAAGACTGCCAGCCTGGCTTCGACAGCAGCTACTATATAGCCAGCAGGCTTGGTATCACCCGGCTGAGCCACACAGCTGGTGGAGATAGGAGGGGAGAAATGCTCAAAGTATTTCACACTAACAACTTGACGGTTTTGATGAAATCAAAATTGACACCGACACATGCAGGAATAAATGCCCTGCGGTTACTTGAGAATAAATATCATCGACTCGGTTACACACCGAAGTGTTTGTCTCTGAGATAAATATAGGGCTGTGTATGAGCATGGATATGTGATAGTCCGGTTCACACTGAACACTTTGTCAATTGGTGTGTGTATGTGTGTGCGTGTGCGTGTGTGTGTGTGGTAGAAGCCCTACTGGAGACACATCACCGACTTGTGATGATGATGATGATACGTATAAAAAAGACGCAGAAACATAGGGAGAGTCGAGCCGAGCTCGGCACAGAAGGGACTCCACGATAGTTGACACGAGACCCTTTCCACCAACAATTCTCCCAAACTGAGTAAACACCTCCAAAACAACACAGAGAGAGAGCCATGTGCTTCATTTGGGAGAACTTTAATTTCCCTCCTTGTAAAGCAATAAGTATGGGACATCACAGCAATGTCAATATAATATTGAAATGTTTTCAGGGTGGAATTAGAGTGTGGAATGAATCATCAACCAGCCAATATGCAGGTCCCTGATTATATTTGCTGTACATAAGGCAACATAAATCATTGTGAACCTCATTAAATGCCAAGCAAGCTCGGTAATTTCCCAGGGAAGCCGCTTGGCTCGGAGCCCCCGAATCCACACGACTGACTTCGGCCTCGGCGAGGCCTGACAATGCAGACCGGAAGAGCAAGAGAGAGAGAGAGAGCATCAGAAAGAGGCAGATATAGATGGAATCAGAAAGAGTAGAGGGAGGGAAAGATGGATGACTGGGTCTTGAATGATGAGCTCTCCTCTATCTCTCTTCAACCACTGATAGCGACCGAGGGAACAGTGGGCCTGTAGTGATGGCACTCTGCTCCAGACTCATCTTATAAAATAAGCACTCCAAGCTTGCACTCACACTGTCAGCATATTTCACACAGTACCGTGCTTTATTACCGTGTTTTATTTATTTATTTGTTTGCGTATGTTGCGATCACACCGTTGGGTCTTCTGTTTACGTGGATCCTGTTGCTGCTTACGCACAACGTTGGCCAACTTGGAAGAACAGGGAAACGTGTCAATCAGACAGGATTTGTGCACTATTGAAGAGGATTGCACCCATTTCCATCCTTGTAGTAACTCCAGTAACATGCTACATTGCAGTGGCACCCGTGTCCAAGAATTTAGATATTAAGTTTCCAGAGTATATCGATTGAGCAGAAAAAGGCTTCTGCTCATCGATGGCGCTCTCGAAGTTGAAGGATAATTGCCTCCTCTTAATAAACATGCGTGAACATTTAATCGTAGTTACATCAACGACATTTACATTTCGAGGTATGCGAGAGGTGGACGTTTTTTTAGAACAAATTGTGACTGGAGGCAGGACTTTGGGGAGATTAAAGTAAAGACCAAAATATTATTCTGAACTTAAATATTATTCCAGACCTGCATTTATTGAAACAACATCAACCGATAGCGTGCTTTAGGTATTTGCACCAGATACAGACTGTATTGCTCCTTACTTGTGTGACATGCAAAAAGCATTTGAACAAATCCGTAATCCGTTTGTTCATTACTGTGTAAATCTTGATTTTAATCTAAAATATTTTGCCCTGCCTCAATCCTATTTCCCAGCTCCTCAGCTTTAAAGTGACATTTGTGTCTTTGTTGTGCTTGAATGACATCCATTCAGTTTTGAATAACTTTACCAGTATTCTGGTTTGAAATCAACCGTTTTTATTGATTTGTGATAGAGTTTACATGCTGTGGTTAAGGTATCATCCGAGGCACAGAAGTAGTCGTATAATTACAAAAACAACTCTCATCAATTTGCTCCTCTCCATTTATCATAAAAAGCTGGTGCCAAAACTAACTTGAAAAACAAAATGCTTATTTACAGTTTACCAAAGAACAAACCACAAAATAGAAAACCGCCTTCGGGAATCATTTGATGTCGACCTTCCGTGTTACCAGCCGCCAAGCAAAGCCTCCACTCTGTCTCTTTAATTTAGGTTTCTGTGATTCATCAAGAATCTCCAACCAGCCCACTCAGGTCATTGTTTTGCCCGAAGAGGAACACAGAGATGGTAGCTTTCACTCAAGAGTGGATTAACTGACTAAAATGGAAGGAGTGTCACATTCGGCCTTTCTGTACGTCTCCTCAGCCACGTTCCCTCTTTCTCAGAGAATATAAACAAACGCCCCTCCATCCTTTCCCAAACCCCACACTGTATCACCCATCTACACACCTGCTCCCACTTCCCTCCTCTCACTTCCCTCCTCTGCTCTGGCTTTCCCCGCCCACCTCCTCAATCACACACCTGCATCTCTTTCCCTCTGATTAGATCCAGCTCCACATGCCGACCTGCTGTTACCTGGCTGTCTGACCTGCTATCTTTGTTTCTCAAAGGCTGATCAAACAATCTCTTTTTTCTCCGCTGACGAGCAGGAGATGATCATGAACGCGTATGAGGAATTCCAGACCATAATCATGGCAACATCTAACACCGCCTCCGCTGCGAGGGCAGACAAGTTGGCAAAATGCGTAATTCTGCGTTCACACCAAAAGTGTTGCAAATATTCTCACATCTTTACTCTCGTGAGTTCATTCACCAGACTAAATGTGGTTTATTCGCGTCATTCGACGAAAGACCTAAGACTCCAGATTTTACTCCTGCTGAGGAGCTGGCACTCCAGCACAATGGGGCCTAGTGATAAGCTCTGTAATGAATAGTGATAGGAATGCATTTTCATAAAATGGTGAAATATTGAATAACTCAATTACCTGTAATTCCATAAAAGCCCTGATTGCGTTTAGTCGGACATGGCCAGGGAACGTAATGAACACATCCATAAGTTTCTGAAGCGCCAGATAAACTTTACGAACAGCACGGCATGCAGTGACTTTCCTGATGTTCTCCGCATCGCCGACACTAGTCTACAACAATGAACCACTCGCAAAAAAGCGCAAATCTATGCATGCAGTCTGTGAGACAGTCAATGCCGGCTGCGTCTTGTGGTGTTGTATGGCTCAAGAAGGTCTTGTAAATAAATGATTCCTTGTTGGCAGAATCGGTTGCGCTCGTATAGGAAGTCATCATGACGTGATAACGGTTCTTGGCGATCTGGAAGAACTCTACCTATAAAACGCTAACCTCGCTAATATCGCTCCTTCATCAATGGGATCTCTGAGGAAGGGAGCTGCCTTTTTTCCGGAGGAGTGGCCAACTTATCTAGCTAACTTAAGTTAGCCTGCGCTAGAGCAGGTTCAAGTTTACGGATGTGTTGCTTTGGTGATTTTACCAAACTTGCTTTGTGGAACCGAAAATCCCGATATATGTAATCTTATCCTGAAAATTCTCAACTCAGTTAACCAGGTACGAGTAACGGGGCCTTGGTCTCAACTGGATCTGGTCTTGGACTTGACTTGACTTGATTAAATTGGTCTTGAATACAGCCATTAATGCAAGTAATGCACACATTTGCTATCCATTTTTAATTCACATGTGCTTTATTTTCAAACCTTTTTCTTGTCCATTGTGCATCAGGGCAATATGTAATTAAAGTAACGGCTGAAACCTTGTAATTCTCATCAACAATTAGTCGACTATATATATATATAATAAATAAACTGCTGTATAGAGACGGGAAACCATACTTTTAGATGGCAATAAATCATCATTAAATTTCAAAGCCTATTCAATTTCGTTGAGCCCTCATCAAAAAACATAGTTTTACAGCCGTGCTCAGTTAATATCTCATTCTTTAACACCACAAGGTTATGACAAGGAGCATGCTACTGCATGTGTATGTGACATACATTATGTGAGAGAGAAGTAATATAATAGTGTTATGTTCCAGAATGGGCTCTAGAGATCTCATAGAGGACTTGTGTTCCCAAATGACTTTCAAAAGGACATCCAATCCCCTCTTTTCTTGTTTTTACATCAACGGATGATTGGCTGCTCAAAGTCTCACTAAGCCACTCAAGGTGAAATCATCCTCGACAGTCACCCTGCAGAAATGTCCATCTTAAAGTATTTGGCTTTTGGCTTGACATTCAGTCAATATCATTGAAGGAATGCTTCGAGATTTTGGGAAATACACTTACGTGCGTTCTTGCTGACAGTGAGATGAGAAAGCTGACAGTGAGATGTGAAAGCTTACGAGTTTCCAAAACACGTTTGAAAAAATATTTTGCGGTTTTACAGTCACAAAAATATTTTCAGCATATAGTTTCTTGTTGCTGTGGCCAGCGATCTTTCTGAGAATTATTAAAACTCCACTCCTATGTGTGTCTGTGTGTCTGTGTGTGTCTTGGTCAAGGACGTATCAACATGGGCCTGGGATCAAACCGCCGATCCTCTAATTGAAGGACGGACCTGCTAACCACTGATCCACAGTCACACTGACAGTGCTTTACAAAAGCGGCACCAAAAGGACAAGGTGCGCGCTTCCAGTGTAAATCTGGCTTGACAAATGATGAAGGCGGTTGATTACCTCTGGAAACGCGCAATGTGTGTTGAGCGTGAGCACATTTTGTCACTTTCAAATTATTAGGCGTAAAATACAGAGACACCACTCTGTTGTCACTTGTTCTATCAAACACTTAAAATGACACTTTAAATGAAGTGGTTCCTGAATTGACTTTGTGCGATCACTCATTTCGTTGGGCCAAGTGTCACTTTTAATTCCGTGGTCGTGGACGTCTGACAGCGGAGCACACTCGTCAACTCTAAATTGGTTTGTTTTGACTGACACGCCATATTGACCGACCACAGAGGAAAGACTCAGCCCTGCTGGCTGCTCGGGGATCGACTACTAAATGATCACAGCATGTCTGCCGGAGCCGTTGCAGCAGTAATGACAACACTTCACGCACTCGTGCACCCTGCTGAGGTTGCAACCGGCCTCCCTGAGCCACGCTCATCGCAGAGAGGCCTCCTCGTCTTCTTCAGCTCGGCAGCAGCATCACGAGAGCAGTGACGAAGGAGGAGTGAATGAAGAGACGGCAGAGGGGCATTCGGGAACAGTCCCACAACAACAACATGAAGAAAGACAGAACTGATTGCACTAATTGTTGACGTGGAGCGTGGAGACTGAAGGAGGAGAGGAGAGAGACGACTAGCAACACGCCGCCATGTCACCTCATGAGAAAAGAAGCGTGGCTGAATAGCGGAGATTGTTTTCCAGATGTATACATGTGAGTAGGCACACACAGATTGAGATGCTGTTACACAAGTCTCCCCACACATTTGCAAATAGTTTTGCCCGATTGATGATGATCCACTGCAAACCAAACCAGATCATGAACGTGCAAGTTAAACAGAAAACAAGATGTTGCGAAATGACACATTTTCGTATGAAACCACTAAAGGGTCATTTACTTTTGACAGAATCGTCCATTAACAATACGTCTAACGAGAGGGCTGACTTTCCATGTAACAGATCATTTTTCTTTTTTTAAATCAGTTTTGCTTTGTTTGTATGACGTGGAAATACTTTTTCTGGTCAAAATTCATCACACAGTAAAACATCAAAGTAGTCGCCTTGACTGAACTTTCTCAGAGTATTAAGTGAGTCCAACAAAAATGCTGTTGTGCTCTTTCAATAAGATATCTAACATGACAATCAAGCCATCTATTCACCTCATGCAACCAATATCAGTTAACAGACCTAAACAGAAAGGAATTACATTTGAGTGATATCTTACCATGTTCAAGGTTGCACACATTGAACTCTGAGTATAATTAAGGTAATGAGACATTACTGATTTTCAATAGGTTCCACATCAGGACAAAGGTGATTAGCACATCCATCAGCACCCATCAGGACAGAGGTTGAATTATTAGTTTATTGATGCAGGTTTGGTGTAATGAGAACAGGTCTTTGGTGAAGACTAAGTGCCCAACATCTGCAGCTAATAACAGTGTGCAACGTAATATGAAAGGAATATAAGAACAAAAGACCAAATCTGTGAGGCAAATTGTGACAGGATTACAGTTTGCATAAAATCTATTAACACTGGGAAGATGGGAAGAAAAATATATCAGAATTTTTTTATGGAAGGTAATGCAGAGTTTAAGGACACTGTTTTGCATGGCAGGCACCATTCGCAGTGTGGTTCCCAGACACGGGGGAAATTAGTGTAGATATCGCTGCCAGAGTTTCAGCAGCTGGATCGCAGTAGAAATACAATCCAGTTACAGCGGCCTGAGAGGCAATCACACCGACTCATGCACTTGATGGTGATATCCTGCAAGGATGGCAGCGGTTGCATCCTAAATGTCGTCAGTGGAGGAAACCTTTCCCTCCAAATGTTCTATGGTGAAACACACTGCAAGACCTTTTATGTAATTGCGGTAATCATCTGTGACATTTGTTTTCTATACTGTACATAACTGTCAAACAGAGTAGTTTCTCATAACTGCTTTGTTTTTCCCCCGTTGCAGTTTGATAACAGAAGGGTCTTTTTGGGACAAATCGCATACAGATGAATTGATCATATCGATTTTCATTAAATAATTTGCAAAATTAATAAACCATAATCATTCTTTTGTGCGTGTATAGGACAATTATTTTCGATCACACTGAAATTGAAGAGTGACAGTTGGTAGGATAGTTGGCGTACAAAATACAGGCTTTAACAGGAGAAGATTTTACAGTTGAGGTTAGAGAAACATGTTTAAGTTTAGAAAGCAAAAAGAATGGCCAACTCTATGCAGCAAAGACAGATACCCTGATATTTAGCCGTCAGTTTAGATCAACCTCCAGAAACAGTGGAGCCTACATTTCCCACAACTCAATAGCATCTTTAATCAGACACAATCTGTCTGTAAAATGCACATAACTTTCACTCTATGCTCCAGTTTGAAACATGTTCTGCTAAATAAAGCGCTATATAAATCTAATTTATTATTATTATAAATACTTGTAGTCTACTGAGACAACCCTAATGTCATCATCAGGATTATTTTCTTTAGAGTTTAGACAGCTTTATGCACAGTCACAAATTAAATAGTGCTGCCAATGACAAGCAATACAAATGTAATGTGTAAAATCGGGATAATGCCCATTGAAATATTGCAAAATTGACACCTTGTCGAGTGTCACCATCGACTCAGACAATCGACTCTCCCTAACAGTGGCGGTGCGTCCATAGAGGGCGCTAGGGCGCCGCCCCTCTTAAAATTTTGAGATGAAAAATATATATATATATATATATATAATATATACTGTCAAAAAACATTATATACCAACTCATTTAAATAGTAAATATACCGTGTTGATGCGCTAAATGTGTGTGGGAGACCGTAAGCCCCTGTCAACAACCACTTAAGTTAAATGTGACATAAATAATATATCGCCACTCATCTTCACGGAGAGAAGCCCCTCCCCATTTTCGGGGCGCCGGCCCAACGTGTGTGTGCGGCAGCGAGCAAACATTTCACAGTCGTTTCGGCAAGGACGGCTTCTCATTGGCGGATGAAACGTGAATCTTGAGGCGCAAAAATGTGCGCCCTGGCCAATCACATCGTTTCTTATTTCACGTGGTTGGACTATTCGGCCAATCAGAGACCGGTATCGTTCCCTCAGCCCAGAGAGCTCCACGGAGCTACGCGAGCAGGTTGCTCACCGGAGCTGGTTAGCTGGAGGCTCCGTGAGTAATGCGCTGTTTAGTTTCCCCTGTCTGTTGTTCCAAAGTCCTAGGACTGAAACTCTCTGGACTACAACGGGGTGAGGGATCTAAAGAGCTTCAGACAAGTGTAAAGCACGAATCTTGCCACAGTTATCTAGCTCACAGCATGAAGCTAACTAGCTAACAGCATGAAGCTAACCCTGTTTGCAGAGCAGAGGGAGACCGAACTGGCATCGAAAACACAACGAAGAAGTTCTGAAAAACAGACACATTCCCTCAAGAATAATGGAAACAGGCTCGTCACAGATATGATTGACTTTAACCAGAGAGTTATTGAGAAGTTTGCCACCTTTAAAGAGAGGAGGGCTACTTTTCTTTACAGTAGTGGGGTCTACTCTGTCAAACACCCAATGTACAATGTGCTGCATCTCTTTCTGACTCTATTCTGCTCTGAACCTCTCTCATGTGAGGGTGAAACTCTTTTATTTTGTAAACCTCTGAAATCCAACCCAATGTTTCTTAAAGCATTCTGCTCTGAACCTCTCATGCCCAAAGTTACAGTGTGTTGATAGTTGTTATTGGACAGTGTTGAGCACGCTGTTTTCTTGAAATAAAGCTTTGTTTTTTACAATACAGTGCAGCTGAGTCCGCAGAGCTGAAACCTCGAACACGAATTAGAGAAGCTGCTGTGATCCCAGGAGAAGGACACAAAGGAGACACAGGCCGCTATTGTCCTCCCTGAAATCCACACCAGACGAACAATGCGCCCCCAAAGTAACTGTGTATCACTCTCTCAAGCACTCACTAATTACAGCCAAAGGGGGGATGTCATACTCATAATTTGCACAGCTATTTATTAAAGTGAGAGAGAGGGAGAACAACAGAATATTACAAACACTGCAGGGAGAAGGTATAGTGGATTAAAAAAAGAGGGTAAACCTTAATTTCTCCTCAGTTAGCATATCATATTGGGGCGTGAAGGATTTCTTTGAATAATTCGACAAATATGCAAACCCAGGATGCTTCGTCATTAATCTGAGCGTGGCACATACTTGTGTGGGTGCAGGCCCTTTTAGGTAGATAGCCTGTTGCATTATTATGTCACGAGTTCCCTATCATATTAGTTGTTTTCATCCTGTTTGCGGATTTAATTAACTCTCATGTCATCGCAGACCCGGCCGACACCTGATCATCATTCATTCCCTTCACCTGGTTCTCACGCCCATCTCACCTGCAGCCCATCCCTTCGTTCGTGTGTCAGTGTTTAGGTCCCATCACTTGCCCTTGTCCTCTGCCAGATTGTCTTGTGTTCTCGTGCCAAGTGCTCCAGCGTTATTAGAGTATATTCCCTGCCTGCCCGCCTGACCGCCCTTCGATTCTCTGCCGTGCCCCTTTTTGGACTTGTTTGTTTCGTGGACTGATCTCCTGTTTTTGACCCTGCCTGTTTCAAGTAAAGACATTCATCTTTGTTACCCCTGTCTCAGAGTTGTGCTTTTGGGTTCCAGTTGTTGCTCATTAAGTATTACATTATGAGATTAAGCCATTAACAAAGCAGCTCTGTATATGAAGACCCTCTCCAAATCTCGGTGTACCTCTGCTTCACCAAGGCAGGAGACTAAACTGAACACTTGAAACCGCTATCGGTCAGAAGAATTGATGTGGCTGTGAAAGGCATCGATAGTCCAGTCCAGAAGCACGTCCTTGTGTTCCACTCAGAGCACAGGTCTCACCCAGCCAGCTCCAAGTGGCAACGCATTGATCAGAAGGTCAGACGAGATTGGATTCAACCGTCTAATTTACTGTGTCACTCCGCGTTTCCGATGCAATAGCTGTCAATAATGCTACTGGTGACTGAGGTGAGGAGCAATCATGACATCTCATTGCAAAGCTATACAGTTGGTATTGCCCAATCAAAGCAACCACAGCATCAGTATTGTCAACTTGATGAACACTGCATGCCATGCATATAGCCTCGACTGTATGTTTCCCATTCATCCTCTATTCTCACTCCAGAGTCTCCGTCTCTTGTGTTTCCGCCTATGTATGTGGGGGGGGGGGGAGGGGGGGGGGCTGTTCAGTCGGCAGTCGGCATGCTGGCCACAGGCTTGAGGGACATCCTGCATCTTATGTCATACCAGCTTGCATCCGGTGACACCATTTGTACTCAGGCAAAGGTGAACAACAACAACAACAACAACAACAACGTCCTGTTGGTCATGGCGGCCACACACGTGTCACCTTTTCACAGCAAATGAACGGCAGGTGAGAGTCAGTGACTATGTGTCAATCTCTCTGCTCCTCTCATAAAGCATCGAGGAGGCAAACTGGTCGAGTCCTTCTGCACGTTAATCAAGATGGCTGGCTGCAATTTCAAAAAACCTCATTGTCATTCTCTGACATTTGCCAAGCCCCCCTCTGAGTCTACGCTTATCCGACTCATGCTGACTGAAATGAAAATCGGAGCAATATGGAATTCTGATGCCTCACAAGATGATGAGCCTGAACTTTGTCTCTTGATACAAGGAGGATCATTTTTTCTGCTCTGATTGTCTTTGAAGCCTTAGACAGAGTATAAACCAACAGCCGACATGTGTTCTGCTTAATTCAACGCAGGTATTTTGAAGTTATTACTATTACATTAGACATACTCTTTATTTAATTTTTTTAATACCCGTTTTTAAATGTACCTTTTAACGCTGACTGGAGATGTTTAATTAGGAACAAACTTTTAACAGATCTTTCGATTATATTATGCTTGAAGTCATGGCTAAAGCTAGCCGGGCCTGACTTCTTGCCTGCTGCCTTTTTTAACTGTTTAGCTGGTAAATAAACCGTAGGGCTGCCTGCATCGAGTTGTTGAGTCACCTGAAAGAACACACTAAAGAAAAATGTAATTGATCAATTACTAATTCCCTGTCCCGCAAAACGCCAGAATAATCTTTTTTGTAAATTACCCAACATTGTAACTTGAGTCGGAAGTAAAGATTATTGCTTTAAGACCAAAGCTTTTATAGTTTAACTGATTTTGTTGTTGTTGCTCGTCCTTATTTGATCAAAAGATGCTAAGACAAAAAGATCCTAACAATACAGTATGCCCCGTCGATCCGCGAACAAAAAGAAAAGCTCAGGTGCTACTAATAAACTTAACGATAGGTAAATGAAATTCAGACATCATTAATTTCTTAATTTACACCTGTGCTTTTCCTTCTGTGGGACGTCAAAATATCTTCCATGTGTGGTAAGGCAGGCCACGAGCTGCCTTTAGTTAAGGACCCAGGAAAAAGCAGCAGAGCTTATAAAAAGGGGTTGGGAAGCTCACCTGTGCCTTTTCTTCCTGTAGTCAAACACCTGAGAGCAGCTCAGGCCAGCCTGGTTGGCAGACTCATTTGGTAAGCTCTCCTTTCTTTTTGTTCAGATTCTAAAAGCATGATTGTAATATGACATAATCTTTTAAGCTCATTGTACTAAACCAGAAATCTGCTGTGAACAGTGACATTTTATTTAGTTTGAGTATTTACTGTTTATGTTATTTAACTCTACACTGACCTCCCTGACTGCAATGTAGACCCACATGATTTACTTTCTAGTTTGTGCACTTTTATGTATGAAACTATAGTTTACTTATCAACCTACATTTTTGGTACAGTAGTCTCTGGCTCCAGTTCACTCTGGGTATTGTGTGGGGTATATCACCGGGTCACACATGCAAATATAATACCAGCTGTGTAATCTGCAATATAGAGTGGTGCAGATTGTGTTTATAATTCAGACAAGTAACATTTCAAATAACATTTCAAATAAGTGCAAGGTCTCGTATTGCTGGAAAGATTTCAGAAAGCCTAGAAGTGGTCAATTTAAATGGAATTCTGCCTCTAATAATTTAATAAATTGCACTTTCAATTTCTTGTGTTTTTAAAACCTCTAGGAAATAAGTAATCGACAAATTTTAAAAAAATCCAACAATACATTAATGGCTACCAAGAATTATTGAATAATATTAAATTAACCAAGGACTATATGATTAAAACCCTGCGTGGAGCTTAAAGCCCAGAAGTGCACATTCTCCACCCACCCAGGTGTTTTCACTTGTGTTGCCTGATTAGAACATTTATTGGAGCTGTTTAGGGTTGTACAAGGAGGGGCTTGATTGTCATCTCCATTATGCTGCTGCTAATTGTATGACACCATGTTAGGGCGGGACAGCTCGCCATCTTATCCGTCTTATTGGTCTAGAGAGTTCCGTAACGTCACGTAACACCATGTGCTGCTCCTCCCAGCTTTAACCTGACAAGAGGTCTAATCAGCCAGAGTAATTGAAAACACCTGTGAGTGTGAAGGGCCTTTGCGAGTGGAGTGTCTGCTGAAAATGTTGTTGCACCTGTTATAACATGTACACGCTACGAGCGACAGGCTACAAATCACTTTTATTGGAAGCCAAAGTGACATGAGGCTACAAACTGACAAAAAAAAGATAAGTGGCAACGCCGACTCGGTGACAAAGTAGCTGGCAAAGCTCGGACATTGTGTTGCTTTTGTCGCTCGTATAGTGTAAACACATTTTGTGACATGAAGCTTCACCAACGGTCGGATTGGAAAAATGAAGCCAATGCCTATATATATATATATATATAATTAGTGAAGGGTAGAGGATGAATTAAGACGTAACACCAGATGAAAAAAGCAGTTCTGTAGTCTGGTGGTTCTGTATCTCTTTCAAGGGGGCGACTGTGGGTCAGTGGTTAGCAGGTCTGTCTTTCAATCAGGGGGTTGGCGGCTCAATCCCCGCCCTAGTCGATGTGTCCTTGAGCAAGACCCTTAACCTTGAATTGCTCCCTGTAGCTGCCTCTGCAGTGTATAAATGTAACATGATTGTAAATCGCTTTAGATAAAAGCATCAACCAAATGACATCTAATGTCATGTAAAAAGACTGCAGCATTGTGAACAGGTTGTGGCTGGGCTGAGTATTTTCTTTTAATATTCTCTTCGCAAGCTCCTCTTCTCAATAATATCACTGATGCTCTTTAGATCGATATCAAAGATGTTGTGGGCGGGGTGAGCAGGGAGTAGAAGTAAGTCTTATGATATGGAAGTCTATGAGAAAATGACCTTATTTAAGTATCCAAGCAAACATTGTAAACATGAGTTTATCCTCTCAATCGCTAGTTTAAAGTCTTCAATTCAGCGTGATCATTTTGAAAATGATCCCATTTAGAGTAAAAAAAGAACATGGAGTAGGGTATGCTTTTTGGTTACGTTGTAATTGACAGGTCGTTACCACGACATGGTCATGATGGTTTTAGTCCTCCAAGTTTAACCATTTCACAGTTTTCAGTTCATAAAGATCAACTTTATCTTTTTTGGTGACCTAAATGTCTTCAGCTTTCGGCTCCACCCTCTCGTGTCAGCAGATGAAACCAGATGGTAACAGACAAAAATCAGGATGACAACGGTAGATGCAATCTATATGACTAGAAGCAAATCAGCAGGAGTAATTTAAGAATATAGAATTGTTGGTTGTTTCAGGTTAATTTTATTTGAGGGCAGAATGAAGATTAACAGATATCAAAAAAAATACTGTTCTTGTAGGCTATTTAAGATTTGAATTCCTTTTTTGTCCCCTACTTCTCCTTTGGAAACCTAACATTATGGATCAGACCATAGGGGCATGAGGGGTCAAAACACATATTTGCCTGATGATGCTTGATTTAGTCATTAGAAACCAGTAGAGGGAACCAGATGTTGAACCACCTGATACAGCCCTGCCAGTCTTATCGCATGCTGATACATAAAAAATAAAACACCAGTATAAGAGGGCGACGGCTCTAAAACAATCATTCCACTGTACCAAAACTGACACTGTAATCACATCTAACGGTTGTAGCAGATCCCTCCTGATGTGGCAGACATCTCGGTCCCATTAGCCTGAGCTGAAAGGATGCCCTTCAGGTTATTTACGAGCTACGAGATTGACCAAGGTAAGAACCAGCAATGATCTCCTTGTCACTTTCACTAGTTTATGTCAAACAGCTCGTGCTTCATCACCACTGCAGCTGATGGCTCAATTCCAGCAGCAAAAATACAATCAGCTCCAACATTGACCAGCTGTCTGGGTGAAAAATAGGTGTTTGTGAAAGAGGCCGGTAAGAACTGGCTTTATGGTGGGCGGGAACTGAGTAAAATGCATTTAACAGGAGCAGGTCAACCACTGGTGACCAGTGAAAGGCTACAAAGTCTCAACTCGTGAACATCTCTGTTGAGTGAATTCAAACATGTAGTATGCATCACACAGCGACGCGCTGTGCAAGATTAGCCACATGTCATCCTCAATCAGAGTGACTGCTCAGTTAGAAGTGAGTTTCCAGGCTGACCGGTGTATGAAATGCATTTACTTCACAACTCCCCTGCAGACTCCATCGTAAATCAGGCGCCATTCAGCTCTGATGGGAGGACTTATGGCATTTGGTTAAAGGAAATAGTGTAAGAAGCTAGATGCAAGGTTAGTCGAAGCAGGTGTGGGAGGGGTGGGGGGGGGGGGAGGTTGCCTGCCAGCAGCAGCAGGAAGCCGAGGATCAAGCTTTGGCCTTGTCGGGGGCATCCTGCTGCCAAAATGTTTTTGCATATAAAGCATTTCAATTGGATATTTATTTGTTTTTCTGGTTTGGTGCTTGTGGCATTGTAAACAATGAATGATATTCTTGATCATTCAGCAGATATACTGCGTGATCTTTTTCAGTTTTACAAATCTGTCATTCTAGATCACACATTTTTACTCAAATTCACTTTGTCTGGCTCACCAGGTTCAGTCCTCTACATTCCAGGCAATTAGTCATCAGTCATCACCCAATCAAATGGCACACTTTCTTTTTTTCTTTCTTCTCATTATCCATTATACCGCTTATCCTCATTAGTGTCGCGGAGCGCTGAAGCCAATCCCAGCTGACATAGGGCGAAGGCAGGGTACACCCTGGACAGGCCGCCAGTCCATCCAGGAAAAGGCACACATAATAACCAAAATACCAATTGGAGAGAGGCGTTCATATCTCCTATATGCCAAGTTTCGCCATCCTATTCTGGGGAACATTAATGGTGCTGAGTGGTTGTCACAGACCACCAGCATATTACACTTTCAAACTGAAATCAGTCTGAGACATAAAAATATAAAACAGGATTTTGAGACCTAATATTGAGACATAATTTACTGAATTAAACTGATAAATGGCTTTATTCCTGCAGTTGGTGCATCTCAATCTTTACAGGGGGTGGACGTATCTGACAGAACTGTGCAACAGTCATGACTCATGAACTGAAAATACCTCTGAGAAAATAGCCTGCATGCTGATTTTCTATATCTTGTGCGAAATATCCCATGAAAATAACGAATAAGTTATTATTATTGCACAGGGTGTCATGTTCCTTTTATTTACATGAACACACACACACACAAAAGAAGCCGATTTCAATTCATTCCCTCCAGCTGCTGTAAACACACAGTATGTGGTTCGATTATCTTCTTTAAAATAGTCCCCGAGAAATGCACTATTTACTTGAGAAATGTAAGACTTTAGAAATAAAACTATCTATTAATAACTTGTTTTTAAAGATTTATATCTTCAGTAAGAATGCCTGGGGTTGAGTGCCACAGAGCAGAGTGCGGGGGCTGACTAATACGCGGCTGGTTTTGGTATATTATTCATGTTTTCTTTTAGTTGAGACGATGTCAGGGAAAGGTGAACCCAACTCTGCTCATTTTTTAAGGGAAAATAGTCAGTGTTATATATTGTGAGATGGACAGTGACGCTATTATTCTGCCTATACACGTACACATTACCCGTAATTGTAACAGAAAGCCCATACACAGCAACAACGACCGATCCACGGAATCCCATCTATCAATCCACCTTCCACTTACTTGTTATACCTGTCAGGGTGGCAGTCCAGGCCTCTTAATGGCCCACCAAACTCCTTCCACTTCTCCCTGGGGAAGCTCAGACAGAGATGTAACCCCTCCAGCAGCTCCTGGCCCTGGCTTCCTACATGGCTGGTCTCTGCCCCTTAATTTGTGCTTGAAACGTGTCCAAGGGAGCGGATCTCGGGGGGGCCTCCTCACCAGGTGTCTGAACTACCTCAGAGCCTCCGCTTGTACTGTTTCGTGTAACTGCAGCTCCAAAATGCCTCTAATGGTTCTGTGCAAAGCCGACATTATTACCTTGCGTCCAGGCTTACAGATATTCTGTCGCTGTTGACTAAGAAAAGGGATAGTCTGACATTTTTGGGAACTAGCTTATTTGCATACTTGCTGAGTTGGATGGGAAGCTCGACACAAACTTTCTGGTCATCAGTTCTGAAGTAAACCACCTGCTGGTTAGCTGAGCTTACTTCAACAATGCTATTTGTGGTTTTATTCATTCGATTAGCCATCCAAACCGCTTGTCCTCATCAGCGGGGCGCTGGAGCCGATCCCAGCTGACATTGGGCGAAGGCAGGGTTCACCCTGCACAAGTCGCCAGTCCATCTCAGTTTTATTCATGCAGAATCAAATCGTGTGTTTTTACACTTTCATTTCTCTACTGATTGAACAAATTGGATATAATGTGTTGATTTGTGAGCTTTAGAGATGCTAGTAAGTGCATTGTGTGACCTTTGAACAATTCAATTTGTTGTTATTTATAATTTTATTTTCACAAATTTGAATTTGTCTCGAGGTGCAATACAATCACTACACACATCCCCTGCCCCAAAAAAACCTCGGACCGGAAAAACTCCCAAATAACCCTTCGGGGGGAAAAAAAAAAGAAAGAAACCTGGAGGAGAGAGAGGAGGGATCCTCTCCTAGGAGGGATGATGCAATAGATGTAATGTACAGAAGGAGGACAGATTTAGTAAAAACATTCAATGAATATGACAGAGTGTATGAATAGTTCATAGTAGGCATATTCCACGATGGAGACCTCCACGATCCATCAGGCAGAGCCAGTTATTATGCTAACTCACTGATGGCTTTAGCATCATATCTCCCATACAGACACGAGAATGGTACCAATCTTCTCATCTAACGCTCAGCAAGAACATATCATACATTTCCCAATGTTGAACTGAGCCACAGATGATATTAATGTGACGTGAAGTATATGTTTGCAGAGTTTATATAACTGAATGTAAATGACTATATCCTTTCTGAGCCAGACAAACATGTCTACTGTATTTAGGGATAAGGCGTTGAATCTAATGCATCACTTCTGCTAATACAGTCTGTTGTGTGTGTGCTGTGGATGCCTAAAAGCCTCTCCATCGCACATAAGTAACCAGCATTGATTTCTTGCTTCGAATTTGCTGATCCTCGTCTCACAGCCTCAATCTACTGCATGTGCTGAGCTGCAACTACAGAAAAATGCAAAGCACAGCAGGTCGATGTGTATGTTGAAGAAGTTATGCAAACGGTAATACTTCATCCCATTTGTCTCTTAACTCAAATATATACAAAGATCTTGCTTGACAAGACGGAATAATAATGTTATGTCGCTGAATTCATTTGTTTTATTTGTATAGCAACAGAATATGACTAGGCTTAATGAATGAGAGCAGGATTTATCTGTAATCTAGAGGCAAACATTGTAACATTATATTGTTTAGTCAATTTTACGGTATTGGATTATATTCTGGTAATGCAGAGAAAGTGATTTTTGTAATTGCAATGAAAGGAATTTAGGAAGAAAATAGATGAGTTATCAACTGTATTCCAGTTTTTCTTATACAGGAGTTTGATGAAAAGCTAAGCAATTGCACTTTACTGTATTTACAAAACTGTAAACCCATTACATTGGGGGATTCAATATTTCGATTAATTACACAAGTCGAGTAATCTTTTACATCTGGGGAATGAAATAGAGAACAGGCCTATTTATTAGCATGGTTATTATTTACCAGTTTGAGCCAATGATTTGAGGCCTTCACCCTTAAAATCCCCACAAACTAACAACCAAACCTTCAGTTTCTAAAACCCACATACTGTAGATCCATTTTGTTTGCTGTTCATAAAACAAAAGCAGCTCGGGTGACAATAACATGGGTCACATGGTGCAATGCAAGGTCATGCAACCACAGGTTAATGAATCACAGCCTGCTGACATGACAGTTTTCAGCAACGTCATAGTTCTGATCAGTCTCAATTCAATATTGAGATGATCTATAAATACAAACTAGACCATCGGAGAGAAGAATATCTACTTCTCGTTAGTTATTCCTTATGCTGGTAGTCAACACCGAGACCATGCTGCTGGGGACCCAGGCCGTATAGCTGGGCCTGCTGGAGAGAAGGTTGGCATGGGAGAACCAGAACCAGGACTGAGCAAGGCCGACCCGACTGCAGCTAAATTAGGTTTTCTAAAGGGATCCTGCTTGTGTGAAACACTACCGATTGTGGCAACTATTGAAAGTTCTTCATAATAAGATACAAGACTATCTTTCCCTAAAAAGTGTCCCGAGTTTTAATGAAAGCGATTTAAGCATTCTCATCAACATGCATAGTGTGTATCATGCATTTTCTTCCTCATTACACATTTGCGAAGCACATTTTTGATCCGTTGTAAAACCTGCCTTTTTTCTCGCTCTCATTCTTCTTCCTCCCTGCTTTTACTTGCACATTTCTGCATTGCTGGAAACTATTGGCAGGATGTTGTGTTGAGTCGCCCACCCACTGGTCTGCATCCTCATCCGCGCGGGATGAGGAACAAACGAAACAGGGACCCACTCGTAAAAACATCCATAGCAGTGTGTCCAACAGGGAACCTTTAACATTGTCTAAGTGCGTTGAGTTCCCAAACGGAAACACAAACGCTCTGCCGCGTCATTTCCTCAAGCTGATATAAAGGCAGAAATTGTATAAAAACAAATGATATTCATTGTCACTGAATATTCAGATGCATTCAGTAAGAACATATTGTGACTTGGCAGGTACCTTCATTAAACATGTTCCCTCATGGTGTTGATGCTGATCTTAATTGAGACGGGGATGAACACAGTGCTGTGTGCTGAGGGGGCCGGACTACAAAACAAGTAAAGCAACAGAAAAGGAGTTTACCAAGAACTTTTGTTTGGCGCAGCTGTCCAATGGAGAATATGCAACAGCCAGTTATAATCTGTTTAGTCCTGTCAGGGATGAACATATTTCTTTTGGCAAATCTGTGCAGTGGTTGATTTTTCAGTGACAATTATTTGTTTTTGGAGTGTTGTTTCTTTGCTCCCAAAGCAGATGTGACCCCGGGGATGTGGTTAGAGTTATCTGACAGTGTTAAAAATGAAGTGTGATGGGTATGGAATTATGGAAACTCGAGCCCAGTGGAGAATTTTACACTCTGAGATAAATTAACACCATTTGTCGCATGTGTCATGTCGAGTTATCAGGTGCTGCTGCAGAACTTTACTTGGTCAAAATGAAGATAAATAAGTGCTGTAAGAAACAAAAGTTTGTGCTTTTGGTCACGGTGAAACATTTTATAAATCCTCGACATTGTTGATTTTCTCATTTTGCTAATTTGAAAACGCCTGACCTGCTGGCAGTAGTGGAAAGTAGATGTGAGTCGATTTGAGTACTCCTATTTTATGATGCTTTATGCTTTTACCCCTCTCTCGATCCCTTGCAATAAGGCAGTGTCTATTTGGGGCTACTTGCCATGCTTTAATGACTGTGTTCCAGATGTGAAAAGACAATAAAAACACAGAATTCATTCAAATATGTGAAGAGAGACTTTTTTCTTTGTTACCCCAGTCCTTTACTTCACTGATCTCACTACCAGTGGCGGGCCGTCAGGGCCAGCAAGGCCTTCTCTGCTGGCCTAAACATCATCAGAATATATATTTTTTTCTAAATATATTTTCCCACAAATATGTATTCAATTATTTCCCAGAGTAAGAGTTATTCTCTTAATTTCACAGCGTTCCTCTTGGTTGCGCTGCTGCCAGCGCCAGGTTGAGATTTGGAGGGCTGGTCTTTATGTTAGATCTTTTATCCAATCATATTCAGCCATCGTGTGTTGCCAGGGGGCTAAAATCTGCCCTTAGGCCTTCAGAATCAACATTGCGGGCGCTGGTAGCTTCAAGTGAATGGGAATGACGATGTTGTGTCAACCAATCAGCTTTAGAGTTGGCTCCTCTAGGCCTTCTCGAAGGCCCCGGAACCGGCACAGGAGCCAGCTAGCAGGCGGAGTGCTGCAGGTCTTTTGATTGGATTACCAATATTGAGAGGCGGGTCCTATGGGCAGGTAGATGCAAAACCTCAGAACTAGGAAACTGAATTTGATAAAGGAATTAATTCGCGGACTACAAAGCTGTTTTTTCAACCCACAATGGCGGAAGGAGGAGAAGATGTCGATTTGGTCGAGCATATACTTGAAATCTGCTTTGGGTGCGACAATGCCCTGTTTAGTGAACAAACGAGTGCAAGTGACTTTTTTCTTCTTCTTTTTCTCCGTAATGATAAGCGCATTCTGCAGCCCGCGAGACGGAGAGCCGAGAGAAATGACATGCTGTTGTGTAGATACGATCAACATCAGACGGCTGTTTAGTTTAATAAATAAACAAAGACGTGCTATAGAGAAAATGACGGGGGCGGGCCAATTTTTTTTAATGTCATGCGATCTACCAATACTACGCCGCGATCGACGTATTGAGCAGCCCTGGTCTAGAGCCATGGCATCATAATGATAGTAATAAGAGGTGGATTAATTCGGGTGGGACTGTGTAGGACCTCACTGAAGGCCCAGGCCCCAGGCCCACGGCCCGCCACTGCTCACTACCCAAGGTTGTGAACTACTGGATACATCTACCTCGTTGTATATGCAGTCGTTCAAACTAGCTGGCACCTCAGCCTTCTACAACACCGAAGCATCTATATTAACAAACTAATAAAATGGTTATATAATAAGAAGTGTCACGGGAGACATTTTTCTGCGCAAGTTCAACTTTTAGAGCTTGAAGTACATTTTGCTCACAATAATGTTCTTTACTTAAATATTACTGAGTGCTTTTTTTTAGTTGATGTATTGGTACTTTTACCGTTGAAAAATATCTGAATGCTTCCACCTTTCATTGACTAAATGGACCTGTACTTTTCTTGGCTTCCGACCACTCAGTGCGCTTTAACACAACATGACGACATTCACCCGTTCACACACTGATGGGAGGGGCTACGGTTCCACCTGCACATCAGCAGTTACTTACATTCACGCACCGTAGACACAGCTACAGGAGTCTTGGCCCAAGGACGCATCGACATGGGCTAGCGGCGTCGGGGATCAAACCGCCGATCCCTTGATTTGAAGGACGACCCAGCTCAGCACTGAGCTACAGTCGCCCCACTAATGTTTCATCTTTTCTGAACTGAGTATCAATATTTCAGTCACTAACACTCAATATACAGCATCATCCGTGATGGCGTACGCCCTCAATCCCCTATGATTACAGATCCTCAACATTTAGAATGAAACCTGAGAAAACGGGATTAGATTTTTCAGTGTAGTTAAGTTGTAATAAACCATTGTTACACAAGTCTTTTCAAAGTCAGCCGGTTGGAGGTGGAATTCACCTCATCATGAGGCCACTTGCAGATAAATGCGGAGGCTGCATGGATAATGATCTCTCGTGCTTTTTGTCTTGGTGTGAGCGCCCGGCTTTGGTGTCCTCATCAAAGACTTATCTCCCAGGCATTTGAGAAAGTTACATCTTGAAAAGCTCTCTGCTCTCAGATTCATATATTCATCTTCAACATCAGCACATTATCCACAATTTGCCCCAATGCTTAAGGACCCAGTTGGATTTATAAATATGTGTTCGTAGACTTTTGGAGACAGAGTTTGTCTTATTGCTAATTTTACAATGCCAATGTCGCTCTCTGTCATTTGCATCTGGCATATATTACTTACTGCTATAAGATTATCTTTGTTACCGTCCCAGCACTACTGTAGACTTTATGTTAAATCCAAATTGTAGTTATGGAGCAGATGTTATGGTGTATGCAAAAGATCGGGTATCGTTATCATCTGAGGAGCAGCCCACAATGTGTGCAATTGATTATCATATCAGTTGTGTCTGAACAGATTTTTTTTTTGTTGATAAAAGAGCAAAGAAATATTCAGAATTTTTTTGTGTAACTTTTAAAATGATGAATTACTTTTTATATGATTTACAGACTCGCACATACAATACATGCATACACACAAACTAAACAAACTAGCCTCTAATAGCATTCAACCTTTTTGATCTCAAATTATATTGATTACTTGGCTAAAATGAAATGCACTTATTGCATAACAAATTAAAAGAGACGTTCATCTGTCTTGATGTAGTGTGTAATTACTCAAGTATACAATAAACCCAATTACAAGTGATGATTTGATTGGTCACTTAAAAATGATTGTGCCCAGGCTGATTTACTTACTGCTATATGGTTTCAAATGGACCTCCTTCCACTGTCAAATCTGTAGAGCAAATTCCATTCAATAGCTGAAAATGTCAACTTTAAAAAAAAGCTTACATGTTATTGTCCTAAATAATTCTCTTTGATAAAGACCGAGCATTGCAAACTGTTCTTTTCTTAATGAAACAAAGTACAATAGTTGGACTGTAATGCAGTGCAGTAAGAGTCATGTGTTTTAAAGGTACTCCATTTCTTCCTGTGAATGTCTGGTGTGTTTACCTTTTTGAAGTGCGCTGACCTTCAAACATATGTGGTGGGAAGTGTTTGTTTTTTTTAGTATAGTTTTTTAATTTATATAAGTATACAACAGCAGTAGTATTCAAATTAAGTATACCATGTGTTTTTCAAAATAAATAACATTGAACATTTTAATTTTGTACATTTACATACAAAACACAAAACAGGGGGGACAGAAGGACAAGGAGGAAGATGAGGGAGGAGGGGGGGGGAAACTAAAGCTCCTAAACTAAAGCAGCGTTACATCTCCATTCAATATCTGTCCGTATTGGATTTATTTTATTCCACCTTCTTGTCAGAGTTGAATAAAACAATACTTCTACTTCGGGAGAGGGCGGTGATCCTTTCCATATCATTTCCATACCATAAATGTCATTCTGATGTCTATCCACTCCTGAATCAGGGGGCTCAGGAAGCAGCCAGCGTCTTTTGGCAGCGTTTTTAAACAATAAAAAATTTAAATCTTAAATTTATCTTTTAAAATCAATTTTGTTTGAAAATTTTTGTTTGAAAAAGTTTCAAATTCAAGTATTAAGGGCATTAATATTTGATGAAAAAGTCTGCCCAGAAGCCTGATGGGATAGAGCACTCCCAAAATATGTGCCAGTGATTTGCTTCCTGATCCCATCTCCCAACCCGGCATCCCCTCCCTCCCTCCTCCATCTGCTACCTTCTGTTAAATAATAAAGCACATAACACATAACATTCCTCCATATCCGCCATATCATATGAAGTTGGTACATTTCCATTGAATTTACACACATCTAACTTGTCTTCATTTGATATTGAGAGGTTGCCATCTTTTTCCATTTATATATTGCAGTCCTTTATGTTTGTTTTTTTGCCCTTGTAGGATTTCGAGATAATACCTCTGTTTTCTGTTGTTTGGTTTTTTTTAAAGAAGAGAGAAATATTCAGTATTCATTCAATTCTATCTGTATTTCTAATCTATTGTTAAAAATAAAAATGCGTACTGGTATCTAATATCTAAAAAAAGATTTTTTTTTTTATTTTTTTCCTTAGGGTGTCAAAAGTCCTTTAGTTGTCCTTTATCTGTCAAAGAATAGTATGTCGTTATACCTTTTGGGATCCAAGATTTAAATCTATGATCCATTTCATTTGGTTTGGTGGGAAGTGTTAACGCAGAATACTCATCTTTGTAGCTTCTATGTCTGTTTGTATAAATGGCTTCTGTCGTTTGGGGCATAAGTAAAGTCACTAAAAGAAACAAACCATCTGAAGGCGAAGGTAGAAGGCATTAATTTTTAGATAGTGTGTGTATATATATTCTTATGTACAAAACTATTCAACAAGTAGAAATATGTCAGATACTGAAAAGGTATTCAAGACACAGGAATGTTTAAAACAAATTCAACAATCCATTATTTCATACTTGGTATAAAATATAATATGGTAAATGAACTTTGTGCATTGCAGTTTAGTATGAAATTCACAAAGCACATGTTTATCAAGCCAGCTGGTCTAGGTGGCTTTTTTTAATTAGGAGTGAGTATTATCAAACCAACTAATTTTAGAGTGGTTTTAGTCAGTGAGTAAAGTTTATTTATATTGCACTTATCACAGACAAAGTGTCATAAAGTGCAGTACAGTAGTCAATAAAAACAATTTGGAAATAACAGGGGCCAAAACATAAACGGTTTAAAGAGCAAAGGACAATACACAGTAAAAAGTACTCTTGTCCATGTCTAACAAAGTGGGCCTTGAGAGTGTCGATTGGATGTCATGGGACAGTTCTCACTGTAGTAATGGTACTTAATGCATCAGGCTGAGAAGAAAAGTTTCATTTTATATTAAGAAAGCTCTCTTAGTGCAGCTTGAAGGTAGAAAACTGCAGATAATTCAGAGCCGACTTGAGTGTAACCAAACTGTGCTTTCTTTCTCTTGCTGTGGCACGCCGCTCGTCTTGCTGGCGCAAGTTTCTTTTATGGCTTTTCCCTGAAAAGGTTTTATCGTCTCGCCTAAATGAAGTGTCACATGTGTAAACGCGACACAAATGGAAACAAAAATATGAGTTCAGCTCCCTCAGTCTTTTCCTCGTAAAGCCTCAGTCAGATGGTTTAATTAAGCAATCACCATCCAGCTCAAACACCTGATTGGGTCCGTTTTGTCTGCGCTCATGTAAAAAGCAACCGTTTGGTAAAGCCGGATTACACAAGCACTTCTGCTCTCGCTCAAGGTAAGAAACGGCATCTTTCCTCCGCCGGTCAATGATTGCTCGTAAAGACTCCCCCATCAGTTCAGAGAGGCAGCCCTGTTGACTCTTTAGTTATGATGGTCTGGAGCAATGGCCAATCAAATTCGGCTTTTATTGGCTGTTGCTAGGATACCAAACTTTCCATATGTGAATCACCCTGGACATGATGAGATTTGTGCAGACTTGACACTTGAATGCATTGCATCATTCCACACACTATGCACTGCAAAAATACTTGGGATGCACAAGAGTGGGAAATCTAATGAGAAAAGTTGAACGGAGTGGTGGAGGGATGGCGGAAAGCAGCTTGGAAGAAGATTGGATGCCTGCAGGAGGGCTGATATAGAATGCTCTCACACACACTGTTCATGAGAAACGACATGCTTTTTCTCTGGTCAATAGTGACTTATATTGACGAGGTAATCTCTTTTCTTTTTCTGTTTTTCCTTGGATGTTTTACCATCAAAGCCCTGCAGCTGACAGAAATATTTATTTATCAAACATTTGAAAGCGTGCTTTGTTGTCATTAGCCTAAATCGCTGTCCTTAAAATATGCCAAGAGTTTCAGTAACCTGATTTTCAAGAAATATTCACATTTATGAGAGGTTTGTTGTGCATAGTTACAAGTTTGGGCAAAGGATGTATAAGCATTCATTTCACATTACTAAAAGAGAATATAACTTAGCCATCAAGTCCTTAATTCCTTCAAAACCAAAAGGTTCAAATATTTACATCAGTGAAGAAACAATCCAGCATAATAACCCCAGCATAAGATATTTTCTTGAACAAAGCAATCGTCTGGAGTCCCACCGGAAACTATCTGGTAAACCCCGGCTGAGCCCCATCGTCTCCTTCACTGCAGTTAACCCCAAACATACATAAATGATCCCAAGCACATAACTGCCAGTTATAGAGTTGTAGCTGCAATAAATCCAGGCCTGGAGCCTGCTGACAAAAGCACTTACCAAATTTCAACCGTAACCAGAAACTCATGGGTGGTCGACACATTTGTAGTCAACCACAGAGACAGTCTAAAATTGACAACTTGCGCACTGCCGAATGCTCGAAGAAAACATCCCTCAGTCGTCACAGGAGAGTGAGACGCATTGTAAATGTGGTTGGTGGGCTGCCTCCTGTCTCTAGACTCTCTTTTCAAGAAAGCCTCGGGTTGTTAACTGAAGGTGTCAAACTGAATGTGCTCTTCACAATATATACAGGACATCCAGTTGTGTGTGTTGCTGCTGAGGCTGTGCAGTAGGCGTCTAATTGAAGCAACCTGCTGTGAACCTGGTTACGATACATCTTCCAGCTGGGGGGGGGGGGGGGGGTGATATGTTAACTGGGATTAGTGTGCATTCTGGAATATTAATGGCTCATTAAGCATTAATATATCTCTCAGATCAGTATTTACCACTTTCTCCCGTCTAGCTGGAGCGTACGTGCGCTGTAAGAGGTACTGATGTTTAGTCAAACAGAAGAAATGGACTGTGGGTCAGTGGTTAGCAGGTCCGTCTTTCAATCAGGGGGTTGGCGGTTCAATCCCAGCCTCATCAATGTGTCCTTGAGCAAGAGGCTTAACCCCGAGTTGCTCCTTGTAGATGTGTCTACGGTGAATGAATGTTACGTGATTGTAAGTCGCTTTGGATAAAAGCATTTGCTACAGGGGAAATGGTGATGACCAGGTAGTCCAATGCAAACAAACCAAGTTGTCAAAACATGTGAAATATTATCACGGACCTTGGGGGAAGGGTGGGAGCAAAAAAGCATTAGCATGGTGTAATTGGCTGTAAATGGTCCAAAACACTTAATGATGTGGGAGTGGAATGCATGCTGGCACATATGATAATCCCCCTGTAATAACTGTCTTTGTTCATGACCCAACATCTCTGAGAGTTTAGCCACCAGAACAGTACACATAAGCCAAAGAGCAGGACATGGCATACAAGTGAGAGAAAAATAAAATGACACACAAAATAAACTCATTTCCATATTAAGGGTGGACACGTGATATTAGATGCTTTCAAAATATGTCTATTTGTTTCTTTTGGATTAACCCTTGTGTTGATTTCAATATTTAACCCCCTGTCGCCAATGGGTTAATTTTGAATTTGACCAAATGTTTATGTAAGTTGTTCTTCGAGAGTCAGTCAACAAACATAAAAGTACACACTTAAACTTGGAAAACAATATTAATTCTAATAATTTTCTGAGATTTTAATAGTTGGGGGTCATTTGACCAAGGGTAAATAATGTTAGTAAATATAAATAAAGGTAGGAGGGTTATTGAATTGAATCATATTATTGACCAAGGCGACACAAGGGTTAAATCAAGTCATTGTGGTGGTTAATGCTGTCATCTCTGAATGGCAGTCTACTTTAGGTGGCGAGGGAGGGAGAAGAATCGGTTTGAGCTATTTTAGTTGTCAGAGATTAGGATGCAGACAAACTAAGCCTTTGCAAATCTTGAGCCCAAGGTGCCACGGGATCGAAATGAAGAATGGGGGAGCGGCGAAAAATATGTTTAGAGTCCGGCTTTTCATTTCAGATCTAATTTATGGCGACTTAGAGGGAAATGTTGTCATCGCAACTCTTTTGCCTCAGGAAAATACGAATATGTAAAAAATGAAAAAATAACCCCATTTCCTTGTTGCATGAATGAATTGCAACATTTTATGGTTTTTGCTGGTCGAGGTGGAGTTACTTTTGAAATCCTTTAATTTAAAGTTGGTAGTTTAGTCCAGTTGTTCCCAACCTGGTGAAATGTGGCCCCCAAAGGGTCATGAGATTTGTGTGGTAAGAAAAACACTTTTTTCTTATCTTTTTATTAATCTTTTTTTTGTTTTCTTTGTTGCAATAATGGATCTTTTTTTAACCTGATTTTTTTTTTTTAAGAAAACAATCTGATTTTGAGGGGATGTTCCCCTTGGTGAAACTACTTAAATACATCTGAAGTGATAAGGAGCCCTGGTAAATTTCATTTTGTGAGCTTGTTGTCGGTTTTGTTTTACTTCAAATCTTGACCTGAAAAGTAATTGGCTAATGCAGCTAATAGAATAACATAATAGTAGTGGAATATATATATAAATAGTACAATTTTACACACTCGTAAATTATCTCAACTGTTCTTATGCATAGTAAGCTATATATTTAGTTTTTCTACTCCAGAGTTTAATGGGTTCTTATTGACGTGTAACATGTACGAGAGAATAGGCTGGATTTTCTTTTGGAATTTCATTGAATAACTTCCTGTAAGGAAAAGTCATGCAACTTTAAATGTAATCAAAGCCATCTACATAATAGTATTGTATTCATTTTAGATTTTAATTTGAGAATCCATAAGATAACCGCCCTAAAATTAGGGCAGCTATAAAAGAGGATATAAAGGCTTCTGATGAATTCATCAGAATGGATAGAATTGTGTCTTCTGGGTCTTTAACCCTTGTGTTGCCTGAGGGTCATTTTGACCCGAATCAATATTACACCCTCCCCCCGCCTTAGGATTAATTTGACCCCATTCAATGTTTAATGTCGGTGTTCTTTCGGTAGTCAACAAACAAACATAAAGTACCTCACACTTAAACTTGGAAAACAATATTAATTCTAATAATTTTCTGGAGGTTTTAATTGCTGGCGTCAAATTGAACCCAAAGGGTAAAATATGTTAGTAAATATAAAGGTAACAGGAGGGTGAAACATTGAATCGGGTCAAAATGACCCAAAGGCGGGGGGAGGGTGTAATATTGATTCGGGTCAAAATGACCCTAAGGCAACACAAGGGTTAAAATACTTAATTTAAAACTATGTTGAACTGCCAACTCCATGTGGTTAAACTTGTAAATGTTGCATGATTAATTAAATAAATCCATAATTTCTGAAATAAGATGAGAAATAAAAAAACTGACTGTATCCTTAAAAATCCTATATAGAGTACCTGAGATGCTTTATAACTCAAACATATATACATTAATAGCCCAGAGCTCAATATTCCTAATTTTTAGTTTTACACTTGATATTTAAGTAATTGTTGTACATTTTAACCTTCTTATTGTGGTCTAAATTATGTTTTAAAGCTTTCTCTACAGAAGTATGATTCTGTTGGCGTATACTTAATCACTTTAATAACTCTGCTTTAATATGTGTGGTATTTGTGCTACTCTATATGCAAACTCATATCATTAAACCCTCCAAAATCACGTGGCTACGATCGCGGACATAGGTTGTTAATGAAAGTCCCTCAATAAAAGTATCTAAATACTTCTTCAATCTGCTTATTGAACTGTAGGCTACTGAAGAAATACTTGTTTTGCCAAAGGAAAGTCGCTCTCTCGGCCCACACGTTTTCCGACAGCAGCACCAGCGCAAAACACGCTCATAGGCGTTCGCAAAGACGTCAACAAAAAGCACGTGTCGACTTCTCGCTTGCCGTACTTGGCTCCGCCATTGTTTGACAGCTCTCGTTGCTAACCAGCCGCTTTCCTGGTTACCCACTCGACGAGGAACAACGGGAAAGAAACTTCAAGTGTCGTGTGCATTTTCCGGGACGCCTTGTAGCGATACAGAGGGCATGAATGAGGACAGACGTCGCAGCCAGGTAGTTTTATACTTCCTTTTAGTTTCCTCCTTCACTTGTAAGACGGTGGTTAGCGTTAGCTTCCCTCACATTTACAATGAGCTGCACTGTGCTAAAAGTTGACCGCATGTTTGATGTTTATGCCGCAGACAAAGTGCTTTGTTTAGTGTCACCTGACGCGATATGTAACCACGAATAGGTTCTAACAAGCTGACTTTAGTCCCGGATACGTAACGTAATTGGCAAGTTAGAAGCGTCACATAACTATTGAGCAGTGTGATAGAATCGGGTCTGTATTTGGCTGTAATCCCCCGTTTTGAGTTTACGTTAGTGATTATCACGTTTATACACCATACAGCTGGTTTGTGCAGTCGAAACGTTTCTCTTTGTCAGCAAAAGTATGGTGTGGTTTTACTTCAGGCTTTGTTCTGGTTACAGCACGATTGTCTGTCTCAGCCGTGCTGCAGGAATGAGTCCTGAAACCCGGAAATGAGTTAGCATCGCTGCACTTCCGGTTCCCTTGTTTCAGTCCGTGGGTGTTGGTTAGATCCCTGAAACAAGATATGTGGTTAACGACACACGTTTGTTTGTTGTTGATCTACAACATATAGTATGTCCGTCAATATCTTGTGAAAGTTGAAGCTTTGACTCGTCTCAATAAATGGCAGTTGCTAACAAGTTGCTAAATGTGACTACAGTACGTCATCCACCAACTAGTCTTGCCTTTTGCTTCGTGGTGGTGGCGGCATGAAGTCATACGTTTCAGTTTATTTTGTAGCCTAATGCCAGCTTCTCTGAGGATTGCATTCAAGTTTCAAAAAGTCTAAAATTCAAATATTTGTATTAATATTCATATAACAATTATGCTAAACAAGCTATTTTTCTACATTAAATAGCTGCATAACATATAAGACATTATTTATGGGTAAATTACCCATGTTGTCTCTGTATGTAGTCATTTATTTTTATTTAAGTTTTCCTTGTCCTCTGCTTTAGGGCGCAGAGAAAAAAAGAAAGCACTTTAGTGACTGAAGTGATCCACTTAATTGCAAACCACTTGACCGGGGTCAAGTTTAGGGTGAAATTATTGTTCTTGTAACGTCATAAATTTGCAAAACCCAGGTTTATTCTGTGCAGTCAGTTTCATGAGCACAGTGAGTCATATGGAAATAATAATCATCTTGTGGTACTTATCTAAATGTGCAGACATGAGTCTTTGATAAGGGGATGAAGGTGGAGACCTCGCCTCTAAAATTATGGAGGATTTATTGCCGAAGACACCAATGCAAATACATTAATTTCCAGAAAAGTTCATGATGAGGTGCCTTTCTTTGGAGAGATTTGTAGGATTAGAGTCATTCATGGCAACCTGATGCCAGTGATATATGGGGTGTCATACAGGTCTGAAGATCTAAGTCCGTTAATAAACTGAATCATGTCTTCACAGGTTAATCCTAAATCTTGACTCCCCATTTTGTGTTGAGAGTTTGTTGTTGTTGACAGCAAAGGTTAAACCTCTTATTGATTAAAAACCTGTCTTATGCTTCAATGTATTGAACTAATTGGTTGATTATTCTTATTTTTTTAACTTACCGAAAATGAATCTCCAACATTTTTGGTAATCGTAAGGTCCTTTTTCAAGCAAAATCTTTGCTAGAGCCTCTAAGAATTATTTTCATTATTGATTGATGTGCAAGTTAATTTTGCAATTACTATTTAATCTATAAATATTAATGAACAGTAAAAATCAATGGTATTTGCCTACAATTTTTCAGAGACAAGATGTCTTCAATTAGATTTTGTCAAATTAAAAGTCCAAAACTTTCAGATTTGTTTAATATTTCAAGGAAAAACGGTAAATCGTGACATTTGACATACTTTTGAAATATTAATAATTGAACAAAATAGTTGCTGAATAATTTTCTGTTTACCGACTCGTCACTGCAGCTTTAATTGGCTGAATGCATTTTTATTAAATTTGAATTTCTTTATCTGATGTGAGGTTCTGGGACAGGGATGTCTGTGTACAGATTGTAAAGCCCTCTGAGGCTAATTTGTAATTTGTGAGTGTGCAATACAAAATAAACAGAATTGAATTTTAGTGTTACACAATATTACTGTCTAAACTGGAACTTCAGACTTTGGAAAAGCAAACTATATGAGATTAATGTCGATGTTAGCTTCTTAGATGTCAGGTATACAAAGCAAAGTAGTCACAGCTACCAAAATTATATTTTGGAGTTTATTATTTCCAGGAAGAGCTCCATTTCCATGACGGTTCAGATCTTCTTGTATTCCGTTTGTTTCTTGTAAAGGATTAGGCTAGGTAGTTTCCGTGTCTCCTTCTACTTGGGCCTGATTTATTTAAGCAGCGTTGAGGACTGCAGCACCAAGATGTAATAGGGGTGTCAATATTCCTCTTGTCAGCAGGTTGTGCTTCATTAATCTGTCTGATTGGTTCAGCATCCATGTGGTTCCATGACCTTGCTTTGCACAAATAAGAAGTGCAGCCACACCATTGTTACCTGATCTACTGCTTGGTTGATGGATTCGTGCTTGACTTGTTGGAAACACAGGACGGACATATGGAGACCACATCTGTGAGTACTGAGGGGATTCAGGTAGGAGGGGATGAGGATTATAACGTATGGACAACTGAGGTTGCTCAATCAGGTAATGTCCTTCAAACTCTTTCCATGCGAGGCAGCGATCTGATTGGTTGGATCAGTATCGACGCCATCATCAAACTAACTGAATTCGGTATTGAAGGGATGGCGCTGATCCACATTCTGATTATTGTCTTGATTAGTTTTTTAAGTGATGAGATATAATAAAGTACAATTTCCTAAAGCCTATGCCGATGCTATTGGATTGCTTGTTTTGTCTCCTCCAAAGCCGAAAGATATTCAGTTTATTCTCACATAAGACAAAGAAGAAGCCTCACAATTGAATTATTCATTCACTTCTTTAAGTGTTAGTGCTGCTGCATCACTAATGCATTATATTGATTTATGTATGACTATGTAAGGATGGCTACTCTAAGTTTAGGTATCAAAATTGAAAATGACTGATCAGCTCAGTCCTAAAACCCACACTAACATAACATTTCCAATCTATTTTTCACAAAAAATGGCCATTTCTAATGTTACACTTACTCCAAGCCATGTCAACATGAATGCCAAAAGAAAATCTGTAATGGCTACGCACAGGTCTCTTTACCCTTCCCATATAATAATAAACAACATGCGACTGACTTTGGAGCCGTTAACATCATCATGTGACTCACGGTGTCTTCCTTAGTCATCACCCTTGGCAGATTGATATTCATACATGTCTACAGACATGGAAGTGGCATACACCCTCACAAATTAATAATTAACTTAAATCATTAGTAAAAGAACCTTATTTTTAAAATTTAAATGAGTAGTTTTCTCATCTTGGTTCGAAAGGCCTTTCAACTTTCATTTAAAAGATAATTTATACGCTATAAGATGCTATTGTAGTCGACTGCTGTAGCAATCACCGTCCCATTAAAAGTGCATTTGTCTGCACTGCATTTCAGATCTGTTGGCTCAGTTAAATGTGGATGTGGGTCATGTGACCCTGGCTGCTTGAAACGCAACTAAGCTTCAGTGTAAAGTTGCTTACACATTACATCTAAGTCAGAAGCTTGCCCTGTACATCAATTTAGTTTTGCTGGCCTGTTCATGTCATGCTTTAGTTCTGTCAAAATAGATCAACAGTGGTGGCCAGAGCTTTGTGCTTTGCTTCAGAAGGAGCGCAGAAATTAATTGTCAGGTTTTGTGATTAAGAGCTTCTGCCTGAAATGATTGATAATTCACTATTTTAATTCGATCTTACAATCTTAATTCAGTTTATTAACATGCATTACTATAACTAGCGCTCTCACACTCCACCATATGGTTAATATTTCTTATTACTTGAAATTGCTGTGAGTGGTGGGCAGTTCCTCAGCTTCCAGAGCCCACATATAAAGAATCTGTCATGTTCTTCCTAATGTTGGAGTCGCTGGAAGCTTGTTTAGGAATGTTATTGAGGTATAGGTTTACATGCAACATGGTTCTATATTGCGATATAATAGTGTGCTCTTCTCCTGTGAAGCATGAAATGTGTTTTTATAGCACATGACTATCATGAACTAGACAGACATGTTGCTGGTGCACCACGTCTCAAGAGTGCTGCTCTTGTGAAAACTACAATTGGACTTCAATATTGTGTTCATGCTGAAAGGGAGGCTGTCAAAATCCTGTCCAAGTCCTCCTGCTCCGGCGGCGCACAGACACAATACAACATACAAAAGCCTGGAGGAAACCATTGGAACGCTGTAATAATAGTTATATTTATTTAATCTAGTGCTAGTAAGATTCTCAATAGTATCCAGAGCGCGATGGAAACAGTTGGCATGGTACCACTGGTAACCGTTTTGAGAAAATTGGCCTTAATTTCTTTGTGCCACTTTCAACGAAGAAATTGGGGAAAGCAACCAGTAACTCGAAATTAATCATTTCTGATATGAAACCTGGGTTTGTGTTTTAAACACAAACCATTTTATTTAGATGGATGTATAACTAATGCATGTATGCGTAGGCTCTTAATAACTTTAAAATATGAAGTTCGATCCAAAGCAACCACGTTTAAAAATAAGTGTTGGGCCCTAGTATCATTTTAATTAGATTTTTTAATTTTTTATGAGGCAAATAATTAATTTAGTTAAAGTGTTGATCATTGATACAAAATATCCTCAATTTCCAACATTTTAACTTTAGAATGTCGTGCATTTCTTTGTTTTATAATATGCTAAATATCTGTAGGTCGGTCAGACTAAACAAGCAGTTTGAAGCCATGCTTGTCTTCACTGTGATAATGTTTGTCTGCTTTAAGGAAGCGCACTATGCAACTCTATTGAGACAAATTTTCATTTTGGATCGGTTTCACTTGGTTTTCATCTTAGATCAGCAGCTGGAAGCAGCAGCGGCAGTAAATACCATGTGCAAAATCAATTACTCAGTGGAATTAATGAGACAAAGTCACAGGCCTAAACTGTTTGCAGGATAAAATAACATGTCAGGAGACCCAGAGCTCGAGATTAGTTCTTTAGATGCTTGTTGACCTGCTCAAAGAAAACATCTCTTGATGTCAAACGCATCAATAAGAAGTAGGATGTTTCCGTGTTTACTTTGGTAAACAAGCACTTACTTTTCTTTACAAGTGGTGTAAGCCAGTGACATCTTCTAATTAATGCATCTGAGTAATCAGCTGACACACCCGGTGGTTATTTGCTGTTGTTTGTATTAGTTTGGGACTAAAACCAAAAGTTTCACAAATTATTTCGCAGTAACAAATATCACTAGATTTTTTTCCGATATCTTCATTTTATTCACATATTGTGTGAAGATGATTCCTCTAATCCCATCATTCATGTGAATGTAAACGTGTATCGGTCTATTACAGCGCCCCACTGGCCTGCTTGTTAATATTAGTGGCGTTTCTTGCTTCAGTGTTTGTTTATTTGTTTGTTCTAAATGAAGACCTTGTCCTTCCTGTTTGCCTTGTCTGTTGTTCGTGTGCTCCGGCGCTGTTTTGAATTCATTCACTTAATCTGTCCGACTAGACTCTGCCGCCTGAGGCTACCCTGCTAAACTTAGCTTGGTGGATGGCACCATGTTGAGACGGCGCCCCATGCGCTGAAACAAATTGTTTTTCCTCTCACTTTGGGTGAGGAAAGGTGACATTTCTCATGATGAGATGTGTTATTGACCCTTAGGGGATTTCAGGAGCTGGATAAGAAGTGGCAGGCGGTTGGAGGGTGCCATCTGAGCCAATCAATCAGCGGGTGTTTATCTTGAGTCTGCATACAGGACTTGCCCAACACAAAACAACAAAGTGACTGAATAGAAGAGTGAAACAAGTTAAGAGTGAAATCATGTCTATAAATTGCTGCGACGCAGAGATGTTTTTTTTTGCAAATCCATAAGAGTAATTAGTTTATAAACCGAAAGTTAGAAACTGAACTGAGATATTAGTCCCCCCTGTCCCCCCCCCCCCCCTCAGCAGCGACTCACAAAACATGCTTAATGCCTGAAGCCTCCATCATGGAAACCCAACGATGCATGAATAAGATTGTCATTAGCATTCATGATGGGGACCTTTTTAATTGTGTTTATTGTATTTAATTCTCAGACGCTTATTGTTCAGTAAGTAATGCTGAGTTTAACTGGATGTTTAGTTTTTCTGTTGTGGCAGACATGTTAGTAAAGTTCAGATGACTGCAGAAGTATATTGTCTAACAGCATTGTTTACCTGCAATATGTTGCTGATATATACAATTACTTCTTTTTTTTAACCCATTTGGATTCTCAGGATGTTAAGTTGGAAACCGTTTTCCTGCTGCCAGTTTTCATTCTGAAAATAACACAATATACTGGTAAAGGACTGACGGAGAATATGATATCCCTTTGTACGGTAATGAAAGGTAACGTCAGTCGGGGAGACTTTAGATTTTTTTATTGAATGTTTTTTTCTGGTACATCAATCCAATTGCACTCACTGTCAGGATTTATGTTATTTGCTACTTGATTTGCACTGCATGGGTTGAAATGAGGGCAAAGTTAATGTGCAAATGAAGAATTATAGTCGCCTCCCTCGTAGAGGTCTTATCTACCAAATGTTATACTTCACTTAAATGGCTGTTAAATCTATTTCCTAAATTTTAACATCACCTACCGTTCTGGATTAAAAATGCACAAAGTTAGATGACAGTATGGGAGCATATGCTGTACGCTTCCCAGGAGGCATGGGGGGTTGCTGTTTAAGTCTACGCATGGAACAGAAGATGAATGAATCATTCAATGACCTTGCGGTCTTCACCCATGATGAACATGAGCACTGGTTCTACTTCCAGGGCAGAGCCCAGTAAGCCCAGTGCTGAATAACATGTTCCATTGAGTCCTAAACACGAGTGTGCTCAGGCAGACTGAATCGCTGTTGAAAGTGGTCTAACCACCTCGGTGCAATATCCCTTCTCTCTCCCTGTGGTCAGTCATTTCGGCGATGTAGTTGTCGCTTTAAGGTTAACCTCCCCGTCTGTTTTCAGTGGAAGTCTCCAAAAGATGTGGAAACAATTAATTTCATGAACCGGCATTGACGAGTAGAGGGGCGGAGTCCATGGAGAGGCTGTATTTTAGACTTTGTTTTGCGATGGTCATCTGAGGATGACTCCAGTGCTTCTGGATGGGCAGTTACTTTCCCAAATGCCATATTTTTCACAAAGATGAAAGCTATACTTTCAATCAGGCGGTGCTGATGATGGGTTATACTTCTGGTGATTGAACCAAATCTCCACTTCTAGTAATGAGCTGTGCAGACTGATTGGAGCAAAAAGTGGTTGCAACATTATTGCATCCCCTTCATGTCCTTTGAATGACATCTACATATTTAAAGCTACCGGGAGGTGGAATTATAAATGCTGGGAAGCCCTTGTGTCCAGAGTTTATTCGTATTTGATTAGTTGCCATTTGTCTGTCTTGCTTTCCTCGTTTTATCTGAATTTGGCCTTTTTAGTTGTCTGATCATAATTGAGCAACATACAAAGTAAACCTTTTTATTCACCTGTGTTACATTCAGGGAAACTAACATCTATTGCAAGGTTGCAGCCAGAAATATTGTACACACTGGATTTGTTTATGTGATTCCTCTCAAGCCTATCAAACACTAAAGCTTCAAATGACGGTACAACTGAAACACAATCGTACCCTTGCAGGGCTCCAGACTAACTTTTTTAACTAGGAGCACAGTGGCCCCTAACTTAAAATGTTAGGGGCGCAAGCAGAAAATTTAGGGGCGCACACAGGGTTTTCCTGGGTCAAAATTTTTGGCGCGCTGTGCGCGCACCACCTAATCGTGCAGTCGAGATATTGAGTGAGTGATCAGCAGCTGGCCGCTCTGCCATGATGCGCGCACACATCCGCGCACACGGGTAAGCACACTCCTCACTAGCACCCCCTCCCCCCGTTAACAACTCTTCTCGGCTCGCCCAAATTTTCTCTATGCAGGAAAAACCCTGCGCACAGTATAAATCGACTTGCAAAGTTTTCCCATCATTTCTACTGTATTACTGATAAATAATTTGACAATATACAATCTTATGCCTTTTTGCCTTCATGAACTGCAAAACATTCACAACAGAGAACTCTTCAGAAGTTACTGTATTGAGTTTAAACATATTTTAAGAAAAAACATATATTGAGCATGTGCATGTTGCACTTCGATGTGGCCAATCAAAACATTTGTTGGTTTCTAGAGATGCACCGATCAGGTTTTTGGTGCCGATCACCGATCACTGAAATCAGTATCTGCCGATTACCGATCACCGAAATCAGTATCTTCCGATCCGATAATACCGATCACTGAAATCAGTACCTGCCGATCCGATAACACTGATCACCGATCACGGTGTCGATTGAAGCATTCTATTTTTTGTGTAGCATTATTGCTATGAGGACTATGAGGAAATACATATATAAAGCAACTCAAACATTAAAGAAATTACAGATTTCTTTAAACATTTAGGACTTTTACTTTGAAAAATGTCCTAATTGATACATTACAATTGTTTGATTGCTATTGTAGGGGATTTCAGATATGTATGGAACACATCTGCATCATTCATTTCCTGGAACTCTTGGGGAAATCTATATACAGGACTTTTCTTAACATACACAAGTCTGACTAATTTTTATAAACTCTTCCTTGGTCCAGTAAAAATGTTCTAATGTTAGCATATGTTAAGCTAAATCTCAGAAACGATCTATAAAGATACAAAATCAGTTCATTGTTTACTTTTATATGTTCGTGTATGATTTGTCGACATCTTATTTTGATAAACGGATGTTGTTTCACGTGGTTCTTTACGCTAACTTTGCAAAACCGGATGTTGTCACTTAAATCCTTCCGCTAACTTTCTCAAAACCCTCGCGCGCTCCCGATCGAATGTGTTTACCGTGAGCATCAGTCTAGGGGCAGACATGTGAGAGGCGGCTGAGTCGACGCAGAGATTCATGTGGGGGGACGTGGACGCAGCTCCGTGGTGAGGATCCCCTCGTGGACCTCTCACTCTGCGGCCCTCGCCCTCATTGTGTCTCCGCTGCGGTGCGCCTCTTTTCACACATTAGCCCCCCCTCACACAGGCCAGCCTTCTTCTTCGGTTTTCGTCTCCTTTCTTCTTCTTCTGGAGTTAATGTCGGTTAGCAAACCAGTCATTCAGGCATTACCGCTAACTATAGTGGGCTGAAGTGTAGAACAAGTTTGTCAGCAACAAAAATATTTAATAACAAAAACAAAAAAAATCTGCTAATTTACTGGTCGCGCATGCGCGAGTTGATGAAAAATTTACTCGTACTGTGTCTAATTTTAGGCGCATTATGCGACCATTTGGTCGCAGTCTGGAGCCCTGCCTTGTAGATTTAGTAAGGATATGCTGAGCCTTGTCTCTTTGGCTTTTTGATGAAAGATATCTGCTGATTAGCTGCCAAGACATTTGAAACGACTCCAGCCCTAAAGTCAGGATACACTTCTGACGGGGCTCTAGTATCAGACATCTGGTTAATGTGTGAAAGGATTCGACTGCTTTCCTTCCCTCAGAGCACTCTAGTGCTGGAAGCAGAGATCGATGGATCTTAAGAAATAACTTGTTCTCATTTAGCAGGTAACATGGCTTTACTTTTGAATGTTTATTTTCCTAGTTCAAAATAAAATAAGATTCTCATGAATACATTTGAATAGTTTATTGAAAGGTTTCTTTCATTATCTCCCAGAGAACAAATTTTCTTGAATAATGCCAGTTATTTATCCAGTATAATGTTGAAATTCACACAGAATAATTCTCTGAGATAATGTAATTTACAAAATCTTGAAATAAAAGTAAGAACTGCTTACTATGTAAAAGTGTGGGGTGTGGGGGGAGCTCTTCATGATTTTAATGAGGAGGGGGATTCATCTTCCATTTCAGTAGTTAAACCGTGCTAGATACCGACATTATATTTAATGTAAGCAGAGCAGCGCTCATTTGAGAAAATACACCCCGCATTGACACCAGCAGAGCAACACCAATTTATTTTGTTTAGCCGGATATTACAAATTTGCCTTAGAGGGCTTTACGATCCGTACACATACGACATCCCGATCGCAGGACCTCGTATCGGATCAGGAAAAACTCCCAAGAAATAGAAAAAACCCTTTCACGGGGAAACAAGGGAAGCAACCTTCAGGAGAGCAACAGGATGGACATAAGCAATAGATGCCATGTGTATAGAAGGAAGCATTATAGAGTAACATAAACACAATCAATGAGTATGACAGAGTGTATGAATAGTTGGTAGTCGGCATGGACCACGATCCGGACCTCCACGATCCATCAGGCAGATGGAGGTAGAGAGGAGGAGTGGGCGGGGCATCAGACTCGGCCAGGCCGATGAGACGTGAAGTCACAAAGACTCTGGGGAGGAAGCAGAGTTGATAACATCTGCATCTGTGCCAGGCTTTCAAGCAACGACAGTCAACCTATCACTGTCATTATTGCATGCTCAGAACATTCTCTTGAGTGTGATGACTTGGTATAAAGACCCCCCGACAAAATAAATTATCATTGTGTGGGTGGAGTGGAGGCAGATGGGTCCGACAAATATGACTTTGCACCAGAGACCGGAGTTTGAGGCCAGTGTTCTAGTCGTAGAGGGCTGTGGTTATTTTGGAGGTGACAACGCGTCAGTATATGATGAGTTGGGATGAGAACATGTTGATGCTTCATCGGACCTTTTCTCTGTCATACAATAGCCCTCTTCTGCCTTTGCGCCGTAAAGACTGAAATTCCTAAGAATCAATAAGTGTGTGTGTGTTTCTTTTTCGCTCAACTGATGAAGATGATGCCAAATTCACTGACTTCAAGACTTTCTACCTCTTGCGTAAGCTGCGTCCTGTCGAGCCTCTGCCTCTGCGTGACGGTATCCTTGGTTAACCTGTGAGACGACCGACAGCTGTTGCAATGAGAGCGAGGAGTGACGCAGGCGATTAGAAGGGTAGATTCAGCCCAGCCTCACCTTTTGATCAATGCTCGCTTATTTCGAGCTGGCAGGCTACAGACCAGCGCCTTCTTTTTTTTTCATTCTTTTTTTCAGACTAATAAAGACGTCAATGCACGCAGCTCGTGGGCTGGCCTGCCAATACTTTTAACACCCCCATCGATTCTCATTACTGCGAATGGTTTCTTTGCAAGTGTGGGCCGGATGTTGAGGAGGGTGTGGGTGGGCATGGCTCGTCACAGAGTCATCATACGATGACCCTGGACAGTGGAATGGCTTCGTTGGATTTTCTTGCCTCCAAACCTTCAAAGGAACCAGCAAAAGGTGAAATCACACAGTGACTTTTACAATAGTCTTGATTAGACTTGCTCCAGAACTTCTGCCAACACATTGATATGTTCAGCAGCTGATATCGGTCGCTAGAGTCGCCACTGATTGGTTTGGGCAAAACAAGAGCGCAGCGAATGGGACCAAAGTGTCAAGCTAAATGAATGCAGTGGAACGAAACGTCAAATTCAGTCTGATTGTCAGGCTTCGTCTTTATCGGCTGAGAGCGAGAAAATCTAAACATCACGTGTGTCTGGTTTCTCACGGCAGAACAAGCACACCGATTCATCCCGTCATTGTTATATTTGTAAATACAGAACAGCCTGTATTCTACTCCTGAAGGAGCAGCTTCTGTACAAATCGCATCAACTCCAGTCTTCACTCTTTGAAGATCTGACCACTGTTGCAACAAGGAGGAAAATGAAATTAGTTGTTTTTAATCCCCGGAAACGATCCACTTCCTGCTGGGTCTCTAGCAGCCGGTTGTTCTCCTTCTCTTCTACTGCAGTGAATAGCCCTTCCTATGTTAGTGGTTTATAGAGATGAGCTTTATATTTCTTATGTGGCTCTAATTAGTGAGCAGTCTGGACTGTAACGTGTCTTCTGGGTTATACCATTTTTATTTTGCTTATTTGCTGTTCTTTATGCAACATTCTGCTGTGGTAGGCTGCCTCTGAGTTTTTATTCCTCACTCAAACGCTCTGGGATTAAAGCAACATTCTCTGCTCATCATCTCAGCATTCAGTGCTGCATTGGAGACCTTCACACCGACTAGTGCACGATGAAATAAACAAGGGGCTGTGTACGTGCGAGCGCTTTGGCACCGGGTGCAAGTTAAGAAGATGAAATACAAAAGGGCAAGCTCAGGCTGAAGGTTTAAAATGCAAAGACTGTGGTTTATGTCCTTGTACTCCTCTGAGCTTTGATTGTACAGCTCTTGAAAGTTAATCACAGAAGTAATCATTTTCTTCTCCATGCATTGTGCACAGGAAATCGGTACAATGCCACAAGATCCACGCAACGAGGTATGTCACTGCCTATGTGTGCCTGCACGCATTGGATTGGAAAGCACCATGCGTTTTGTTTAATGACCCAACATGGTGCTGTGGGACAAAAAGGGCCAGAACCAATTGTTTTGCCTGATCCCTCTGCGATAAGATCACCCAGTCGAGCCAGAGCAGTGGTCTCATTAAAATGAGGGACCAAGCTTGAGTTTTTGCAGCAGTGCTGTCGTCGATGTGAAAGCTGCCTCCAGGCCGAGCTTTAGCATCCAAAAGTAAAATGTGCTCTATCAAAAAACTGACCGAATGGCGAGTCCTTTAGTTCTGCAGCTTGAGAGCTGACTGAGAACTGTGATGTCTTTTTCTTTTGTGTTCTGCATGACCAAAGATGAAGCCAAACTACTGCAACGTCCTCTATGCCAGAGTGAAGTGGGCCGGTACTTCAGAAGATCTTTTCCGTGACGTCCACAACAAAGGTACGATCGCCATGGCGTCCTGTCCAAGTGTGACGAGGACGGTGGTGCGCCACTGCCTCATGTCATAGGTTTTGTTTAGATTTCATCAGCACGAGTTTAAGGCGATGTTTATCATTTAATATATATATTTTTTTAACACTTAACAATCTTGACTATTCAGTATTTCTTTCTAATCTAAAACAAAAAATTACCTGTTTGTTTTGAATTATCAGTTCAAATTAATTCCATCCTTTTCGGTTATCTTGAGTGTTATTCTGTAATGTAGTTATGATATGTCTGAGGCTCAGGTGCTGCTTGCTTTTCCGGCTATTAATACTGGAATCTGTCATCAGATCTAGCAGCAGATAATGGCAGCGAAATGTCCTCTAATTTCCAGTTCCCTAATTAGCTCGAGCTACTGGAGGTGTGGGCTGCATGTCAAATAGTTTCCCCCGACTATTCTGCCTTTGGAGCCCTGCTCATTTGAATATGATGCTGTGCATTTTTTCTGCCTATGCCGTAATTATATTAACCTGCTTTTAATTTAGGAATTAAAGGCATATCACCATCATGTCTTTTAAAATGGTAACTCATTTAAAATTGCTGAACAACAATCTACATTGAGGAGGAGGCTCTGCTTCGGCATTTAAATTACCGTTTCAATTAAAGAGCAATACTGCTTAAAAATGCAGTCCTATTTACAATTTTGGAATAGAAATCAGCTTTCTCCCAACTATCCGAGTCCTCGTGGTTCACGTTCAAGTTGTGGTACATGCAATGGAGTTCATATGGATTATATTTGCATGTGGACCTTATTCTTTCTGGTTAAAAATGCACAATACACAATAGGCCTTCATGAAAAGAACAACGGGTAAACCCGCCATTTCAAAGAGATGTAAGTCCGATAAATGACAACTTTGTTTCATGCATGTGTTATTAAAAACATTAACGCATGCTAAATCATCTAGAAATGAGACCAACAAGATTTAGGCCATAGTTACCAGGCCATCTCATTCTTTAACTTTTCCTCTCATAAGGTAAGCAAACACAATGAAATGAGGAATAAAAAACTGGTAGAAATTCTTTAAATGTATTTGCAGAACTTAATGAAACGTCCTGCGAGCCACCTGTGGGTCCTGAGCCAGTCTTTTGGAATGGCAGGTATAAACTCCTCTCCTACATGGGCTGCAGTTACAATGTGGACCATATGAAATATGGATGAGGTGCTGGAATTGAAAATGTAGCTTGATCTTCTCCTCGTTTTGTTTTTGCATTTAGTTTCAACACTTGTACTGATCTAAAGATTTGTGTATGTGAACAACCAGGATCTCCCAAACCAATCAGAGGTTTGACTAAACATTTCTGCAGCTCATTGCAATGTTAAAAACCTATTATCAACCTGTACTTGTTCAAAACTAACAATCAAGCTCATTTGCGGAGGAGCGAGAGTCAACAGTGCTCGATGCGACCCGTTTCAAGCAGGACTCATAAATATGAGTTGTTGCACTCATTCATAATCATGCAGAGTGGAGCTTGACCGTATTAAGAGCGACCATCGTATTGAGCTGTGAACGGTGTCTTGGCGTCCAAATTATATTCCGAGTGTTCCTATAAACATAGATGTACTGTTCTGCATAACCACAACAAATAATGCTCGACAAACCTAATGACACGGTCAGTCATGGCTCTTGTTTTTTTTTTGGGTGGCATTTTTATTTTCTGCCTGTTCCCAAAGTAAAGTAATAATCAATGGCAGAATAAGCTTTAGTTCCTGTGTCTCCTGGTCTGTGGGTCAATCGTGCTTTCTAACAGACGGACACACGTTTCTTTCTCCGTTTAGCCACGCAGTGCCATTATTCCCATGACAGCTCACTTTGTCTTTACCGCCACTTGAAAGTGATTTATGTTGCCATATGTAAGGAAATTGGGATCCTGAACTCTAATATTAACTGGTCGCTGATTAAGTCCTCATTTCAATTTTACACACGCTAGATTTCCACTTGATACTCAGTAGACGGTATAATGTCCTAGTTTATTACACAGCGAGGAAGCAAATGGGTCAACGCTTCCGTTTTTTCAACTGGTCACAGACGAACGTGGCTTTTGGAGGAAAACAACAACAACTTTCAAGGTGGAAGATTGGGTTTGGGCAAGGACTTCCCTTTTTTTCCTGCTAGTTGACAGTTTTGCATCACAGAAAGAATCCATTTGTCACTGCAAGACGGTTTTGAATTTCTGGTCGTCCAGTCTTTAAAAACACCCACTCGAGCCGGCTGTATGATGTGATAAGAGCTAGGTCGCTCCTTTCTTTAAATCACTCTCAAAATACTGATGTGCGGTTGTCTATGATTCTTTGCTGCAGAGCAGATTGCTCTGCTCAGCAACGGAACCACACACACACACACACGCGCGCACACACAGACACACACACAGACACACACACACGACCAGAGAGGCTTTCCAGAGGAATGTTCATCAACCTCTTACTGGTTATTACTAAAAACAGCTATTTGACATTTAAGAGCAACCCAGGTCCTCCTGTCTGTGTGAAATTGAGCCCATATTATCTGTTCTGTTGGAAGTGCAGACATTTTACAGACCAGGACTATTCGCTGTCTATTTCTAATTTAACAATGAAATGGAGCCATTTTGTGTCAAGTGCGCGTGCATTTTGCTTTTGCCATTTTCCATCCCCTGTCTGTTTTTGCCAGGTTGAAACTTTAATAGTCCTGTGAGTTCAGGTTATAGAGGGAGTAATGGTAAAGCCCAATACATCTGTAGTAAGTCCACCATTTTAGTTTTTAGGCACTCACCAGGGATTTAATACTGTGAAATACAGATGAATAATTTAATTTAAATGGCTATTATTTACTTGGAAGAATCTAAGATGCATCTTGATTCTCCTCACCTGCACGGCCTGACAAGCACACAATTTTGAGAGTCGGAAGAAGAAGAAAAAAGTAAACTTGGCAGAATTGCAGCTACACCGATTTCTTTCAGAGCAAAGATGCACAGAAAAAGCCAATCTTTAGGATGTGGTTCTTAATGTTAACCTCTCGCCCGAAAACCACACGCCATTCACAGCAGCAGACTTATATTAGCACTCACCTTTGCTCCAAGTCTGTCTGGCTCTGTCTTTCTCACCAACTCTCTTGTGACACACACACTCACAATCACACTCTCTCTCTCACACAGTCAGTAAATTAACTCCACTTAACTCTACCTGTTTCCTGGCACAGTTCCAAACTCTTTCACATGTATGCAGAGCCTTGCATTTTTTTGAGAGTGGTACAGAGTGGGCGATGCAGAACATCGGCAAAGCCGCTCTATGCCGAGCTGTTCATAAAGTTTATATTGCGCTTAAACTTATGGATGTGTTCATTACGTTCCCTGGCCCATACACAGATTCACACACACATGTTCAAACTCCTATTCAATATGGTAATCTCCACATGCATGTATATACACATATGTATGACAGTGTTTCCCCTCGGTTTACAGTTTCAGAGCGGGGGGGGGGGGGTTGGAAAAGTTTACATTTAAAGACGCTTGACAATTAAATGCTGTCTAAGAATCCTTTTAACAAATGTTATGCCAGAAAAACCTCAAACTTTTTCTGTTGTTGAATCTTTATTGAAATAGCTTTTTGTGACTCCTCATCTGTGCTTTTTCAAATAATATAATTACTTTGCAATCACTTTCAATTTAACCAGATTGCTCCATCAGACATTATTATACGCTGCAATGAGCTTTCCACTGCACCTCCTTTTTAAAACGGGGTTTCAGACTTGATACGGCCACTCTCAATAAAGCTCAATGTTGAGCTCTTGTGTCGAAGGGCAACAGCAGGAACGCCGAACTCATGGACCTGGCAAGTCACCAAGAATCTCAGCCATCACTCATGCGCTGCGTAGCCTGTTAACGCCGTAACGTCAACATTTACACAAAAGTACAGGCATTTCGCTCTATTTATTAACTTTGTTTTATGCATGTGTACTTTTTAATATATGACGTTCTCAATAAAGGTCTTAAATAAATACATCTGCATTTCCCCTCGCGTCACACCTGTAATGCCTTGGCAGCACTGGCTCGTGTCTGCTCTTGAACCCGAAGCAGGGGAGCTACTCCAAGTACTCCATGTCCCATCTTCAGGTGCACGTGTCTGGCACTTAAAATTAGGCAATACATTTTCCCATCACTTATGCTGCATTCCCACAAACGCGTTGAGAGTGGATTCATGAATGCACAGACGAGAATAAAGAGGATTTTCATCCAATTATTTAGACGTAGTCGGCGGGCAAAGTTACCGAGCTGTGTCGGCCTACGGGTGATATGTATAACTATATAGATGATATTGTTGTAAACCCAAAGGGCGTTTGATGTTCTGACGTTTGTGGAAGTTCCACAAGTATGGACCAAAAATAGTGGTTATTTATTCCATGGTGGAAAGTATAACTGTTTCCATGGAGATAAGCTACGGAGATAAGCCACACCCCCTCCACAGCGCAAACAAAGAGAATGAATTTAATGAATGAACCACAAATAGTCGGGAAAGTAAACTCGCGGGAGTAAAGTTGTCAATCATCTTGCTAATTTAAGCGGGATAATGGAACATTTGATCGACTTTGTTGTACGTACGAGAAATAGGGCCAGGTGTGATAGCAGAATACTCAGCCTATCGTTTAAGGCAGTTGCTTAATAAATAACATAAATGCCAAGTTAATGGAACTTGGTCTCCATTTAACATACACTTGGTAAATATTGATCATTAAGCTTTAACTATTTGTATATGTTCTCTCATCTACCTAGTGTCAATCTCTATTGTGTTTGGATGTATAATAACTTCAGAATATGACGAGCGAGTGGGCAAAGTCATGCAAGCTAAAAAATAAAAGTCACCACTTCGTTTTTACTACTTTGTATTGAACATTCAAAAGGTAAAAAAAAATCTGCCAACCACCAACTCCAAATGGCATTCTTCTCTCGAACAAGCCTGACGTTTATGGATGAGTTGAGCGTGTGATTTATATAGTTAGCTATGATTGGACGAATAATTCATAATGCTGCCGATGGTTCTTTTCCTCACTCATCACAATACCAGTCATGTCTTTCAGTGTAAGCTTTATAATTTGGGTGGGAATAAAGTGAGTAGATGTTCAAAGTAAGTAGGGCTGCAACAACGAACCGATAATTATTACGATTATTTGAATAGTTGGCAACGAATTTCATTATCGATTCACTGAGTCGCGCGATTATTACGTCACTCAAGCGGAGTTGTTTGAGTATAAAAAAAGCGAAGAGCGGCGCTGAGAGGAAAGACCATAATGCTACCTTACCAAAGGCAATCAGCGTTGAGACGATCCGCCAGTCATCACTGACGTCATGACGTTGAATCTAACTGGCTGCTGCTACTCTACTAGCGCAGGAAGCAGCAGTTATTCAGACGAAATGCACATAATGCAAAACAGAAAAATGTGGTAAATATGTAGAAAAGAAGCTTATTGAGCCCAACAGATTAGCTAGTTAGTGTGGTTAGGGTACTTATAATGTAATAAATATATAGCTGTTTCATGCTTTAATACAAAATAAGTTCAAATATTTGGCAATAAATTGTTTTCCTGAATTTTACACATGCATATCTTTTCAAAACAACAATAGCGTGCAACCTTAACAAAACGAGTGCAGATATGTGTGATTCATCTTGTTTTATCATTATTAGAGACAGAAATGACATGCCGTTCTGTAGATACGATCAATAACAGACGGCAGTTTAGTTTAATAAAATAACAGAGCGGAGAACCTTGAATTACTTCAGTTGTAATCTGGCGATAGAGAAAATTACAGGGGGGTGGGCCGCCACCCTGTTACAATGGTGGGGAAACACTGAGGTTATCTGCAAGTGGTATGACGTTAAGGCGGTGTGCAGATACAAACATATTCATGTGTTTAGTGCATGCTGACACTTTGCGGCCCATTATGTACAAAAATAACAATCACTGTCTACTCTCAGCTGCACTGCATGATTGCACAAAGGCAATTATATCGACGGGCACAGATTTTTCGTTCTTTATTCTCCATTTGCAAGGAGCCTACTTTAGTGAGTGAAGCAGATCTTTCTTGCAATATCCTTTGTCGGCATTGCATCTGCACTGCACCTCAACAGGTCCTTGGCGGATAAAGCCTCAGCCCGAGCTTAGGACTTGGAAATCATCTCTTTGTTTAGCAAACTTGAATCGCATGGTGTGCCACGAGATGCGTGCTCCGTCCAGTCAGTCGGAAAGCTTCTTTCGTTTTCATGGTTTATGGACACCAAGTAATGGTTCATCAGATGCGTTTGGCCACAAGCAAAAGATGTCTATCAATACCGACTGTTTTCTGGACCGAGTTTCCTGAATAGTGCCAGCCTTGTATTTAGTCTCTACTTGACATTGTGATTGGGTAATCCATTATAAGTAGTTATTGTATTTCACAGTGGCTTCAAACATAATGTTAGTCCATTTCTTCGCCAATGTCGCAGCATGAAAAGAAAAACTAATTTGGCATGGGTCATGTGACCAAAATCTTTTCAAAAAGCAAACAAAGAAAATAGTCATTCAGATGATTTTATTATTTATTGTGCGTGTCGGCGTACGAGGTTGTGCTTGTCTGGCAAGAAATTAACTTTGTCACAGTGGCCCTCGACAATAGCAGGCAGGAATTGCTGAGCCTGATGTTGCACTCAGGGAACAGTAAAGTCATTTTGCTCCAGCAGACCACTTAATAGCTTTAGCTGATGCACAGTTTGGAAATCCATCGCTCAATTGGGCCAGACGGAGAAGTGTCAGCATGCTGAGTCTGGTAGGAAACAGGTTGCAGGACAATGGAGCTGCTCTCATTATGAGCTCAAGTCATATAGATACATCTAATTGCTTTTTTCAAACTGCACAAAATCAGCCAATAATGGTTTGATCCAGCGTCTCTTTGGGCATCACGACCGCGAGCATGAGGAATGACAATAGGCTGCGTCGTGTGCCATGATATTAGACAACCAGTTCCTTTGACACCACAGACCTGTGGTGGGGTTTAGTCCATTCTGTTTGGTGCGATGGCTTTAGTCACATGTCTTTGATTGCGCCGCAGATTTTACACCTCAATGTCTGTTTACCGGTCTTGCGGAGTAATATTGCGCGTGTGAAGAAAGTTGTACGAAGCCATTCAGTGTCACTTAAGTCAGCTTGTTGTGGCTTAAGGCTCCAGGTTTAGACATTAAAGGAATATGGGGATATGGAGCTAGAAAGACGTGCTTTAGGGCAGTGGTTCCAGGCTGCATTAGCCGCTACTCGCAAAGCACGCCCAATACTCAGTCTAAACACTCCAAGGTCAAGTTGCATTGTGGGTAATGTAGGTTAACTCTCTTAGTAGGCGCCATAGTTTCACAAAAATATAATACTAATGTACTTCCACTGCATTGATCTCCATTCTTTTTTAAAAAGTGTTTACTTTTGTGCGTCCAACTGTATATAGTCTCGAAACACAATGCTAAATCTGTGGCTTGGCTTTGTGTGCTTGCCGCAGATTTATGGATGGACCGTGAGAATTGAAAGCTTGAATCCAAACACCTCAAATTTGTACAACTTGTGCCCAGCAAGGAAACCTTTCTGAATAAATCTCTACTGTGGCCATACGTGCTACCTAAATGATCACAGTTTTGTCGAAACAAGTTTGACCGGACATCATTAATATTTCCAAGGCAATATGTGTGCAATTCATCTTGCCGTCATGTGGACAGGAGGGCAGACGGCCTGGCCCATTGTGTCAGTCTGTAAGGATTGCTTGTCGGTCCACGAGGCTCCCCCTAACCTCAGTGCCAGCACTCTGGTCTGACTGGTTAGAATGGGCACCGATGAAGTCATCGACCTTAGGGAGCTTAATCAACCGTGGTGATGGTGCCGGGTAATATGAGGGAATTGGTATTCACCCCACCATTAATTATCTCTTCCTACCTTGCTTCAATGTAGAATGCTGGATTTGGTGAAGAGGTGAGTGACTGCGGCAAAGTAAATGGTGAAGAAGACTTTTATTGTCAAAGCAGCAGCCTTTAAACGACTGGTCTCACAATTTAGTGTTTGGGTTGTGAGTCGCTTCTGCTGGAAGTACTGATTTAAAATGCTAAATAAAGGTTAATGTTGCCATTTCTGTTTTGATTATAAATCCTGCATCCTATAAACCGAGCTATGCGTATGGTTTAATTGAGCCAGTATGCTGCACAGTTCCTCATCAGTTCCTAGCAGCTCGTACTTATCAGAGGTGTTGAGACATGGTAATCAGCCTTTAAGAGTCCAGATAGGGGACAACACCATGGAGCGGCTCCACACGGGGACTATTATTTCATTATTACACTTAGTGACGGACACAGTGGTGTAGTCCAGGGTATACGGCGTATACCCACTTATTTTTCAGTCAGCATTGCGGATACCCACTTCTCAATCACCGCTGGTGCCTGGTGCGCATTATTTCATAGTGCATGGGTCACTCACAGGCGGACCGCGGTCCGGGTCCGGACCCAGTCGCCGTTGTCTGTGGACCCTGGACCGAAATCCAATTATTATTTCCGAATTATTAACGGTTGATGGATCGCTTCTATTTCACCGGAGCAGCTTTTCCTGCCTTTGCGGCTCTCGTCCAGCGGTCCAGGAAACACACGCCTTGTAAATCCTCTAACACACTCGACCAATCACATGTGTGTATTCCGTTAAGCCCCGCCCTCGACTATTGTGCCATATTCACACACGGAGCGACGGGAGAGATCAGATAGTTGAAAAAAGTACGTGAATCAGAGAAGTTATTTCACTTGGCGCTCCAAAAAGAGAGATGTGACCGCTTAACCAGAGCCTTTAACCAGGAATGGAGAGACTGTTATATGTTCATTATTCCCACAATCAGTTCAAGAGCAGTACGACTCATGTTCAGCGATGTGAAGCGCCACTACGAGACAAAGCACACGGACCGACTCGCATCCGCTCTATAACCCTGGTAGGAAATGCAAAGCTGAAGTCAATCAATCCAGGCCAGTTCTTACAAAGCCTTGTGAACAATCTTGGGCAATGCATATCTTTTGAAGATGAGGTCATCAAGGACTTCAGCATCCTTGATCAGAGTAAATGGCCATCAAACCCCAGCATTCGCCATGGTGAAGAACAAGTTAAGCGACTGTGCAAGCGATTTAACTGTGCACAGACCAAGCACTGAATGGGATGCGAGACCTACTGGAAGAGCCCAATAGTGAGCCCAAGGACCTAAAACCACTCATGAACTTTATGAAAACATTCCCTGTCAGCACAGCAGAGTGTGAGAGGAACTTTAGCCTTATGAACAATATAAGCTCAGACAAGAGGGCTGTCCTACTGATCTCAAACATATCAAACTTGATGATGATTAATATCAATGGCCCCCCTACTTCCATGTTTGATCCTCAAAAGTATACGAGGGCCTGGTTGAAGAGACACCGTGCTGCCTCGGCTATGCGTTCAATGCAATGCGGTGTGAAAACCCCTGCAGAAAGCAAGTCTGTCTGGAATATACTGTAATATGAGCACTTATTTAGAAACCCAGCACTGGGTTGAGAGTCACTGTGGTTTTCATGGATATGTTGTAAAATGTATATATTTGTGTTCATTGTTAACTAGATATTGTTGTTTTGTAACACATCGCTTTTAATATATTGTTGAATTATTTGAATGATGATATTCAATATTTGTGGTGATATTTGTATATATCTCAAGAGGTATGCTAAAATAGTGTTCAGCTGTTGAAAACCATTTATTTTGTCAGTTTTAGGACTTTGCACTTTTGAGTTTATCTAATTGGTTTTGATGTGTGGAAGAGGATGATTTGTGTTTTTAATTTAAAGTGAAACATGAACAAGGATGTATGGTCTAATTCAGTTTTGAAGTAATTTATTTAAATAAATGTTACAAAATAAACGAATCTCTGACTGTAAAACTGTGTTTGCCTCATGTTGAATATATGTTATACTCATGCATAACACCACCTGTGTAGGACCAGTAATATCTGCTCCAAGTCATGTTATTTTTAGAATAGTACCACACTCTGACCTACACTATGTTTTGTAAATTAGCTGTTCCAAGAGACAGTTTACAAAAGAAAGAGGTCTATATGGACAACTTGTAAGGCGAGAGAATAGTTGTCCAATTTTGTGTGGATGGAGTAAGGATAAGGAATAGTTTACTCAAATTGCATAATTATGTAGTGTCTCTTACCAGTCTGTGGGTCAGTATTGGGTCAATAATTTCATAATCCGTATTCCCTGAGGTCAAGCAGCAGGAATCATGTGGCAAAGTGTAAATAATACTAGGTTAATAATTTTTGGGTAAACTAAATAGTGTCACTATTTATAAAACAGGGCGTTTATTTATCCTTATTGCTGTATGCAAAAAAAAAAAATTAAAAAATTAAGAGTACCCCCTTCAGGACCACACACTGGGCGGACAGAGATTTGTATTGTTTTAAACCGTGGATCCTCGCAACATGCAACACATAGACTTAAAGCATCGTTCAACAAAGGGCCTATTTTCATCTCTTCGTCTCCATTTCTCCCTTTTTATTTTGTATACGGAGTATGAAAAAGCTGCCGAGTGGCGCACACTCAGTCCTTGTGCTGGCGCAGGCAGAAACTAGCTGTTAAAAGAGAGACAACTGCACACTCGGCTTTAATTGCATGACTAGTAATTTAGGACACAGACAATTGTACCTATTTTAGCTTACTTACATGTTAATTAAGCAACGTCTGACAGGGCCAATGGCATGGGGAAATCCTACATAGGTGAAGAAGTACCTTTTTGATGTGTTTTTGTAGAATAATCTCTGGTGCCTGTGGTCGTTGAATCACATTTTCCCACACGCGTGTTGTAATACAAGGCAACACTCTCCTCAAGTAGTCCTTTGGTTGCCTAAAACTATTTCAGCAGTTGCTAGTTATCTTGCATGTCTTTGCTGACTTCCCCTCATGTCTTTTTCCTGACTTGATACAAGTTACATCTTCCGACCGACACACCAGAGTGGAAGACGGGAGTGTCTGCCTGTCTCATCCTTTCCCCTCTGCACACACCGCCTGCCCTCCTTGATTTAAGCGCTTGTGACGGGGAGAGCTGAGCCCCATCTACCCCTTTACATGCAAGACTGCCTTTTAAAACCTTTATTTACAAGGGTTGGTTGGACTCAACACCTCGGCTCTTTCCCAGCTATGCCGTGCGACACATTCACCCAGTCGCACATAGTCAAACTAAGAATGTGTCGTCTATTTTGACAAAGACGACTGCACACTATAATCAAACCGCTTAGGATATTGCCTTCATTAAAGGCCCAGATTTTAAGTACAAGATATAAAAAGTGTTTACTGTTACTGGATGGAGTCTGAAGATAAGTACATAGACCTTAAAAACAACACAACATAGTTACTCTTTATTGCCATTTTTAGAAATCAGTCATCCTCTTTAATACGCATTAGGTTCCTCTGTCAGACTCTGCCTAATTAACTCATAAAACTAATGGGACAGACTTTTGATTTTTTCTTGTTCTCATCAAGAGACGTATCTGTTCTTCTATCCACTCGTATAAAATCTCCTTTTTGCGTTTTCCTTTTCTTTTTGGCCCCACTCGATGATATCCTGGGCTGGAGCTCACCACGTCTGAGCCAGAGAAAATGATTTCCCCGACCTCCTCATTGGCCATGAATGCAAAGACAGCACGTGTCTTTGGCTGTTTAACAAAACCCGCTGGCTCCCGGGCCACTCGTAAATTACGGCGCGAGAGCCTCTCCCAAGACTGCCTTGAGTTTTGTTAGCTCCGAGACCAGGACCGTGTTCACAAATTGTTTAAAAAAGCCACTTGCCTCGGCACTTAAGGTAATTTATTGCCTGTATTTTGTTACACGCAGAATAGTTTCATTTTCCGTGTCATTGTCTCAGACTCCAGAGGGTTTCCCAGTCATAAGAGGAACTATCGAGACACTCGGGATGCCAATGGATCAGCGTTGTTGTTCTGGCGGAACACGGCGCTTACAGGCCGCAGTGCTTTGTCGTAAGAGCACAAATCTTCAACTATTTTGATAATTGATGAATCTTTAAAGTAATTTTCTCATTAAAAAAAAAGGTCATTTGATGGTTGCGGCTTCTCGAATGTGAGGATGTGGTGCTTGTTCCTGTCTCGCATTAAAGGTATAAATGTGTTTTCACTGGGTTCTGGACTGTTAACTGATAAACAAGATGTCTGACGACATCCCCGTGGTCTCTGGTAAACTGTGATCGATATCTTTCGCTGTTTCCGTGATTGCACGATTAATGGAGAATGAAAAAGTACTCGAGGTGATCCGTTGTCTGAGATTGCCTCTTGGTCGCCAACAGATTCAGAACGGCATCCCTGGGTTCTGCAGTCGGTGACAGATGTCCACTTTGCATTGTGTAACTCTCCCGTTACACAAAGGGGGTCTTGTCTCAGTGCTTCTATACACCGAAGATGCCTTTTCCTTTTTGTGGATGCACAAGTTGTATTGCTTTTCCTCACACTTAGGGGCTTGTTTCCTGTCTGGTTGATAAAAAATAGTCTTTTGTTGGTCCTCTCGGTTAACATTGTGGAAAATAGTTTTCCTGGTCAACGTCAGTTTTCAGCCTGAACGATGGCAGATGCACTTTCTTCCTCTTTGATCGTTACTTGCTGGAGAACAGTGGACATGTCTGCTCCCTCGTTCCTCTATTTGCCTTTCTTTTTCTTTTCCTTTTTTTTTTGTGACTGTCCAAAAGCTAAACATATAGTATAAGGTCAACAAGACTTACACAAGCTGCTCATCCAGCTGGTAGAAATGCTAAACCGATGATTTATAGCTCACATACTTCCTCCGCTGCGCCGCTCTTTTACGACTCGTTTTAAAAATCGTTTATCCGAACCGTTTCTGGATCAGTTAACTGTCGGGATTTGAACATTTACGACAAAACGGATCTACAACCGTATCTTTGAGAAATGCACCCTTGGGGCTCTGACTGCTGGAGTGTTTCTGTGCGTTTGGTTTTTAGATATATTTCTAACGGTGGCCTAGCATATTGCTGCATGGCGGAGCAGCCCCCAGCCCTCATTAACTCACACACGCACACGCATGTTTGCATCGGCGTGGGAACGGTGTACCCTGTACTTTCAGTCTGTACTGTATTTACCTATATAATTATGATTAAAGGTAGGATGGCAGAATGAAGCACATTTCTACAAACATGAAGCGTGCTTCGATCCAGTGAAGCCGCTTCATTGCCACAGCCACACGTCACCTCTGACCACTGTCATTCCTCATCCGTGCAACCAACTGAACAAAATCACATCTGGTAACGGTAGATTACAAAAGGTGCGTCATAAAATAATTTGTGACCAAGACATTAACATTACATAGTATATGTACCTCGACCGGAGTTTGATCGAAATATATCTTGTTCTTTATTAGAATGAGTTTGTTACCACTTAGTGCTTTTAAAGAGCTCTGCCTCCAGGTTGGTAACAAAAGCAACATAATCAGTCTGATAGTTTGACATTTATATTCAGATCCTAGGGTATGATGAAGCAAAGCAACCTTGAGTGGGTACATTTCTGGAGAGTAAAGACTGGAAATATTTGTTATCTCTGAGTTCTACGCAGCATCATGATATGACCAACAAATCACATTTACTATTATGCAGCAGCCCTTTGCTCGCAGCAGCTAAATGAGCGCTGACAAAACACGGTGTGTCGTGCTGTCACATGTTGTCAAGTCGAAATGGAAAGTGGAATGGTGAGATGCTTCATAGTTATCATGCCAGCTAACGTTGTTTGTGAACTGTTTTCCATTTCTTAGAAAACAAAATCAGGGATTTCCATGAGGAAACCTAAATAAAATGAAACATTTGCACCCTTAGAAATATTAAGGATCGGTGGAATGAATTTGTTTTCTCAAATTGTTGCTATTAAATATGGATAATCATAAATAAAGAACAAGACGGTGATTTTATGTTTTAGTTGTACAACATTACTGGACACCTCATTGTTGACTGATGTCAACAATGCAGAAGATAATTTGTTGGTAAACATGTAGTAATCATTTGGTTGAGCTCCCCCCCCCTACCTGATGTTGTTAACCATAATTTAACGATCCCAGATGAAAGTAAAAAACCTCTGAGCTTTCTTTTTGTGGCCCCTGTGTGGGAGATGAGGTGCTTCATCACAGAGATAAGCTCGCAGGCTGAGGGACGGCAAAGAAAAGGTACACGAGAGCTGCTTGCAAAGTACCGATCGGTTCTTGTGAAGTTTGTATGATTAATCCAACGCTGAGAATTGTTCCAGATGGCCATTTGGTTTGTGCCTTCCCAGGCTGCTGTTTCCCTGCTGTGGAGACAAAAGATGAATGAACCTATTGGGGCTATTATGGGGTATCTTCCTTCTCCATCACTATTGGAGGGGAGAGGGGGCAGTTGCCTCCGATAATCCTCTCTTCACTGGAGGGATGCTCTAATCCCTGCGACACACGGGGTGTCTGGCCTCGTGCATTCGTCAAGATGACTAATGTCCTGAACTGCGAGTGGAAATGCATATGGAAGTAAACGCATATTTACACAGCGCTCAACACACGCAGCCTGAAGTGAAGGATGCATATCTTCAGGAAGGAACATCTAATGGCATTTTGAAGTTAAACGGACACTGTTGGCCATATGGCGTATTGATTTACTAGTTAAACATAAAGGGTCATCGATAAAAGTCGGGGGCATGCACCGCTGCTGAGGCAGTTGCTTTTTACTACTAAGAAATTAGACCAAACAATCATCAATCTGTATATGCATTTAAGCAACTTGAAATGAACTAGCCGCCGAGCTGATTGTTTTCACCTTTCTCATTTTGACGAACAATTCGAGTTTAATTTCTCCGGCAAAAAAAAAATCGAGATATACATTTTACTAACGTCCACGGACCCCGCGGGTTTATCTGCATAAACATCCGTTTCTAAAACTGTCTCCACGGCATTTGTGCTCACTCCAAAGGTTGCATATTGATATTCTGAATCACAATTTCACACGGTAATTCCAAAGTCCAGCGTGAAACTCCTCTTCCCCAGCTTCTCGGCTTCATTCGTAATAATCAGTGTACACATTTCCTCAACTTACGCTTCCCATAACTATAGAAAAGTACTTTTGCGCTAAGTGTGTGGAGATGAAAGATGTTGGTAATAACAAATATGATCCGAAAGGAGGGGGCCTTAAGATTGATGAATGCCATCTGTAGTTGTGCCCACAAAGGACGCAAAATTTTTTTTTCTTCCTTTGCACCCCACCGCATCATTTTATTTCCCCAAATAAAATAAGTGCCATTATTCATCTGTAGTTTAGGCTAATGCCATTGTGCTGGTGAATAAGTAGCCTATTGTCCTCTGCTCAGAGCTAGAGTGTGTGCGTTTCCTCTTTGAGGTGGCCGTTCATGTGGTGACTGTCTCGCATCTCCAGCAGCTTGAGTGGCGCTCGGTGGTACGCCGGCCACCTATCGGTCCAAATGCCTGGCAGTGCAAGGGCACACGATTTGATCAGGTCTCCTGCTCTCCTGTTTAATATTCAAGTCCACTCCAGTACTAATGGAGACAATACATCATCTTTTAGTTTACTGCATGTCAAAATGTTTACGTTGTATCAATTGAGACGAATATAAGTTAATATGTAAATGTTTTCTCAGTTATGGTTTTTGGATTTGTTGGGAAACAAGACGGCCCTCTATTTTGTTTTATCGAAGACGATTAGTGTCGGTGCTCTCTTCGCTGTTTTGGATCTTTGCAATATTTTCCTCAAGTCATTTTGTTGAAGATGAGTGAGCACCATTAAAAATGGGCTCTGGTGTGTTTTAAAGGGGGTTTAGTGATGGGAATAGTGAAGGCCTGCAACTAACGATTATTAAAATAAATGATTGATTTTTAGATTAATCTTATAAAAAAAAAACATGAATGTTCAACCCTTTATTTAACGACTCTTTACTCGCCCCAGTATTTGTTGTTTAATTGTGTCGGTGAGGGGGCGTGGCTTATTTCCATTCATTTGCTCCCTGGAAAATCATTGCCAACTCTTGGCTTTGAACCTGAGTTTTGACAGATTTCAAATGCATCACAGGAGTATGCTAATCTGAATGCTAATCTGAGGCTGACAGAGTTGCCGGAGTGAATCACTGGGATTGTGGTGTTTAAAACTTGTGTTGAGAAATGACATTTTATCACCATCATATATATGACTCCAAACAAATATGATCAAGGATGTTTTACCTTTACTGTCTGTAATGCCCAGACTGCTGATAGTGACAAGAACATGCACAAATGTCCAGTCCTGACTCTGAATTATGTTTATAAACATAAGGCTACTTTGAGGAAACATCACCCGTTTGTGCCAGTATCATCAGCATACTGGCACAAACGCTTCCAGTAACTGCATCTAAAAAAGAACAACATAAAAATGAGTCATGAATTCAAACATGACTCGGTGGATGATAAAGGCTGAACAGAACTGCGTGAGAGGCTCATCTATTGTGAAAGTGTTTAAAGTAACAGGTTGCACAGACTTTCACGTATAGGCGCTTGCAAACATGGCATCAACATTTTATTGTGCCTCGTATACAGCATTTTGTTAGCATAAATGCACATAAGCATCAGGAAATGATACAAATCTTATCACCGCATGACACGTGAGGAAGGGAATAAATAACACGACTGATGCACTAAAGCTGTCACATGAAATATTGTGTTGACGTGTACATTCTGTGCGTTTGTGTCTGTGTCCTTGTGCACGCTTTATGTCATATGTATTGCATTGAGCTGCGACTATTTTCATTATGTAGGTCCTTTTGGGTTCAGAAAATGGTGAATAATGCCCATCATCATTCTTCAGAGCTCAAGATGGTGTGTTCCAGTTGCTTGTTTGTCCAAATATAACATGTACAAGTGACGCAATAGAACTCCTCACTTTTGATTGGCTGAAACCGTAAAGTAAATAAATGACTTAAACGATGATCACTAATTGATTAATTTGGACAATTGAGTGTTTGGCAGCTTTTTGTTCAAGCCCTATTGGACGATGATTACGATTATGTGTTGTCTGTTTTTGGTGAAAATGAATTGCATTCCAAATCAGAAGCAACAGCATTGATACTTAGACAAGTCCACTAAGAAGTAGAAAGCACAATTAGTCAAGCTTCTAAACTGAAGTTTAAAAAAACCTGCAGAATGCATAAAGTCCCTCTAGCGTGTTTTCTGGATAGGCATTCCGGGGCTGCAGCAGTCTGCCGAGAGGAGCATTGTGACCTTCTCAGTGGCCTGAGTCTGTTGGCATGGCATGACCGATGCAGATTATCATAGCTGGAGAAAGCCAATTACTCTGGTCATCACGGCGCCCTCGGGGCCATTCTCAGTGGAATGAAATGCATTACAGAATTCTCTGTGCATCCTTCTGGCAGTGTTTTGTATTTCCTCTATGCTGATCCACCCAGTTTGAGCGCTAATAACGCAGTCAATGGGACCCTCCCGCGCCTCAGAGCCTTCTTTGGCTCGAATGAGCTTCTGCTCCACAAAGCGGGGAGGTCGTGCCTCTTGAAGAAGCGGATGAATTACATTCTCCCCTGTTTCTTTTCTCTCTCTATTCAAGACGAAGCCCTTTTTATTTTGGCCCTTAACCACTCTCAGTCAGCGTCCTTGAATGACTTCATGAGGACAAAGTCGGGTTATAATTATACAGAACAAACGGAAACAGATCAGACCTTTTGTTATACTTGTTTTTTTGTTTTCAATACAGATTTGCTCCAAGACCAGAGAAGCTGAGATCACACGCGACAACGCAGCAGCTCTAGCATGTACAAATATTACAGATCCAGCCGAGTCACCGGTAAGAGGCCTCAGTGCACCTTCTAAAGGTCTTATTTTGTCACTATCTCAGAAGCTCTTTGTCTTTTTACCTTCAACCTCCTTTTCTCCTTCCTGGATTTAAATTGTATGCCTGCATTCCTATTTATTTTTTCCATCTTCACTTTTCTTTTCTTTTTTGTTCCGACATCAAAATCTGCCTCACCCACTCGGTGATTATTGTCAAGGCTTCGGATTCAAAATGTTAATCTCATTGAAATGCACAAATGTGATTCACACAGGACTCTGACATGGAGAGCAGTGTGACACACACGCTGTTTGTAATGAGGCTCTTTTTTTTTTTTTAAAAGCACGATGATGCTATTGGATCACGGTCATCTAAAATATATTTTTATCCAGATTACACATATGTAACCAGGTAGCTCAACACAGCCAAAGAGTGTCTCAATCCAAACAGGGCATTTACGGAGGCTGTGGAAACCAGAGTGGGACGTGTCGTACAACCAGTATGTACTGTTGCAGATTTTTATCGAAAGCTCAACAGTTAGTTCTTTGATTGTTTTAGGTGTAATTAACAGATACTCAAAAAATAAATTCCTCACATGGTTGTGCATTTATTTAATGAGTGCATCCACTTCCCCTTTGCAATACCGAGACTAAGAAGTGTTTCATGTGCACTCAATCCTTTATGTTAAATATCTTTTTCAGCATTACTGGATATTAAATAGCTTTGAATGGAATTTGTGTACTTTCATGGTTCCCAGAGGATCCCCTGACGTTATCGAATGGATTCCTGTTCAAATGTGGTGTGAATTGTGATAACCTGCGTGATTCCCTGACCATAGCACCATCCCGATGTCAAAAGTAGCATTTCTCTAATATTTTGGCGAATGGTAAAACTATGGACATCCCTGTCGGCCTCAGTAGTGCTTCATGGTATGTGCTAACTGGCTAATATTAGCATAGTAACGCACCGATAGTGAACATGGTAAACATTCCTCCTGCTAGATGTCAGCATGTTTGCTTCAGGATGAGAGCACCACTGTGTTCAACCTCACAAAGCCACGATATAGCGTCTTTGAGTACTATGAAAAGTGCTCTAGAAATTGTATGTATTATTATAGCATCTGTGTAGATCCTCAGCCTTGTTATCAAAATTCCAGTTTAAATGTTCATTATGTGGGCTTGTTTCCTGCCACTGCATCTCACTAACACGACAAGTGCACAATAGAAAGAAAAGAAAAAAAGAGGGCTAGAATTGTTGAATAGACAATTTTCTGTTCCATAATCATGTTCAGAGAAACAAACTTGGTTAATATTCCTCGCTTTAGGTACGGCTTTAATATGTCTCTGTGAGCCGCGTTTGTATTTCCCAAAAACAACGAGACCCTACAGTACATTGTGCAGGGAAAGAAATTTCACCAAGTATGAAACTGACAGATTGCCGAAGAGAGAGGAAAGAGAAGGGGATTGAAAAGCGCCTCTCGCTGGGCTTTGGCCGATGAGTGTGTCCTTTCTCATCACACTCACACGGCACAAGATGCAGGTCAGTCGGGTGATAATAAATGCTCTGTCTGATACGCCGCCTTTCTCCTGCCGTTGCATCGTCTCTCTGTCTTCACCCTTCCACACAGCGGCGTTTTATACAGTATTTAGTGTATTCGCCACAAGTTGGTTCAATTATCTAGCAATGTCCTCCAGTCCAATGATGGTGGGCAGTTTAGAGATGTTTCTGGTCAGTTTATGAGGCAATGAAGATGTCACGTTCTTTGTCTGCCTCTTGGTTAATTAAACACCGTCTTGCGGCCAAAGTCTATTCACAGCTACTTGTCTATTCAAAGCTAATTTTGTGAGTTTAAATGAACAAAAAGAAAAGACACCACCGTTGATCAATCGTTCGCCTTAGTCTCCACCGTGCACGCTGGATTAGATGAACTAATCAAATTCTGTCCACACCAACCCCCACTGCATGGCCGTCTGCAACAAGGAGGGATGTAATAATGCATTCAGCCGACATTTTGCTTTACACGCGGTTCTGGGTTAGAGGTTTGATGTGGCGACATTCCTAGGAAACTAATGTTTTTCTCTCCTTGTGTTGAGAATGAAAAATGCTAGCTTCGTAGCATGAAATAACAGTGATGACAGTCCTACAAAGCTAGATATGGTTTCTGTCATGTTGAGATATGGACAGTATCTGTATTTATGGAACAGTCTTGATGAGATATGATTAAATTACTTCTTGGCTGGCGAGAACTCACTAACTATTGCATGTATATTTGCCTTCATGTTTCTCTGGATGAAGTTTTTAATTTCACAGAACGTCACGGCTGTTATCAGCAACTTGTATTGTGCCAAAATTATAGTTATTTTCCATTATTTGCAGACATGCACATGACTGTTACAAAAGAGAGCCTGTTGTTTGAAAGACTCTTCGACTCCAGAATCGATTAAAACGTCTCTGCTGAACTGAAGACAACACGACATTCCACAGCGGCTGTTTTGGCATCTTCCTTGACCCACATTTACTGCCACTGTTCATCTGCCATATTTCATCATATTTCACGTCATCAGAAGAGAGATGACGAATACTTGGCCAGAACATACCACGTACTTGACATTTACTAGTTTTCTCACGAGGCTCTCGCGCTCTTATGATTTACGGCTGCTCTTAAATCGGCAGGTGTAGGTTGTAGTAGACATTTACAAACAGAAAGACTAACCGATGGATACGTGGTCTTTTCACGTGGAACATGTAAAAGGGTTGTTTTTTTAAACTCAAGTCTCAAGTCTCGTCATCCCACATTTTTTAGCCTTTTATGTTGACCTCTTGGTGGGAGCTGGAAGACCGTCTACAAAACGGTCTTTGTGTGAATGTTGACTTGGGGGGGGGGGGGGGGGCAGCTAAGTCTGAGCCCGTGTGAGGCCGATGGCCAATTCTGTTCCAGGAATCGCAACCAGCGTCGCTTCACAACACGGCTGCCGAGACGCCGTGCCCGCGCATGCTCACAATCCGCTGCTTTTGCTCGTCTCTGAGGACTTTCAGCAGTTGAATGAAGCGCCGTTGGCGTTGTCCAACAAACAAACATGATTTGCGGTCACTTCTTATTGTGGCTATATCGATGGCAACGCTGTAACGGCACAAGTCAAGGGATTCCCTGGCTGTGAGTTCTGCCCGGGCAGCGAGCGCCGTTGACGACATTAGAGCTGTGCAGTAGGTTAACACTTGTTTTGCACTCAGTTTGAGAATCATTCCCATCAATATTCATGCTGAGGGGAAAAGTCTTCAGTCACAGGCCTGGCCTCCGTTTCGATTCAGCCTAATCCGGTTTCCAGAAAAGATGCCGTCACAAAGGCACCAACTGTACAGTAACTCCCTCCTCTCGCATGGAAACTACGGCAAACATGGTCCTGCATCGCCAAACATGTTGGACCTTTTATGGCGTCTCGCCATTCCTCCACATCTCATTAAATTCCTCCCAAGCAGGAACACACCGATACGTTAACTGGGACACCGTACAGCCCACCTAATGACGTGAGAGGAGGCACCTCAACCTTGCCTATCCAGATGATCATCTGCTAACCGTCAGTCAGGGGCCAGGGATGTGAGTTAAAGGAGGAGAAGAATGGATAGGTCATTAGAAAAATAGGGATTAAGGAAGATGGAGGTCAAAGATAACTAGCGAGAAGCCAAAAGACCAAGATGACCCTCATCGTCGAGACACATTTCTGTGCTGGCTGTCTTCCTTCATGGAGGGCAGTGCAGTTAATGACTTTTTCCACTCGCCTGAGTCACAAAAACATTCATGAGTTCTAAATGGAAGACACCAAAAATACCTTCGCAGTCCCTTTTTTAAAACAGCTTTCTGCTGAGCAGAACCTTTTTTAAAGATCATTCTCCCTCCCTCCCTGAAGGGCTCGTGGAGCTGCTACACAAGTCCTTTTGTTTGATTGGAAAGGGCATGTTGATACAGCAAGGCACACTCGAACCGAGTGAAAACAGCACTTGTGTGATGTGCTACTCGACGGAGACCGACAGCGCCAACGTCTCACGGGACAAATGGTTATAAATGTGATTTTGTGAAAAGGGAAATATTGATGAACGGAGGAGGGCTAGTTACGAAGAAGGGTATATTCCTCTTGGAGAACTCGTTTTGCTCCGATAGTTGTTGTTGAGGCCCGGCTCAAGTAATTGAATTTAAATAATTCATTTTCTGAAACAGTTCCCTGTTAACTAAACAAATGAATTAAGCATGAGATCATAGGGGTTGACCGTTCCATACATTTCTGCATTAATATTTGAAGCCCATTTGACTGGCATGAGTTTATGATTTATGGACCACGTTTTGAAAGGGATGGGGAAATCGTTCACCTCTTTTAAGCACTGCGGTTTATTTGACCAAAGTGGCCTGTAATGTGACCAAATGTCAGGAACTATGAAAGCAATCCAAGAATGCTTTCATCTGCTGAGGCACAGCGTCAGATTGGTGTTTGATTTGAATGTGTTGCTACACTAAGCAAGCCACAAAAAGAACATCATTGTTAGGAAAAAAATGGAGACATCAGAAAAACATAATTCCCTAGGCACACTGAAATTGAATGAGAGCATGCACTGGCTGTTACTCATTACTACTGGCTGACGGGGGTAATTGAATTTTGCCTCGGGAAAAAATCTGTTTATTTGTCCTCTGTTCTGGTGGGCAGCGGGAACAAAAGCTATCTATCAGTTATTTTACATCCCTCCATCTTTCTAGATGATAGATGCGTAACTCCTGGCTCATAGTACTGTGTTTGTAGCTGCTGATGTGTCTCCTAAAGCTGACCTTCATGTGTGTGCATGGCTGCAGGCACTTTTTTCTTTCTTATATATATATATTTTTTTTTAACCAACCAACTTCACAGGGTATGTGATATTGGGATTAATAGGCTTGTCCATCCAATATGTTTTCAAGGCTGCAGTCCAAACGTGAAAGGAAGACAGGTCCACATATTATTGTCATGTTTCTGAAGTCTTTCCAAGAATTCTCGTAGTAACGTAGCATGAAGAAATGGTTGCCTAAATACAGTTACGTGTTGTCTTCAGGCCAGTCTTTGGATTTGTAGAAAAAGGTGTGCAACAACTAGAACTGAAAGTATAAATCTGTAATTGCAAATACTTTAGTCTAATAAAAAAAAGAAGCTCTTTCAAGGTTCTTTTGGATTCTTGTTCATTTTCACCTTCAGAGAGAAGTTGCTCTGTTGGTATTACGTAAAGTTTTTTTTGCATATTTGATCTTTACATTCCTACTGTCAACAATAGTAAAACCTGGAAGTCATGAAATTTGAAATTTCCAGGCCCACAGAGCTTTTGATATTCTCATGAACCCAGGAAGTTTTGGAATAGTGGAGCTTTGCTTCCTAAATACCTGTTATAGTCTATAATGTTCCGTTGACGTCTCTAATGTTCACTTTGTGGTACGTTGCTCTCCGCGTCTGGAGAAACGTCCGACTGACCTTTTATTCCGTGGATACACAAACGGTTTCAGAGAACGTATGGTCATGAACAAATCTGCCTCTAAGGCATTTGGACAAGTTATGGAAATATATCGGTAAAAATGTGTGAACCCCGTTCTATGCATCTCCAAATCCTCCGTCAACAGTGTCTGACTGTAAATGTGCAGATTTACGACCTGGAAATATCGGTGCGTATTGAGCAAACACTTTTTGTTTTCCAAAGGAGAAACCTGGTTTACCCCTAAACAAGTCAGCTGCCACAGCGTCAGTACTGGCTGACAAATGATGAAAGACACATGTGTAGATTACTCATGTGGCAACACATGCATCGCTCTCATAACTGCACTTTGGATCTTTCCAACACCGTGTTTGTGGGAAGGTGACTGGAATTTGAGGGCAACACCTTATTTACCAGTTGAAATGATTGTATGATGGCAGTGGAAACAGACTTGTTGGTTTTGACCTAACGACGCAACGTCAGTCTTGGCTTGTACATATGGACGCGTGTTTCTGTTTATGTGCATGTTTCAATGCAGCTCTTCTTTCATGCCTCATACTGCCGCTGGCCAGTTTATTAGGTACGGCTAGCGAGACAACAAATACAGTCTGTTCGATCGGGAGACCGCCACCTGAACCCTGAACTACCTGGATCATCATGTCGAGGGTCCGTTGACTTTCTTTTGTCGATTTCTTTGTATTTTTTTTTTTTCTCTCCATCTGAAACCATATTCTCATGTAGAGAAACTTGTTTATGGTTTTAATCGTGACATTAATGTCACTGGATGGATTTTATACTTGTTTTGACAGAGCGTTCAGAGGTGGGAGTTAATGACATCTCTTTCTAACTCATCATTCATTTCATCTCAAGGATGTGATCCCTCTCTCCTCTTCTATATTCTTCACACAAACAGCAAAACAGACACATTGTAAAACATGATTCTGTTGCACTACGCCTTCTGGAAGGTGAGGAACTAGGTCACGGGCCGGTTCTTAATCTGCACGCGTTGAAAGACCAAGGACATGATCATTCATTTTAGGGAGTCAACGCCCATTCCCAAACTGACGGCTAATGAAGGGAATGAAACTGACCTGGTGGAAGATCAAATGAAACATTTGGCTCCGTGTTGAGCTTTCAACCAAAGGTAGATGCAATTTCTAATCCGGTCCACCAAAATGTATATTTTCAATGTGTGCAAAATGAAATGCGTGAACCGCAATGATGACTCGAGATTAACTCGGCCCCAAAGCCCTTTTATGCATTCAACTGTTATTTTTCACCGTCTTTATATGAAGTGATCTTCTATATCTGTCTGTGTATATATATATATCTATGTATATATATTGATGTGTGTGTATATATATGACTAAATGCGGGACTACTTGTAGTCCCTAGAGTCTTAAAAAGTAGAATGGGAGCCAGAGCCTTCAGTTATCAAGCTCCTCTTTTATGGAACCAGCTTCAATTTCAGTCCGGGAGGCAGACACAGTCACCTCGTTTAAGAGTAGACTTAAGACCTTCCTCTTTGACAGAGCTTATAGTTAGGGCTGAATCAGGTTCACCTGGTCCAGCCCCTTGATATGCTGCTATAGGCTTATAGCTGCCGGGGGACGTTTTAGGATGCACTGAGCACCTATCTCCTCTTTTTTCTCTCCTTAGGGATGAATTTTCATATCTCCATCACACGTTACTAACTCTGCTTTCTCCCCGGAGTCCTTTTGACTTCACGTCTCATGGGGTCGTCGGACCCTATGACAGGGTGTCCGCGGGTCCTTAAAAAGTCTTAAAAAGTCTTAAATTGCTTTTCCTAAAAATAAGGCCTTAAAAAGTCTTAAATTCAGATTGGATTGGTCTTAAATTTTTTGGGTGTCATGTCATTACGAATATGAGGCATTCTGTTCCGCCAGGTCCGTATTTTGCTCCGGTCGCTCTGCGGTGTCTCTGGTGTCACCGGGGCCACGCCCCTTCTCTTAAAGGGGCCCCGCGTATTCAGTCCCATCAATCCCCGACAACGTGAAGCATCGACTAGTTTAGAAAACATGGCAGGATGCAAGTTCAACAACGGCTTGAAAAGAACGAGTGTTTCTGGTCACGGTCGGTGAAATGCTTCTGAAGCTGCGTTATGTGTCGCGAGACTTTCCAGCGGTGGAATCTCACGAGCAGAGCAAGAAGCACAGAGACTAGCGAAGGCCGCCAGCAGCCCGCGGGGCTAGCTCCTGCTCCGCCGCTCGCAACGACGTCAACGCTACAACGCTGGAGGTCACCGGAGGAAATCCAGCGCCGTGCAACAAAGAGCTCATCACCGAAGTCCAACAGGGCGCCGTGTTCTTCATTCTGTTCCACGAGACTCTGGACCAGACCACCGCGAGCAGACAGCTGGACTTCATGTGCGCTGTTGGTGAAATGACCACGTCCAGTCAGGATCCTGTGGAGCTCATGGGCCATGACACGCCCAGGACCTACTTCAGCATCTCAAAGTAAGTCTAACATAAATATATGTATTAACTAACCTCATGTATATGAGTATGTGTTTCATATAGTTAAGCTTTACTCATGTGTCAAGTTAATAACAGCTATGCATAGGCGCACTACACATTAATTAGACTAATTAAATATAGTTTTAGAATGGTAGTAGAGTGGTGTTTACCTGTCAATGTCTACATAGTGTTCACTCGGCTCAAGGGATGGCTCGCGTTGCTTAATTTGTAAAAATAGTTTTCATTCATATTTATCCAGTCTGACATTAATCTGAAGTGGTGGTGTCATGAAGAGATGTGTTGACTGTTGTTTGGCTAATGTCTGCCTTTTTTCTTTCTTTTTTCCAGGAGAATGGACCAAATGTCAACTGGAAGTTTTTATATTAATACAGTTTGAAAAGGATTGTTTTCCTAGTATATTCACAAAAGCTCAGGAGTAGACATGAACCTGTGCACAAACATCCATCACATAGAGACATAAGAACACACACACACACACACACATACATTCTATTATGTAAATGAATTTGCATTTTAAAAGGAGCTGAAATTGTTATTTATGTTCTTTTATAGATTTTTTTTGTTCAAAAGGAACTATGTTGACTGTATTTTTAAAATATATTTACTTGATATAAGCATTTGTTCATGGGACTTAAATGTTCTGAAAATTTATTAATAAATTAGGGCTGTGAAACGATTAAAAATTTTAATCTGATTAATCACAGGTTTTTGTGGATTAATCATGATTAATCACATATTACCGATATTCTCGGTATATTTTGTGAGAACATAGAGATTTATGACAAAAGACGGATATATACATTTATACATTCTTCTATACAATGGTGCTGCAACTCAGCAGTTATTTAGCAGTTTTCTTCCATATGGAACATTAATACATCTTCATCCTAAACAGAATGTTTAACCCTCCTGTTACCTTTCGGGTCAATTTGACCCCATTCAATGTTTAATGTCGGTGTTCTTTGGGGTCAATTTGACCAGGCGTTTTTCACTGTGTCAAACATATCAGAAATATCAACTTTTTATTTATTTAAAGGGCTATTTAGGTAGTCAACAAACAAACATAAAGTACCTCACACTTAAACTTGGGAAGCAATATTAATTCTAATAATTTTCTGGAGGTTTTAATTACTGGGGTCAAATTGACCGAGGGTAAAATATGTTAGTAAATGTAAAGGTAACAGGAGGGTTAAACAGAACATTTTCTCTTGTTTGTCAACCATTAACTCCACCATGATACAATCTAAAGGCCTCTAGTCTTCCTCTAGCAGCTGCTGAGGCAAACTGACTGTGTGGGTTTTCTTCATGAACTGGGCCGTGATGAAAGGACGGGGGACCGCTGCAAAGCTGAAACCTCACCGGCCCGGACACAGATTGACAAGTGACTTTTTTTTGCTCGGTCGATCGATGCGCACGGAGCTCTGTGGCCGCGAGGCGGAGATCGATAAGTGTTAACGCAATGCGAAGAGACAGAAATGACATGCTGCTGTGGAGATCGATCAACAACAGGCGTTTAATTTAATAAAAGAACAAAGGCGTGCTATAGAGAACATGTCGGGGCGGGCCAATCTTTTTAATGTCATGCGATCTACCGACACTACGCGCGATCGACTGGCAGGTCGCGATCGGCGTGTTGAGACCCTGATCTACAGGAAGTAAATCGTAACAAGGTTTCCGTGGGTGAACCTGCGGATGGATCATTACCGATGAACAGACCGTCTGCATGAGAGCGGACAGAGTTCAGATTGAAGTGGTGGATTGGAAGCTCATTTTGCAAGTGACTTTTTTTTCGTCCCGACGACCAACAACAGACGGATTGAAGCTCATGCGTTAAATGCGTTAAAAAAAAAAAACTAGTTAAACCTGTAATTGGATTAACTGAGTTAACGCGTTATTTTTCACAGCACTATAATAAATATAATTTACAACAGCAATGACATTTGTGTTATCCTTTTGCATTACACCATACTGTTAATTTTAAACAGACATCAGTGTGTTTACTTTGAATTAGTTTATTTAGATTAATGTATATTTCCATCGTAAGTTAGGTCTTAAATTTGATTTCGACGTGGTCTTAAAAAGTCTTAAGTCTTAAATTTCACTGGTTTATTCCTGTAGACACCCTGCTATGAGACGGCATAGATCCTATCTGCCTGATGGATCATCGAGGTCTGGGTCGTGGAATTCCTGCTACCAACTACGCCACTGCCCTGTTGAGACTCCGCCCACTGTTGAGACTCCGCCCACTCCTCCATCTGCCTGATGGATCGTGGAGGTCTCCATCGTGGAATATGCCTACTATGAACTATTCATACACTCTGTCATATTCATTGAATGTATTTTAACTCTAAATCTGTCCTTCTGTACACATGACATCTATTGCACCTGTCCATCCTGGAGAGGGATCCTCCTCTGTTGCTCTCCTGCAGGTTTATTCCCTTTTTTTCCCCCTGAAGGGTTATTTGGGAGTTTTTCCTGATCCGATGTGAGGTTTTGGGGCAGGGATGTGTACAGATTGTAAAGCACTCCGAGACACATTTGTGAAATTGGGCTCTACAAATAAACTGAATTGAATATATGTATGTATATATGCATATATATTAAGGCTGTCAGCGTTAACGCGTTAATCTATGCGATTAATTTGGACGCGATTAACGCACTAAAATATTTTAACGCATTAACGCAACTTTGTTTACTTCCGGTGTGCGTTGAAGTTGTTGCACTCCTCTGAGTGTCAAGCCGCGGCAGTCCGCCTAATTCCGCCCGTCTGCTCCTCGATATTCACAGAGAAACAGGGCAACGTGTCGGTGCCGCGGGGCGGAAGGTGCAGGTGACTTTTTTTTCTTTCTCCGCCCCGATGCGCGCGCAGACACGCCGGCATGGAGCTCTGCGGCGCGGGAGACGGAGAGCCGAGAAGAGTGAAGGACACGTCGAGACAGAATGACATGCTGCTGTGGAGACGACCAACAACAGACGTTTAGTTTAATAAAAGAACAAAGACGTCTTTAAGGAAAGAACTGTACATTACTTCTGCTGTAATCTGGCGCGATAGAGAACATTACAGGGGGGCGGGGCCTCACCCTGATAGAATGGTGGGGGAAACACTGGATGTGTCACATGCAAAAGCTTTTAAAAGGTGAATTAACATTTTTTTGTAAAATCGAGAAAATTAGCCCAGACTCCAGAGGGTTAACGTGACATATTTGAATGTCAGTCAGTTTATCAAGGCCACTGGTTCTGCTGTTCAATGTTAAAGATGACAGGACCAATGGTGTCTCAAATGCACTTTTTTCTTTTACTAATCTGGATGTTTCACTGAAGAAACAATTCATCATCCACGATATTAAATACCTCACTGGCACTTTATAGGTAGAAGCCTCTTTGAAAACACAGCTCTGTGTGAAGTTTTGTCTTTAAAAAAGAATACACTTAAACAAGTGTCTAAAATACACGCCGTCTGAAGTGATTACTCGTTCATTTAGAAGATTTAGTCTTTAGAAGAAAAAAACCTTTTAATCGCGATTAATGATTTTCAAAATGTGCGATTAATTAGTTACTTTTTTTTAATCGATTGACAGCCCTAATATATATGTGTGCATATATATATATTAGGGCTGTCAATCGATGTAAAAAATTTAACTAATTAATCGCACATTTTGAAATTGCGATTAATTAATCGCGATTAATCGCGCTTAAAAGTGTTTTCCTTCTTTTTAAAGACAAAACTTCACACAGAGCTGTGTTTTCAAAGAGGCTCCTACATATACAGCGAGGTATTTAATATCGTGGATGATAAATAGTTTCTTCAGTGAAACATCAGATTAGTAAAAAAAATATATATATTGAGACCCCATTGGTCCTGTCATCTTTAACACTGAACACAGCAGAACCAGTGGCCTTGGTAACTGACTGACATTCAAATATGTCACGTTAACCCTCTGGAGGCTATGGGCATTTTATACATTTTACAAAATAAATTAAATTCACCGTTTAAAGTCTTTTGCATGTGACACACCCCCACGTGTTATACATCAAACATTCCAGAACAATCTCAGCTCTGAAATAAGGCTCATTGTCCATACGCCGTGTTCTCTGGTTCTCTGACTGACAGGCTGCTAAATGAGCCTGACCTGTGAGGTGGGAGGTCCTTTGTGATTTACTGAGTGTTCATTGGTTGTTTTTACCGAAACGGATTGACAAATCATGGTGAAGGTTTCGTGTGACGAGTTCTTTCCGCGCCGCGTCACCCGACACGTCGCCCCTCTGCTCCTCTGTGTATCAGAGGGGGAGACGGGAGGAAGGAGGAGCAGGAGGAAACCCGACTGATTCATCCACGAGTTAAACTGATTTCTGCTCCTTATTTTCGCGGAGAAATAATTGTTTTAAAAACGGAAACAGTGTCAAACCGTACTGCCGCGGTTTAAAAAAAAAAAAAAATTGCGTTAAAATATTTTAGTGCGTTAACGCGGCCAAATTAATCGCATAGATTAACGCGTTAACGCTGACAGCCCTAATATATATATATTGATGTGTGTGAATTTATATATATATTGATGTATATATATTTTTCTTTACCTGTTCATGCTCCTATTTCAAGGAACACTAACTCAGGAAAAAGGTTTTCATTTTCTCTCGAGAAAAGAAATCGTTAAAGTATCAGGTGACATTTTCCCAAAATGAGCAGTGTGTTTATACCAACTTTAATAAATGATGAACCTGTTTGACAGGCTGTTACCATTAGACTGAACATGAACATTAGACCGGTGATGTCAGCATTTTTTCCAGAAGCCAGTGTGAACCAGAGCGAACGGAGTTCATGATATCGGTAATGAATGGCTCAACTGACCACAGTAGATATCATTTAAATCCAATTTTTCTTCCCTTTTTTTTTAGGACTTTACACAGCTTGCGTCTAATTATGGAGGCATAATAGTGTTTGTTTTGCTGTTTTCCGTGTGTAATTAATCTTCTGGCTTTGTTGATCAAACCAAGATTGTGTATTCACATCCCCAGAAGCCTCTGCCCTGTTTTAAAACTATTTATTTTTGACTGCTGGAGCCAAAGATTATACACGTATTTATTTTTCAATTTGTTTCATCAGAATGGCTACACTGATCCAATGTATAAACATGGACGTATGAATGTCCCATTTTCAAGTTGGCAAACAGATACTGCTCATTTGTCACTCTTTACTTTTAAAAGAATTTTAACAGCCTGCAGCTTCCTCAAGATGATTCAATTCCTACTTATTTTAGTAAACACTTGCAACAACGTATGGATAACAATAAGAAACAAAAACTCAGATTGTATCCTGAGCCTCGGAGATGACGAAATGCCTCATCACTGTCTGCCTGCGAAGCATGGGGCTGAAATATTAAACTGATAATTCTTTGCATCTCCTCCTCCAACTGGCAGGCTGCAGAATGACACCCTCCTCAAAATGTAAGCACCCACTGTTTTTAATACAAGTTTTGGACAAATAACCTCGCTTTACGGGGGGAGGTGTATGGTTTGGCTGCATCTGAAAAGATGTCCTAACGATCTTAACAGAAGCTTGAGGTAAAAACAAACACACCAACGAACCAAAAGCCCTGGTCTATTTGGCATGCAGCTCAGGAGTGGGCAGCGTGTTGAGTGATTCCTCCTGTTCGCCGAGAGCGACTCTCCATGGCATAGGGGAAGCTCGGCTGCGGCTCTCTCTCTGAAAACGCGCCCCTCCCTCCTTCAGGCCGCCAGTGCTCGAGCTCCCCCTCACAGCAGACTGACAAAGAATACGGGCAAGAGTGTATTTGTGTTTTTACTGCACCCACCGAAACAGCCCGGAGAGTTCGCCCGCGAGCCGCGTGCCTATCCGAAGCGGACCGCTGTTCTGCTCCAGCCGCGAACCGGGCACGTCGCGAGGGCGGGCTCGCCCACCGTCGCGAAAAAGGTCCCGCTTCGACTATCTGCTCTCATTGCAGTTCGGTCTGCCGAGCGGAGCGGGACTGACTGAGGGACAAGCTCCCCCCCCCAACCCGTCTCCATTCAAGGATTTATACTTCGCACACTTCGTCCTACAGCAGACGACCGGCACGAATCGCAGCTCGCCGTCTGTGGACAATGTTTCTCTTGCAGTACGCAGGTACGCGTGTTCAAGTTTGATCCATACTGGCATCATCGGAGCTGGTTTTATTTATTTATTTTTAATTATTATATTAGTCATACACCCGACTATCTGTACGTGTGTGGCTGCAGGCGGCGGTCCATCGCTGGACGCCGGTGACGCGTTACTTGACACGTTTGCGTTATCGCTCATCTCTCGCTCGTCGGACACGAGGTCCTCCGGCGAGCCGAGAGGGGCTTCACGCCGGGTTCAGTCCGGAGCTGCCGGCTGTTGAGACCGCAGGAGAAGCGCCGTGCTGCCTCTCCGCTGTGCCGGGGGTTGCGTTTTTTAATTTCGTTCTCCTTTCGTGCGCCTCAGCTCACCTGTGATGTGTACGCTGAGCTCTGGGGCGACATTAATTCCCTGTACGCGTTTTGTCCCACTTGCTGCTCGTGGCAATCGACGCGAGCGGGAGCTGCTCTGGAGACACAGCCGACTCATCATCGGGGATGAAGTTTTCAGAATAGATTCAACCCGCGCTGAAGCTAGATTCAATTCAATGGAAATTCAAATATATAGATATATCTCTATATTATTGTTTACATGCCATTTACCCCGTTGTGTATGATATTGTGGCAGCATAATGGAGCTCCGGGAGACCCATTGTAGTGGATATAGGCTGTCTCGATATACAGTAAGTTGTTCCTCTGCATCACGTCCAGCTGTTGAGATGTCTATGCAGTTTATTCCCGAGTGGCCACAGGTACAAGGAGCTGGGTTTAAATGGGACGTTTATTCTGGACTTGCAGGGTCTAATCAAGCGAGGAGGATGCTGTTTGAACTCCCACATTAACCTGCTTACTCTGCTTTATACTGGCGCTCGGATTATCAGCCTCCTCCGTGTCGGAGTCATGGTCAATTTACCTCTGATGTCCCACAGCTCCTTTGTTGTTTATGTCTTCGTAGCCTAATTGCTACTTCCCTTTAGCTCATAAAGGCAATGACTTGTCAAAGATTAGTCTCGTGGCATTAATTTGCCGTTTGTCATCGCAGTGAGGCGCAAAAAAACTCCACTGTATCCAGTTTGCTTGCTTATTCCTCCGTTTACATTTCAGAACTTTACCAAACATTCATTTGATGTGCTTTTTAACATTTTCGAAGCAGGCTGCACTGTTGTCTGCTCAAGGTAGTTTAATTAACGTTGCAATGCAGATAATTGTTAAACTAAAGGTTCTTCAGTTCCATAACTTCCATAAACCTTGATTACTCGCAGTGGGTGATGACTAATTCACAGCATGTAGTCTGAAAACATATGTGGTTAAGGACATAAGTGACACGATGACTTAGCCTTATGAGCAGTGGATGAAAATGTGTTTCTCGTCCCGCTCTGATTGGAAAGTTCTCCTTACTCTGCCACACTGTTGTTTATCTTACGCAGACAGATCAGATCAGTTCCCTTCTCCTCTATTTCCTTTCCATCCAGAGGCACAAACATGCTTTGAATCAAATTGAGTGAATTGGGGGTGGTGGGAGGGGGGGGGGGGGTTGGTGAGAGTGCCTCCCTGCCTATGAACACTGGGAGAGAAAAGGTCCATCAGGCCTCGTGATGGCCATTTAGCTCCACACTGCACTCGTCCTCTCTGATCAATTGGTGGGGCATCCTTAGATTGCCTTTAATGGTGCGAGGGGGGGGGGGGCACTTTGCTTAGATATGTCGGAGAGAAGAGATTTAAAGGTTGCACACAGAGTGCTTGAGAAGCAGCTTAAATATTTCAGTTCTCTTTGGCATAGGATGATACTGCTGCCGATCAAAGTAAGACTGAATACAGAGCAGAGACCGGGAGATTTGGCAGCTTTGGAAAACTCTTAGATATTAATTGGCTGTTGCATGACACTTTGTGGTAACTAAGCAGGCTTCTCATCGCGGTCGCTGTCAAGGAAAAGAATGACAAAAGGGACAAAGACAAAAGTGGAAACGCAAAGAATAATGACTCGTATCAGATTTGTTGAAAACCAGTTTCCCCTGATAAGGCCAAGGGGGAAAAGGTATTTGTGAAACAGAATTACAGAATGTGATTTGGATGAATCCATTATCACAGGAGACTCTTTAAAAAAAATACAGCCCCATACAGCATGCTCCCAGTTGGTCTTCGGACTTTAAAATCATAAATTGCTTCCCTGACAAACACAGAATTGGACCAAAAATTACATAATTGTGCCTATTAAATTGGAATCGAGCATCACTATCAAAGCCGAAAATAAAATGCGTTCACTCACCAGCAGTGATCATTTAAATGTATTGGAAGTTCTTCAGGTCCAGGATGAAATAATGTGTGCCAAGTGAATGCAGACCGGATCATTTATTTGTCTTTGTTACAGTGACTACTGTCTGGTACTGAATTTTACTTTTATTTAAAGTTATTCTGAATACAGTCCAATAATTTAGATATAGTTTTCTCCTAATATTCCCTAATTTGTCAAGAAAAGTCCAAAGAACGTGTTCTGTTCATTGGCGCTTTGTTTGTAGATAGTGAAACTTTTTGTGACATTTGGTGTGCAGCTGAGTTCCTCGTGCATCTACAGCACTTTTGAAAAGACAACTTGCCACATGTCGGCCTTTTGTGTGCTCATATCAAAGTGCACTCAATGGATGTCAATGCTTTCCCCTGAAAGGATGTCCCCAGATGGTCCATTGCTTTCACGACACCAAGGGCTGCAGGAATACAGTATGTCCTTAAACCCAGAAAAGAGTTGGCATCTTTGCACTTCGGTTTCCCTCGTTTTAAAGGCAATGTGTTTTTTGGGACTGTTTTTGGTTTTGAAGTCTGAAATAAGTGTGTGTGTTGACACGATGATACGAAATGCATCAGGAAATGGCCTGAGGCTTTGAACGTGTCTTAAAAGAGGTCGTTGATAACGAGCAGCTGAATAAGACCACCTCTCGTGTGCTTGTTTTTTACTGCGACTTCTGACCACTAGTGGGGATATCATCTCTCTGGGGATTGACACGTGATAGTTTGGTATCAGCAATACGGCTACCACCCATCTCTGTTTGGTACCGAGTAAAGTCGTGTTGTGTGGGTGCTTGTCGTGAAAGGACCCTCTTAAGAAAACAACGTACTCCTCCGCTCTTGTCTACTTTCAGAAGAAAAAGTTACCCAAGAGACTGTTGGCGTTGTTGTTCTATGTTACAAACCATGTAAAAAAAGAGAAAGCCCTCAGTGATCCACACTGCGGAAAACACGGTTGTCTCAACGCTCCATTGCGAAAAACAAGATTCCAACCGTTCTAAACTCTTAAACATTTTTTTCATTTTTTTGGGGATAACGTTGTCAATGCTTCTTCACACACTTATTCTTTTCAAGATGCTCGGCAGCTTTTGTCAAATGGTACCCCCTTCATGTGGGGGCATCTCTCCGCACGCCATCTGCTGAGAGATGGTTTAGACTGCTGGTGTAATAATGATCGTTTCATTGCCTCACCACTCATCCTAAATCTCGGTGGCAGGCTAATGTGGGGTGATGATCATTGCTTATTCCTGTGTCTAATGCTCACTTGTATGAGCCCTCCAGAAACATTCGACTCGTTCTTCAAAAGCTGCACAATCGGAACAACTGCTGCATTAAAGTGAGGTTAAAATGTTGTTTGGAGTGGAAGAAAAGTGTATTGGCTCGTGTGAAGATCCCTGTGAGCACAGTGGCGGCTGGTGAATTTTTTGGGGGGGGGGGCGCAGTTTAAATAGCACTCAACAATGAGAAGAAAAGAGGGTTTGAGTAGAATATAGTAAAAAACAAAGCTTTATTTCAAGAACACAGCGTGCTCAACACTGTCCAATAACAACTATCAACACACTGTAACTTTGGGCATGAGAGGTTCAGAGCAGCTTTAAGGAACATGGGATTGGGTTTCAGAGGTTTGCAAAATAAAAGAGTTTCACCGTCACATGAAAGAGGTTCAGAGCAGAATAGAGTCAGAAAGAGATCACATGTTACATTGGGTGACAGAGCAGACCCACTACTGTAAAGAAAAGTAGCCTCCTCTCTTTAAAGTTGGCAAACTTCTCAATAACTCTCTGGTTAAAGTCAATCATGTCTGTAACCAGCCTGTTTCATTATTCTTGAGGGAATGTGTCTGTTTTTCAGAACTTCTTCGTTGTGTTTCGATGCCAGTTCGGTCTCCTACTGCTCTGCATGAAGCTAACTCGCTAACAGCTGTTAGCGAGTTAGCTCCATGCTCTTAGCTAGATAACTGCGGCAAGATTCGTGCTTTACACTTGTCTGAAGCTCTGTAGATCCCTCACCCCGTTGTAGTCCAGAGAGTTTCAGTCCCAGGACTTTGGAACAACAGACAGGGGGAACAAAAAACGAATTACTCATGGAGCATTCAGCTAATCAGCTCCGGTTAGCATATCGGCTTGAGGAGAATCTCCGGGTGTACGTCCTCCCGCGGTCAGCGATTTGCTGCTGAATTTTTAATTCCGGATGTTCGGGTCCCAACTCTTTCAGCCTCTTCTTATCAATATCTGACCGTCGATTGAAAGGTCTTTCGTAGAGATACCACAGAGTTTTCAGTCACCGACGCCATGCTAACAACAAGCTTCTGCTAGCTATGTTGCTCGCGTACCTGCGTGGAGGTGGAGCTCCCTGGCAGGGTTGCCAGGTCTGTGAGATAAAACCAGCCCAATATCAGAACTCAAAATATGCCCGTGCCAAACCATATACACTGCTTTTAAAGTCCAACAGCATTGCTATCATTGCCAAATGTATTGTAATATCTACAAAGTAACAACATATGTTTAGTTTGCCAGCAGCAAAAGCAGTTTTCCCTCAAGTTATTTCACCTAGGTCCTAAAATGGCCTTGTGTAATTAGATACAGTATATTATCATAAATAAAATGTGTGTACGTGCTGATCTGGAGTCAGTTTGGTAGGATTTGGGTATGAATAAATTATTTCATTTAAAATATGGATTTTTATTTAAAGATATTCATGTAATTTGCATGCAAAATAGGTCTACCCGAACCAAGGACACAAAATTCAACCCGCGCAACACTTCAACAGTAGCCCGATTCCGCAGGAAAACCGCGGACCTGGCAACACTGCTCTATGGGCTGAGGGAACATACGGGTCTCTGATCTGCCGAATAATCCAATCGCGTGGCCATGGCGCACATTTGTGCGCCCCAAGATTCCCGGTTTCATCCGCCAATGTGAAGCCGGTCATTGCCAAAACGACTGAAATGTTGTATCGATGCCGTACACACACGTTAGACCAGCGCCTCGAAAAAGGGGAGGGGCTTCTCTCCGTGATAATGGCGATATATTATATTTTTTCACATTAACTTAAGTGGTTGTTGACAGGCTTACGGTCTCCCACACATATTTAGCGCGTCAACACGGTATATTTACTATTTAAATGATTGGCATATAATGTTTTTTGACAGGATTTTTTTTTTTTCTTCTTCTTCTTTTTTTTTCATGTCCAAATTTTAAGAGGGGCGGCGCCCTAGCGCCCCCTATGGACGAACCGCCACTGTGTGAGCATCACCGGCGTTGGCAGCGCCAGCAGTTCAACCTGCCATCTGGTATTGAGTAGCAAAGAGAGCTTGACAGTCTTAAGGCAACCAGCTCTGAGACTTTAACCATATCGCTGACGGAGCTCTTCATTTGGAATCACTTTTTCGATAAGCAACCACGCAGGAAACCTTGAAATTGGAGCTAAGGAGTCTGCAGCAGTGTGTTCAGGAGCTACATGGAGGGTGAAGGGAGCCATCAGCCTGATTCTGCATACGCTGTATATATGTGCTATGGGACGGGATTGTGGCTGCAGTGCGGCGGAGTTAAACCCGGCCGACAGTTCCCTTTGAGCAGGGGAGAATGGAGAGAGGCTCTTTGAAGAAGCTGGATTATGCTGTTCATCGGGGAGTTGCAGTACAATTTTTCCAAATTTCAGATTAACTCTCAAACACATAATGTAAACTTCAAGTCTTCAACATGTGTCTTGACGTTCTGTGTGATCTGCAGTCCCACACGGGCTAAAAAAATATCACATTGGTGGCGTGTAATCTACATTTGATGCCGACTATTTTCCATTTTTCAGAGATCCTTTAAAAAAGAAAATTCTGTTTCCTGCTTAATGCTCTTAACCCTTGTGTTGCCTTCGGGTCAATTTGACCCGATTAAATATTACACCCTCCTGTCGCCTTCGGGTCAATATGACCCGATTCAATGTTTCACCCTCCTGTTACCTTTATATTTACTAACATATTTTACCCTTGAGGTCAATATGACCCCAGCTATTAAAATCTCCAGAAAATTATTAGAATTAATATTGTTTTCCAAGTTTAAGTGTGAGGTACTTTATGTTTGTTTGTTGACTCCCGAAAGAACACCGACATTAAACATTGAATCGGGTCAAATTGACCTGAAGGCGACAGGAGGGTTAAATATTGAATCGGGTCAAAATGACCCGAAGGCAACACAAGGGTTAAGCAGCCATTCGTCACGTACGCACAAATAAATAAATACCAGTTTCTTCGTGCTGAATGAGTTCAGCCCTTTGAACTAGTTCAGGGCTCCAGACTAACTTTTTTTACTCTGAGCACAGTGGCCCCTAACTTAAAATTTTAGGGGCGCAAGCAGAACATTTAGGGGCGCACACTATAAATCGACTTGCAAAGTTCTCCCATCATTTTTACTGTATTACTGATAAATAATTTGGCAATATACAATCTTATGCCTGTTTGCCTTCATGAACTGCAAAACATTCACAACAGAGAACTCTTCAGAAGTTACTGTATTGAGTTTAAACATAATTTGAGAGCAAACATACCTTGCGCATGTGCATGTTGCACTTCGATGTGGCCAATCAAAACATGTGTTGGTTTCCCTTGTTGCAGGATCCTGGCATATATGATTTCACACTCTTGTTGACGTATCGTGTTCCGTTTCAGTGTATCTGCGATGATGCCAACAAACTGCGCATGCTGTGTCGTTATTGTATGTTGCGTTTAGTTTTACACCATTCTTCCTTTGTAGATCAAGTTGGCCTTTAAATTTCGTAAAAGGCAGTTCTTCTTTGGCAATGAAATACGCCGTGTTAAACTTCAATAGCAATTCGGCCTCCTCGGCGCACTGGTTAGCAGCCTCTTGTCTTCTAAATGCGACTGGGAGTGGAGCTGCACTTTCATTGCACAGGTCGCGGCACATTTTATGTTTCAGACTGGCGTTGTGTTTGATCAGCGTGTCGTGTTTTAATTGTGTAGTGCCAGTCTTAGCACATTTCGTGTTCTCCGCATGTTGTGGCAATCGACAGCAGAATTTAGTTCATTGAATTGGTCTCCCTGAAATACCTCAGCCAGGTGAACTCGCGCAGTCACTCATCGCGAAAGCTGAATTTCCCGCCTTTTTTTCGCCACGACCGTTTCCTCACAATCTGAGTCAGACTCATTCTCGGGATTTGTCTTCTCTATATCATTAGGTTTAGGAAGAAAGTACGAACTGATAGTCCGCCTCGCCATTGTCCATTGTTTACAGGAGACACCGCTATGTAAAATCTTTGGATTCGCGCGATAACCCCCAAGACCCGCCTCTTTTCACACATTAGCCTATAACCGTGGTCATATCATCCCCCCCCCCCCCCGCAAACCAGTCATTCAGGCATTACCGCTAACTATAGTGGGCTGAAGTGTAGAACAAGTTTGTCAGCAACAAAAATATTGAATGACAACAACAAAATCTGCTAATTTACTGGTCGCGCATGCGCGAGTTGATGACAAATTTACTCGCACTGTCTAATTTTAGGCGCAAAATGCGACCATTTGGTCGCAGTCTGGAGCCCTGTAGTTAATAACCAGCATTTTCAAACAATGTTTTCTTTTAGCTCGGGCCCAATCTAAACTGTTACTTAAATATTTAATTATTTTTTAACCAAGTGAACTGAGTCTTAAAAACACAATGCGGCGACATTACATTTCTTATTTTCTTTCGACAAACAGTCCAAAAGCAAAACCTATTAAATGTTCTTTGATGTAAGACTGAGAAAAGCAACACATTCTCACATTTGAGGACCTCAAATGTCTGGTGTTCTTGCTTGAAAAATGACTTGGACTATCGATGATCAAAGTAGGTGCTGATTCTTTTTTCAATCAACTATTTAATGATTGGGCTCATCCTTCCAGCTTTAAGGTTGATCGTCTTTGGCTCACCGGGCTCTCCTCGACTGTCTCATTTCAGTGCACTACGGGATGGAAGAGGACAGCTGTCTGGGTGAAAGCCATAGACGGACTGCATCGACCTGGCAATGTGACATTACCGGAAGACAGAATTACATTTTTTCTTTTCTTTTTAACGTGCCATTTTTTTCTTCCTAGCTGTGAAAGTAGCAAAGCACGTGGCGTGATAGATCACCAGAGGGCTGTGGGGCACTACTGCTGTATGTCTGTGAAGTTGCTTGTTCCCTGCTGCTTCAGAGATTGTATTACAAAACATGTGCTTGAGCACTGGGTGATAGATTGAGCCATTAGAGACAACTTGCACATAGGAGCCGCGTTGCGTAATGTAAATATCACAAGAATCTGCTTTGCATATAATGAAGATTTGATTGTGATTAACCCAAATTTGTTGCAGGATGTGCTGTGAAATTTCTGGCACCATTGTGGCACTGAATATATGGCTGTGGAGGAGTTGACCCTCTTTTTTGAATCTGTTCTCTTCCACTCTTTGATATGTTGAACATTTCCCCCCATAGAGTGGAGAAAGCCGAGACCGCGGTTCAGTGGTTTGGACCAGAGAACAGGGGTGTCCATAGAGAGTCCCTTTCTGGAAAGCAGCCATCACTCTACTGTAATAGAGACTGAGGGCCCATTTATATGGCTCTTACTTTGGGAAGAAGGAAGGGCTTTGGGGGTGGGGTGGGGCAGTAGCATGGAAACCAAAAAATACCTGAATGGATGAACAGAATCCTACCCAGAATGCATTATTTATAGAGTGGCAGTCTCTGGTTCATGTCTTATGGGGGCAACTGCCCCTCTGTGACGTAGTTTAGTTGGTAGAATTGGTCCGCGTGACTATTAAGTTCCCTTTCCAAACCATGTCTTCGTGATAACGTGGTCCTCTGTGGTAAACTTTGGGGGGAACGCAGGAATTTTCCATCTGCACCACACATAGAAATAAATAAAAATATTTGTGATTTTAGTTTGGGGTATTTCTGAACTTTCCAGTTTACATGAACAAACACACACTTACAGATCCCCACTGTGCACAACATTTCTTTTGAAAAGAAGCCTTATCTGAGACGTCAGTGGAAGTGCTCTGAAAGGTTTGGTGTTGGAGCTCAAAGGAAGCCCTGTGCTTGCATGTTTACAGCCCTGAGCCTGGCTGAAGTCAGACCCTCGCCGCCGGATAAATGCAAGGCTTCTTTGTGCTTGGCACATCTTTCTTACCAATGTTAGTGTGGTTTCTGGAGGAATGGCAGGTCGGCATTTGTGGGGGAATGATGCAAAACCAGTGTTTAATTTTGACGAGGGAACAAGGTGTAGTTTTCAGGTGGGTTCCTTTTAAATTACAGCTCTGTCTATTTGGGGTCATTGGAATGCCAGTTGAGGTCAGCGTCTGTGTCATGGCAGTCAGAGTTGAATCGAGGTCTCATACACATCACTATAACACCATCGAACGAAGATTTTTTTTCTTTGTTTTGCATTCTTGTTTCTTTACCTTTCTACACACATTGTCACTATTTAACACTTTTTTTACGACAGTGACGCCTGAGCCGGATGGACTTCTTTGCATTGTGGTTCTGTATCTGCGCTGGACGTGATATCCACTCCTCTCGTGGGCCAAAGTAGGAAACGACTCTGTATCGTAGAAATCCAAACGAGTGTAATTGGTTTCCTTTTCCTCAGTTTTTCTGTTGATTTAAATTGATTAATCCACAATCGGACGAGTGTTGTCTGAATTACACTTTTTTTTTTGTGGAGGACAGTCCGAGCCAACAGTTTGAGCTGAGCAGGGCATTTCACAATTTTAAACGTGTCCCAAAGGTCGTTGACCGGAAATCCCTCTGCTCCTCGCCTGCATTACGTTTCGGCTCTCTGTGCCAGGGTCATCTTTCACTGCTCTTTGACGTCTCTCTCTCCCGCTCTCTCCCACTCTCTCTCTGTCTCTCTCTCTCTCTCTCTCTCTCTCAATGTTTGTGCCAGCAAACTAAACTTTTATTCTTGGCTTTCCCCATGCACCTTCCTGCAGCGCTGTACATCAAGATGGTTATTGAGATGACCTGTCCGAGATGCTGGATGTCGTTCCTTGTGGGAGGCTTCAGGCTTCAGGACATATGCTGACAACAGCTGACTTCAGATCATGGTACTGAACACAGCCATTACAGACAGGGAGGTAATTGGATTCACAAATCACCCGTGGCTCGGGTTTATAGTGGCACCGGGCGTTATAGGTCGTATTTCAGACTGGTGGGCAGTTTGTCAGAGAGGGGGCTCGATGGTAACGAGAAACTGGTGCAGGATGGAGAGTCTGAGGAGCATCTGAACTCTCATTCTGCCTCAGGGAATCTAGTGGGGAGAAACACATGGATGAAGAGTGGATCTGCACACATGCGTGTTACAAACAAGCTCTTGACGAATATTATAGCATTTTGGTGAAATGGACTGAAATACCAGCATTGCTTTTTTATTTTCTTTGATTTTAAGAATTGTAATTTTCACAGTTTGACCTTGCCCTCAATTTATCTGGTTGCCTTCTTGTGCTTTCCGTGGAACTTCTGATTCTAAAGCACTTAGTTTCTACGTATTGTATGTATTTCTTCCTGTTTTGGATGTTTTCTCCTTTGTAGACAAATAACATATCTCCTGAGTCTACGGCTTGTTTATGATAAATTGTGAGTGTGTTTGAGTGTGTGGGAGGTAAAACTCAGGGTATCTTTGTCCCGTCTTCCTCTCCTATAGCTGACGCATACTGCGGGTTCTCCGTCATGCTTTCTGCATTTGTCCCAACAGAAGTCAGGCAGGGATGACGATTAATTATTGTATCCAAGTTGAGGGCTGCACCAACAACCTGCCTTTTCAGGGTCTCTAATGAGTGGCTAAATGCTTCCCTTTTCTGTTGAGCGTTAGCGTGTTAGTGGTCCCTGGACCGACGCTGTGCTGAGAACAATTTGGACTTGGATAACGTGCTGTCTCTCACTGCCGATCAGCTCAGCGCCACCAAACAGGCAAACCAAGGGGCCCACAACATGTCCATGTGCCCCACAGAACCTGCTGGATGTTAAGTAATAGGTTAACTGATCTGAAGCGGAAGGCCACCCCGGACTGTATGGTAATTCTACTCATTTCTCTTGGGTGCTAAAGATGCTGTAACCTTTGTAGTTTTTGAATAAAGAAGAAGAAAAAAAAGAAAAGTCAATTAATACTTTAAATCTAATGCAATCTATATTTGACCTGCACTGTCAGTCTGCTTGTCAACATGAGGATTATTTGGTAGTTTTGTGCAATATGAAGTGTCAATGTGTTTTTGATTTGAAGGACATTGATAGATGGAGAATGAGACGTCCGATATGTGATGCCAGGAAGTCGGCAGCTTACGTTTGGGTACACCTGAACTGCCGAGCAGGAAGAATGGACAAGCAGCAGAAAGATAAATTCCTCTCTCGAAGGCCACTGGAGCTTTGTAATGTTTATTGAAGGTGCTGGTGTGTTGAAGTCATCAAGTTAACTCTAATCGGTCACAATGAAGTGTCATTGGCAGATGTCGGCGGTGATTAGATCTTTTTCAATAAATCACCCGGGTAGAGTGAAATGTATTGTATAAAGAAGTGGCGTGTAGCGCTCCACTCACTTCAAGTAAAGATGTGCGTATATTGTTTTGCATAATGCGACTACTGTTTTTGTTTTACTTTCAGATTTTACAATGTTATCGACTGGATATCTCCATTTGAATAATTCCTCCTTTTAATAACTCACAATAGTGTCAACTAATAAGAGAATGGAAAGGAGTGGGAGAAGGGAATGGCTAATGGCTTTGTGAGAGCTTTGATTTGATACAGAAACACTTTTCTTCTTTCTTTCTCCTAGAGCAACCACAAAGTACAGTCGGGGTCAGTGAAGCAGCTAAATATTGTCAATAAATTGTGTCCTTAGATTCTCTCGTCTCTCATTTCCCTCAAATGTTATTTGGACTATTACCGAACAATTAATATAAGGAGTTCTGCTCTGCAGAAGCTTGACGTTGTCCAATTCCAGTTGATTTTAGACCAACGTTAAACCTCTTCCATCTTATAAGGGATGTGACACAGTAGTGAGACTCGCATACTGTCTGTTTTAAGGACTAAAACATGTCTGGATACTATCATGACGGAGAAACATGTCAACGTTGATAGATCAGTTTTAAAGTGGAGTTTGACTCCTTTTCAGAATTTGACATGGTTTGTTTCCCTGTTGCTGAGCATCACGCTCGTCACACTCTCGTGCACTGAAACAGGGAATAGAAATATGGGAGACACCGCAGCACTCATGTCGAGAGTTCAGACAATCCCGTTTTCAAATCACTGCTGGAATACAGCCGTCAGCACCAACAACTGTGAGAAGCGTTTGTGATGGTACTTGTGGATGCATGTTGTTCCCACATTTGGATGCTTTATTTGTGTGTTTATTCTGTCTGTATGGAAATGTGTACCATTGGAAGTGAGAGAACTTGGATTAACCCCCACCAAACCAATTTATCTCTACAATGTTAGAAAGTTGGCCTTTAGAATGTCCTGAAGGCTTCAGGGGACGTCTTCAGGTCTGTTCAAAGCGCAAAGAGATCACGACGAGAGTTTACTGTCAAAAGACTCAATTCAGGAGCTGTCATCAGAATTGTTTTGTTTTTTTGCGCAATCAAACACTTAAAAGATTAGTCGATTATTTAGTTAAGGATTCCTCTTTTTTTCGATCCTTGAAACGCCAAATAGCTTCGGCTCTAATCTTTAAAGTTTAACAGTATTTTTAACAGTATTTTCATGTAGTAAATAATCAGCCTGGCGTCTTGTTCTTGTCACCCTTTCTTTCCTCTCTCACCACATTAGCCATTGATAACACTGACCCCAAATGTCCCCAGTATGTCTGCTGTGATGGGTGAGGAGGAGAAGATGGAGACGTTCGTAGCCCCCGGGCCCCTGAGCATGATCTATGGGGCTTAATTAGTTTGGGCTGTTTTGGTAATTAAACAGGGGAGGCCCACTCAATAGAGTCTGGCTCTTGACTTCGTTTCTCCCCCCTAATCTTCCCATAAGACCAGGTAATTAATGGTGGGATGGCAGGTGTGTCTGCAGTGCGCAGTCCTTCTGTAAATGGAATTCAACTTGTTTACTCGATTTACTCCATGTTTCCATATTCGGAGCTCGGTGTCATGGCTGAGGATTTGAGATTTGGCATCTGTCCAAACGTCTAATGGCAGATGATATGACAAGTACTGCAGCAGACATAGATGACCTCGGCTAGGGTTTAGCTCTCATCCTAATTGTCTGACTTGTATCATCATTGTTTGTTTCTGGCATGCGTTTACGGGATTTTGAGAGTGCTGAAAGTTCAAGCATTACAACCCAATCATCCATCCCAGTTTACATTTGAAGTACTTTTTCATCTTTATTTTACTACGCATGTTAAAAGGTCGAGCTGTTGATGGTCCATATTCTTACAGTTGTCCACAAATCCTATTAAAAAGACCCAAACTACCGAACCCGTCTTTGTCCCCAAGCCCAGTGGTTCCTACTGAATACACCAATCAATATAGATGGATCACAAATACATGCTCTTCTTTTTTAGAAAAAGGCTACATTATGTCCAAAAGAGTTGCACATCTATGTTGATCTAAAAGCAGGATATGTTGTCTGCCTTGATTCGGGCTGGTGAGTATTTACCTCGGCAGGAAGATGTTTGTCCATGTAGGAATTGACTAAAAATAAGCAACAGTGATGATCGTCCTGCCTGAACATGTCACCAGTACAATGGTGTGGCTTATACCCGTGTTATTTATAGTCTGGACAACAATGGATGTCTGTGGCACTGAGGAACGATCTATGAGGCCACACGGACAACACTAGTTCTAGAGCTGTAGAAACTGTCGACTATCATACAAGCTTAGAATCGTTTCCACTGATCGTGGATATTTATACATTTGACATGCATGTATATTCCTTCCTTTTTCTTGACTGCCGCTGGATGTGTCTCGTCACACACAGATTTGGGCATGTGCCTGCAGGTCAACAGAGCAGTGTATACATGAGAGATACGCCCATGGTACAAGTGTTCCTGTGGGCAGCAAGCTGCTCCGATCTCCCCCGGAGCTCTGTTTTGACCAAAGCTTTTGAAGAGCCGAGCCGTCGGCGTCCGCCTCCCGAACAAACGCAAGTTAACCGCCACCCCCGCCACCAAGAGATGGAGACGCCGCTCCGGCAGCACTCGAGAGAAAATGTCTTTCTAACTGCAAATTCATTTTGGAGAAAGGGATCCGTGAGAACGAGGCGTGGAGAGCATTCGGTATCGTCTGGTGAAGTGGGTCGCTCCGTATGAGTAACGCGCCGCATTCCCATTCATGTGGATCTCAGGGAGAACTTATTCCCCAGGAGCTGCTTCAAGGCGAACAGAGAAGTGTGGGGATGGGAGGTGTTCCCATCGTAGACCAGTGGTTTAGGGTCTTTGTATATGTTGCTGCTGCAGCCTCCCATCAGGGCCTTGAGATGTAGCTGTTACTGCGACAATTAACACGCAAGGAAGAAACACAACTGCCCAGTTAGCCGGCTCTGAAATTGATCGGCTTATGAATGATTTCCAAATGAGGCTTAGAGCTCTCAAGGTCACTAACCCAGTGATTTTATTATTTTTGTGAGTGAGATCATATCACATTATCTTAATTAGCAGATGGGATTTGCCAGTTTGTCAGTCATAGTAAGTTAATGTCTATTTCTGTTTCTCCATTTTTTTTTTATTATAAAGAAATCCTGTCAAACTTATCATGTGATCAAAAGCTAAGAAGAGCAACTAATTGAAACTTATGGAGGAATTGTTTAACTGCTGTTTCCAACATGTAGGTTTGAACCTTGAACAGTATGAAGGGAATAAATTAGGGATGCACCGATCTGATCGGCGCCGATCCATATCGGCCGATATTCCCATTATCGGTTTTGATCGGCGTTCTCAAAACGGCCGACCAGATGACGTAACATCTGCGAGAACTATCAGACGTTTCAATCGCAACGCAGAACGGAGACAATCCGGCCGCAGAGTGAGAGGTCCACGAGGGGATCCTCACGCACCGAGCGGCGTCCCCGTCCCCCGAGTTGAATCTCTGGGTCAACTCAGCCGACACTCACATGTCTGAGCCCCTAGAGACTGATGCTGACGGTAAACGCATTCGATCGGGAGCGCGCGAGGGTTTTGATAAAGTTAGCGGAAGGATTTAAGTGACAACATCCGGTTTTGCAAAGTTAGCGGAAAGAACCACGTGAAACAACATCCGTTTTTCAAAATAAGATGCCGACAAATCATACACGAACATATAAAAGTAAACAATGAACTGATTTTGTATCTTTATAGATCGTTTCTGAGATTTAGCTTAAATTATGCTAAAATTAAAACATTTTTACTGGACCAAGGAAGAGTTTATAAAAATAAGTCAGTCTTTTGTATGTTAAAAAAAGTCCTGTAAATAGATTTCCCCAAGAGTTCCAGGAAATGAATAATGCAGATGTGTTCCATACATATCTGAAATCCCCTACAATAGCAATCAAACTATTTTAATGTATCAATTAGGACATTTTTCAAAGTAAAAGTCCTAAATGTTTAAAGAAATCGGTAATTTCTTTAATGTTTGAGTTGCTTTATATATGTATTTCCTCATAGTCCTAGGCAATAATGCTACACAATAAATAGAATGCTTCAATCAACACCGTGATCGGTGATCGGTATTATCAGATCAGCAGATACTGATTTCAGTGATCGGTGATCGGCACCAAAAACCTGATCTGTGCATCTCTAGAATAAATCATCAAACTTTAAAACGTATTTTAAAGGGACACTTCCAATTTTCCATTGGAGTCCTGATATTTTATTGTGAGGACATGAAAGTATGAAATAAAAATGCTGATTTGAGCTCACCTCCATCAGTTCTGGCGTTTTGATCCAGGTCAAAACGCAGCTCGGCTTCCTCCTCCGAACCATCATTTGGTGAGCCACACTAGTTTGCTGCCTCCTGCCGCTCACCCGCCAGTACAATTGCGACTTGCGAGTAGGTACCATATAGTTTACAGGAGTCATAAAACCACACAAAGGGTGCTGAGCAGTAAAATTCCATAATTCAGCTTCACATTCATTTGCATTGGCAATCGTAACTCCTCTAGAGCCAGTCCGGAGTCACGCAGCCAAAAATGAACATCTTGTTAAAGTTTAGAGGGCGTCTGCTTCCCCGCTGAAGCCCCTAGGGACATATTTCAGCGGTATATCAAATAGAAATCTCTGATCTTTCTTTTCCTCCTTTCCTACTTCAGGCATATTGGACTATCGGTCTAAAATCAATCAATAGTTAGCAGTTGTTTTAGCAGTTTTTAATTGTCAGATTCTATTTGCATTTGTCTGCCGCCTGGGAAAAAAACGCAGCAGCGATCAATCCCTTCACATTTGAACATCTCCATGAGTTTACAGCACATCATCCATATGTGATCAACTTCACATCTTTTAGCAACCACATGCCGGCATTCAAGCTGCAGCTTCATACTGTCATTCGTTAATTATCTACGATGTTTGTTATTTGGGGGGTTTTCAGACCAATGGTATGGAACTGGGTCTTGAAGTGCAGACCGGGTTAGGGTCCTGCTGTGATCCATCCAGGAATAGCACATGCTGTTTGCAGGCTTCTCAGGGACTGAGTGGTTACCGGAGGGCTTCACGGTACTTAGTGAGACTCAAACATGGTCGGACCTCGAAGGCCCTTTCTATACAATGACAAGTCTTTGCTGATCTGTCTATCACTCTTTCACAAATCACTGGTGAGTCGGTAGATTATTTTGTCCATCCCTGAAAATCCATGTAGTATTCAGACTTGACGTCCAGGTCCATTAGTTTTTGACAACCCTGAACAAATGTAATGTAATGTTCTAAAGTTAAGGGGTACACATGTTGGATTGTTTCTGCTCTAAAAATGCAGTTATGATATATAATTGTGGATAATCATGACAATAATTTGCTATGTAACAAACTGTCGATCTACAGCTTTGGTGCTAGAAGTAAACTTTAAAGCTATAGACATCCAAAACTGCTACATTTGGTGCTTTATCCCTAATTTTTCTTTCTGTTCCTTTATTTTCCAATAAAATCCCTTTTTTTAAACGTAGCCGGAAGTGAAAAGTCAGAGGAAATGGGGTGAAGGAGACGTGTGCAGTAATTTGATAGTTATTGCTTGTGAGCCGTGAGAATTTCCGCTCTTCGCTCACAGAGTTGCTCGTTCCCTTTTGGCTCGGGCGTTATTCCAGCTCACGGTGTGAGCGTTAAGGTGTTGGCGTGAAATCAGAGCGGGACGGATTGAAAGATAAGGCAGCACTCCAACTTCTTTCTTTTTTTTTAAACCCGCTCTGTCCTACAGCCAAATTCTTCCCGTTGGCGCTCCCCGTCCGACCGCGCTCCGTTCACCTGCTCTGCCTGATTTTAAATACAGGGAACATATTACTCTGTGGCAACCGAGCCTAGTTACATTTTGGAAAACTGTTTTTTTAACATTCCTGTGTACAAAAGAGAGTGGACACTAACTAGTGATGAGGAAACAAATGTAACTGATGTTTGTGTTCTGGTGGTTCACACATGGAGACCTAAGAGGGCTGCCATTTAAATCACTCTGCTTCCACTTTACCACGGTTCTTCAACACTTTCTTCACAATCCCATGTGTTTGTTCCCCCCTATTCACGAAGTTACTTTCTTTAATCTCATCAAAATAAAACAAAACTCGAAAGAATAGTTTTTCGCACAGTAGCTGTAGATGTAACACATCTAATCCAGCTGGTGCGGCCCTCGCATACTGGGAAGCTGGCTGCCACCAGTCGCCGCGCGATGCATTAGATGTCTTAATGGATAGACGCTTGGATTGGAAGTAGGACTCTTTACTCATTACGCTGGTTGAATGGCCTCGGCTGAGCTCGGTCGCCCCCCTCTGTAGTGCGATAAGTGTGATCTATGAACTGGCTAAATGTCTTTGTCCCGATCTCTTCCGTGACCGGGCCATTAAGTGCATGGAAAGGTCATTTCCTGCCCTATTTCTGTTGTATCCATCAGGGGGGAAGAGAGAAAAGTGCTCGAGACAATGTTATTGCAATATTATTGTTTGATTTATTTGTCAAATTATTAAAGCTAGTCCCCCGAAAGAGGTCGTGGGGATGTGGAAACAGCTGAGAATGTATCGAGTAAGAGGCCAGCAGATGACAACGGCTTGACTGGGTCAGAATTAAGAGGGGAATTGAAGATAAGCAAAGGACAAATATTCATTCTTAGCCTGTTTGGGAACAACAGGAGCAGGGAGTCATACTTAATGCCTCAAAGCTGCCGTCAGAAGCAACGGAGGTTGACTCTCGCATACGATCGGGCTCCAGAGTGGATGTGTTATTGTTCACCCTCCAGTTTTGGCCCTCCGATTACATAGTTCACTGGATATGAGCCGTCTGTGAACTCGGTGTAAGGGAATCTGAGAAGCATTCTCTTTAAGTAGCAGCTTTTGTTTCCTCAAGGCCGGTCCTCTTGTATCCATTAGTTGTAGACATGAGTGACAGGAAATATAGGATTTGCCATTCGACAAGCCGCAAGGAAGCAGAGCTTGTTCAAACACAAGCACACTTCAATCTCGGTCTATTGACTGTTTTTAGAACAACTACTTAAGATTTATATTTCAAACAGGAGTTTTGGCTTCTACACAAAGTCACAACAATGCGATCTATTCTGGTCCGGGAGATGAGCAGGATGAAGAAATATTTCAAAGTAAAGCTGCGATCGAACATCAGTGGAAGACGGCTCCTGAGCAGCAGCAGATCATGAGTTGCTCACGGTATTTGAACTCCAACTAACATTATTAATAGTATTGTGTCACTTTGGAATGAGAAACTCTCTCTGCACACGCATCTTGCAAGGTACTCTATTAGTTTTTATTGTGTGTCTTTTTAATTTTTTTTGAATTCTACTTTTCTTCAGCACACCTTACCTACAAATATGAGAGATATAAAATTCACTCTTCTGCCCAGTGTCGTTTGAGCGTCCGCCCCCCACTAAACCGCGACATCAGCCTCGTCTGGTGTTTTCCTTGATTGTTTCTTCATCTCTGGTGCAAAAACATCCAATTTCCTCAAAATCAAAGTGTAGGGCCCGGTCATAATTCGGTTATGAAAATCCTCCCGCACCACCGAGTGTCTCTCCTGCTGGCTGTGCGGCCGGAGAAGAGGTCGCACCAGAGGAGGGTTCAGAGGTCGAACCAGCGGAGGGTTCAGAGGCGAATTGTCGGCACCGGAAGCCAAGAGCTTTTCAAGCAGACAAAAGAGTTTACTTCTCTTCTTCCATCACAGATAGTTCTGTGGTGAGCTCACTTTGAGACGGGATTTGGTTTGTAAAGTTTACGCCCTGCCGTTCCTTCTGCATTGCTTTGTGTACAATGACTCGGCTAAAAAGAGTGCAGGGGTTTGATCGCCGACTTCTCGAACGATGACGAGAATCGTCGACTTTTAGGAGACGGCTCTACCACAATGAGAAGTTATATTTGTATGTTATTGATGTGGTCTCAAGCTTACCAATATTTTGTCCAGCTGTTTATTATTCTCCACTACCTACAGCTGGCTGATCCAATAACAACAAAATCTCCTATGTAGACATCGTGCCAATTTAAATGGGTAGTGTCGGAGCACAATCCAATAAAGATTTGTTTCAGGATAACTTATTTGTTGCTGACTGGAGTATTTGGGAAAACTGTCAACATTATTCCCATGACTGCAGATCTGCCAGCGCTCTTATTTTGAAACATTCTGACGCGGATGGTGTGTACCTCTTCCCCAACAAGCGACAGCCTTATCTGTGTGCTGTCACCCTTTTTCTTGGCATGTATCATTTAATGCATTGCGGTTCTTCCTGCAGTGGCACACTTTGCTTCTGAAGTGTGCACCAGGGGTCACATTAAAGTGGTGATTCACTTTACCCTTTGTCACAACGTCTCTCTTTTAAATGAGCTCGCGTTTAGCTTTAGTATGCATCCGTGGAAACCTTGGGCATTTGAATAAATCAAATAAATCATTGTGCTCCTAAGTGGGTTTACTTGGCTTGAGTGAAACCTGTTGTGACCCCGACTGCTCCCAGCCTCCCTGAAGTAAAACAAAGATGCTGCTTCGTCCTCTTGTGCCCCTCTTTGGCTATTTGCTTTGTTTATGCCTGAGATTTCAGTGTGGCAGCTTTTGGAATATTTTTTTTATGACTTGTTCCCTGGTCATTACAGAACGAAGCTTATCTTGCCTCACTGACTAATTCCTTCTGGCATAAAAAAAAAAAACCCCGCTCTGCCACAAATATATTCCCTCCCATTTTCCAGTGACAAAACAACAAGGGACAAGACAGACGCACAATGAGTGCTGACATGCTCTGCCACCGGGTCCATTAGCACTCGTGTGACTAAACATTGTTTCTCTGTACTTCAGCGAAGGCAAATGTTGATAAAAAAAGACCACACGTAGCAAATCCTCATCTAGAGTGTAAAAATGTGGTCACGTTAATTTTTCCGTGTTTTGTCACGTAGAAGTCGAGACTGTTGAATTTGACGCAGTGTCGCCAAATGCAGTGAGGGAAACATTTAAATATTAAAGGGATATTCCAGATTTTACGCGTGACTATCAGTAATTATTATTATCAACTTGAGTTTTAAAGGTTGAGATTTTTTGCAGAAAGCCGGTTTTCCAAAAGTCTTTTTTTTTAAACACCATTCCTTTAGACGGGGATGGTCAAAGAAAAGACACGTTTTAGTGAAATGCTAATTTTTTTTTTTTACCTTGTATTGTTATTATTTTTATGCATTTTATAGTGAAATACATCAATCGGGTGTACTTTGAGCAAGATTAAGAAGCTGGATCTATGGAGAACATTGTGCGCTGGTAAACAGACGAACATTAAAAACAACGATTCAGATTATATGTTCACAAAACTGTGGAGAATCGGCGGGTTCTAGCACTGCAGCATATGTGTGAACAGTGTAGATCGTGATCAACGACAGACTTCAGTGAGCACTCTGGCTTCCTGGACCAGAAATCAGAGCTCTTACTCGTCGAGAATGACAAGTAGCCATCTGGTAATTCTTCTCTTCAGACCTGTGCGGGAGCTCCACACCGAAATAGCATCAAATGCAAAGACTTGTGTTTTGAAAATGGGATCTCACGTGTGTTGTCTGATACTCATTCTCATTTCAGAGAGGAAGCGTCGTGCGGTAGACAAACAATACACACGGCGAAGGAGCACTTTTTACAAGTATTAATTGACACGCGAGGGAATAAGGCTTCTTAACTGGTCTCCTTGAAGTCTCCTGACAAGGTGTGGGCTTTCTTTTCAAAACTACAGTAGAACAGGCTTTACAAAGAAGTCTGTAATGTGGTGACACCGACAGTGGGTGTGAGGGAAATACATTTTTTGGAAAGGCTACGAATTTAATTTGCCGAATGACCTAAATACGGCTGAAATGTGACACTGGCTGCAGGACTAAGTCTTCAATATTATTTTCAATGTATTATCTATTTTTTTTCTAAAGGTCATTATAAATGTTTTTATAATTACTTTTTACCCATTTAACAAATTAAAGACACCAAACGTAATGCTCCTGGAGAAGGAAATTACAAAAACACAGACTCATTACGGCAGCCTAATAGAAACGCAAGTGCACCCGCATGATCACCCCGGGTTATGATAGACTTTAATCCAATATTGAAATTGTTAAAACCTTAAAGAACAACCATAAAAGAATATGGCACTGCTGTCGAGATAATGACTGAATATATTTGTTTTATCTTGGCTAAAAACAGATGGCTGTTCTTGTTTGAGTTTTTCTATGAGTTTTGGGTAGTTTCTTTGGACTTGTGACACAAGGAAATAAACATTGACCCGTTTGTGTTTTGCATGTCATTTATTCCTATATTAATATGATTGATTATGCCCTGCGGCATGCAGTGGCTCAACAAGCTGCAGTTCTGCATGTGGAAACAAAGCTGGACTCTTGAAGACGAGCCTTGCTGCTTTTAAAAGCCTGTGTCGGTGATGGCAGCTGCTCATCATAAATCTCTTCTGTACCAGTCCGCTCCCTCACGAGATAACATAGAGGTGGTCCGAAGCAAATTACAGCGCGGTTGTGATTTCAGAACGGGCTGCAAATCAGAATGTTTTATATAGATGGCAGCTTAAGCACTGAAGTGAAGAGAAAGGCATCGTTAAAAGAAGCGTCTGTTTGAGAAGACAGATGGGAGCGAGAGGCGGTGTCAAATGAGGTGGATGTTTTTGAATGTACAGACGCTGACAAAAGATGGCGATATTCATTTTGAAGCCCTAAAAGAACAGTCAGTCCCGGCTTCAACCTAATCCCATTTTAATGAGGTGCGCTGCGTTTCACCTTTAAGCAGCGCCGTCGTTTGCTTTAAATAGTGTCCCGTCACAGGACCGAGCGCCTCGGGAAGCATCGCCTCAGCTGCTTATTGTAAATCAGCAGCTGGTCATCCAAAGAGTGACATCAAAGAGACACAACTTTGTGTGAGTCGCTGTGTTGGAGTCTCGCATTCTAAAGTTCTCAACGCCCCCAGATGGAATTGACTTGGCAAAGAGTGGAAAAAGTTGTGACGTCTGTTGTCGATGTCCAAAGTGTGTTGCTTTAGAGATGGCCATTCACAGCACTCAGACACACACACACACACACACACACACACCGACACTGCTCTCCCAGCCTGCCGTTGTTGATGAGCATTGGAGCCAGTGAGCCTCTCGGTAGCCATTCCTCTGGAGCATCAAAACACATCGACATAGACGAGATGGTTTTTCTAATGGACTGCAAATAGCTTCACCGACTATTTAAGGGAAGAGGGAGCGTTCCCACAGTCGTTGGCGTCTGTGCCCAATTGCAACGCATGCCATCCCGTGACACTGATGCAGCGACGGCCCACAGAGCCACGGCGTCCTCATTGTCCATCTGACCCTCCACGACATGCGTTGAAACATCCTGTCCGTCAAAGGAGGGGACAGATGGTGTAAGCTGAGACCTTCTGGGGCCTTGAGGATGGTGGCAAAGGGGCCGTTCTCCTGGGAGGACCCTGCATTCTCACTTTATTGCCTCCTGTCACAAGCGCCTCCATGACTTATTAGTCCGGCGTTAAGCATTGCTCTCAGAAGACGTTGTGTTGCGCACGCACGTTTAAGCTAACGTGACCTTATCAACCGGGGTGTTGTCACACCCGGTCACTCACTGCAGTGCAGAAAGGGCACAGGCCTGAAACGGTAGAAAGCGGATTAGTCTCTTAATGAAAGATTCTTAGTGAGTTTATTGGAATAGAGGTGAGTGGATGGGAGCTCTAAATTAATTAACTGTCATTTAATTATAATATTCTGGATATTCTCATTTCTGTATTTATTTGGATAACTCACTGTAATAGCAAATTAATTGGGACATTCGGTGTATAGTATATTTTTTTATATTTTAAAACTGCCGTTTACAGTTGATAGGGTTTTGTCACTTAATTATGTCCCATCACTGGTTCCACACCCTTGTCTGCTTTTGGAAATGAGCAGGTAGATGTTTTGTAATTGTAACGCACTTTGAGCTGTCTTTGAAAGTAACAATTTCTAATGATGTGATTTATAATAAGTAAGACTATTTGTCACTCTACCTATCACCTGCTAAATCCCCAAAACATGAGAAATAGCGAGAACTGTCGTATAGGAGTCAAACATGTCAACAAAAGGCTCTATAGGGGGATCAGTCTACACAAATGTACCCAGCCACAGTTTTTGCCCTGAGAAATGTCATATAGGTGAATTGTGTTTGTGTTCATGTTGATTGACAACAACAGGGCGTGGCAGGCCGCGTGGCCTCTAATGCTACGTTTGCTTTTTATGTGAAGGCAGCCTAACAAAGAGGCACATAACCTCTAAATGGATTAAATTACCATGGCCAAACTCATTCACAATTTGTCAAACACACTCTTGTGGGAGGCAACGCTGTACTCCTGTTTGTATGGTGCGGGTTAGCCCTGCACCCTTTATCTAAGCCACGCCCCTTTGCATCACTCATGAACCTGTTCCTGAAGACACGTGTGTGAGGTGTGTGGATGCATGCATGGCCACGCTATTGTGAATTCGAGCAACTAAAACCCACAACAGCTGTGCATAAGGAAACGTGTGCAATCTGACTTATGAATTCATTCATTATACTTTAAAAAATGTTTAACTTTCTATTGCCGCCATTTGACGTCTGCTGAACGAACTCCCAAAACCAACCAGTGTTTGCAAATCCGGAGATGAGCTTCAGGGTGTGTATGGCGTGTTCACCGTATCGTGGATGAATTGTCTACCTGCGTAAGAGTCGTGGTCTCTGGTGTCTCGTGTTGACTACCGAGCTGACGGTTAACCCCAAAGAGCTCTTCGGTCTCAGCTTTTGTCAGGTCTCCATGGTAACTATCAAAGCTAACAACTGCTTCTTGTACCACCTCCCAAGGGCAGAGGTCACCACGGGTAAATGTTACTTTGGCCACAATATTTTCTTAATCACAATGTATATATATTGCTGGCAAGTATATTATTGTCTGATAAACTTGCTACTGAGGTCCGAGTAGGAATGTGTCCTTTCCTCTGCTCTCTGTGCCGCTGCCCGTTTGCAGACAGCGGAGCACAAATGCAGCTCAAACACAAGAGGGATGCTCTGTCATTAATTTGACTTCGTTAAAATGAGCAACGCCTCTGGGATGGTGCAGCTGTCCAGAAAACGGCTCTGTGTCCACCACTTGTAAGAGTTGCCTGTTGTTTTAACTGCCCTTTGTCTTTGCTATAATTACACGGGAGGTGAAAAGCTTGGCAAATAGCCTCATGAAGATACCACAGCTGCCTGGCATGCTTTGCCATCCATCGGTCAGACACCTTGTTTATACATCTGCTCGGGGCATTCATAACTTAGGTCTGCGTCCTTATTTAGGAGCTCATTCTCATCGTCCGTGTCCTGTTGTTCCAGGCTATGAATAGAGCAATATATCATCGTATTGTGGTGACTTAATGGAGGTCTTGTGACTTTCATCAATAACCTTTTAGGTGACGAACAGCTAATTTGGGATCTGGTTTGTAGACTTGCCAGCTGCCTCCCAGCAGAACCCAGAGGTACAGCCTGTGACCAGAGCCGTCTGCCTCGCAGTAATCGTAATGCAGCGTGATGTTGAATGTTATCAGAATGCAACCCGTGACCTAAAGTAATGGTGACGGACAATGTGAGCACTCTAGATTCCTTATTTTATATCGGTTATTAGAAGACTTGATGCCCTTTTCACCACACGGCGTCCACATGGTCGACATTCTGACTGAAATGTTAACAACGTGGGCTCCATTTCGATGTACTTTCATTGGTGCTTATGTGTTGATTGAAACAAAAGTCGGCAGTAATGTCAACATTCTCCAAAATATGAGGATTGGCTATTTTGGCGACTGCACCACGTCCATGTGTCCTAACAATATAGGCAGAAAGAGACACCAATTATGGATTATTTCCCAAAGAACATTGCACTTAATAATATCCTCACAAAGAAGGCTGTGCCGTGGTCCCATTCAGAGGAAATTCATTTTCTATTCCCAGTAAATTGACTGCCTCCAGTTATCTGTACTAATCAGTGATATATATAATATATATATATATAATCAATAGACATATTGTTGGTCTGTAGTTTAGAGAGAAAGGATAATAAAACCAGGAACCCTTGGCTTCATGTTTGCAATGGCTCTGAGAATTCCTGATTCCATTATTTCTGCTGTGCTATCTTAGTGAATCATGAATAAATGTTTTCCCTTTTATAGCATTAATCCGATCATGCAGATCCAACTGAGCTCACGACCTCGTTCATGAATAGGCGCTTTTTAATATATGCTTAAATTGCTCCACTTTGAATATTAAACAACTTATTTATGTTGCTGATTAAGACACATATCTGTGATTATTTCTCATTGATTTATAAAGCAAATATTTTTCAAGACAGAGGGCAACAGATGTAGCTAGAGAACATTCTGGAGTACTTTATACAATGCTTATGTCCCATTGAGGTTTTTGCTGTTGAGTGTTAAAACATTAATGCTTCAGACTTCGTCCTGATAGGCAGGGGAATGTGGTAAACCGCTTTGCCTGTTTGTCGTTACTAATCAGTGAAACTAGGAGGCAGTTTGTTGTGGTTGACTAATTAATTGAAATAGTCGGAGAAGGAAAAGGAAATGTACCTCTGAGGTTGGATATGTAAATGTTGTGTGCCACCATCTGGCCCTTTGCCTTGTTCAGATGAATGAACGTGCAGTCTGCGACATGGCCTCTGTGCAGTTCTGTCTGTTTCTCAGTGCTCTCTTAGATTAAATAGTCCACTACTTAGGTCCCCCCCCCCCCCCACACACACACACACACACACACACTTAAGCACTTACCTGCACTGTTGTGCTCATTTCCTAATGCTCTGCATTATTCATACTGTATGAGCTGATAGGAGTTAAATTAAGGACTACAGGAGAATTATACAAACATGCTATCAGTGGAGTCATTGCAGCAAAGTGCAGCGACGGTGAATGTAGTCCAGAAATATCACAGGTTTGATCCCTTACAGATGCCAGTGTGCTTGGAAATTAGACAAGAAATGATGAAGTCAGTCTTTCTAGAATTGCTCTCAAACCTCTCGTATTTCATGACTGTCGAAGGAAACTTGAGTATACCTCCATGGCCAGAAATGGGTGTGTCTTTTCCCAGGCTTATACATTTGAGATGTCCATTGCATCACCATGGGATTTGTATTATTGGACCCTTTTTGTTAGATTACTCCCTGAAAAGTACTGTTTTTTTCAGCCATGTATATTACTTTGTGCATCTACACCACGGAGAACTGTGTGCAATTTGGTTCCACATCCAAGGCTGTTAAATGGTTTTTTTAATGACCCACTGAGTTTCATTGCATATTCTAATGGTCTTTTCTTTTCCTGGCCCATGATACCATTAATGGTGCATGTTATTGATGTATCCTTCATACAGGTCACTTTCATTTCTTGTATCTCATCCTGATGCCACGGAGCATAAAGTGTGTCTGTTAGTTCGCCTTCTTCATTTCCTTTATTCACTCTGCAGCCCCAAAGTCTCCACCTCATGCTATATTTATTCCCCGCCCCCTCCCCCCGGGGAGTATCACTGACATCACTCTTCCTTCTGGCCAGATGTTGAAATTTAAACACATCATCCATCAGCTTGCAGACAAAGGAGTAGCCCAGCAGAAAGGGTCTTGACCCAGCAGAGACGTTCTTAATGTACATGCTCAGACAGAATGAGACTCCGGTCGCCCAACCTTCCTTTTTAGCCGTAACTCTCAGCGATAACTGGTTTCTGAGCACCGGCAACTGTTCCAAGATGACATAAAACGACGACGTAGAGCCACAAGCTGTTTCATTGAGGCTGAATCTGTACAAATGTTTTTCTTCAATTCTGCCTCCGAGCTTTTCTGTAGTAACGCTATCACTCGAGGGCGAGATAAGCTACTGAAACACACACAATGTACCGGATGTTCAGTCAGCAGCTCTGCATCGGTTTTACATCACACATTTCCTCCTTCCTGATTAATCCTCTGTACCAGTAACTTCTTTTATACCACATTTGGAGATCACCTCCTCCTGATAAGTCTCCTAAGGAGATGGGGTTGTGAAATCTTTGGACTAACCCGGCCGTCACTACGAGCAGGAGTAGCTTCTCTCCTCGATCCCGATGCAGAATGTGTTCCCCTGTCAGCTGTTCAACACTGTTTCACTCTTTTCGTGGTTTCTCTTGGCCTTTTTTTTCTTCACAGCCGCGATCACGCCATCGACTGAAAGGCTTTCTCTTGTCAACTGTGTATTGGTGACAGAGTTAACATTGGCAGAGTAATGGATTCATTTCACTCTCCCCACCATTGGCGTTCATTGCTAAAGAAGTGTGACAGATGGATGCTGAGTAGAGATTGACTTCAGGTGTTTGTGTGTGTGTGTGTGTGTGTGTGTGTGTGTGTGTGTGTGTGTGTGTGTGTGTGTGTGTGTGTGTGTGTGTGTGTGTGTGTGTGTGTGTGTGTGTGTGTGTGTGTGTGTGTGTGTGTGTGTGTGTGTGTGTGTGTGTGTGTGTGTCCCTCCTGCCTACATGTAGCTGAGTGAGTTTGTGCCAAAATCAGTATTTGAATTACAGCTCCTTAATATTTCCATAACATTCTGTCAGAGATAAGACTGAAATATTGGAGAAATGTAATCATTTCCGCTTTTTGTCTTTAAAAAGCCATGAAAATGCACGATGATACACCTTAATTTAAGTATTCTTCAAAGCGTAACGGAAGAGTCTTCACATGGTAACGGAGGTTTTATAAAACGAAGACCATAATTAACGTGCTTTATGATTATGATGACACACTGAGCATTGTCTGGATTTGATCATAACTGATAAGGGTCCTCTTGACCGCTGATGGAGCCACATGAATGTGGGGATTCTGATCTGTTTTGCAATAGAGGGAAAAAATCTAATCTGTGCACAAAGAAGTGTCATGAATTTTTCATGACTGTAGACCGAGTCTCCCCAGGACCCTGCTCTGAATTATAAACAAATACACAACTATTAAAGAGTGGAAACTCGCTGATACATCAAGTGAAGTTGTTTATCATTTATTAGGACTCGGGAGCAAACTCGACATTGTTTTTGTTTTGATTACTTATGGATGTAAGTGCTCTTTTTGTCGGGTATTCATGATATGACTGATGATTCTGTTATTATGGGAAAGCAGTGATCAAAATGCTTAAGGAAAGCTTTCCTTCCTCCACTGAACTGGCTGACAGATCCGCCTCATTATGCAGCACCACATTTACATCCTGTTCAAATTAGAATGAGATGCTATTATCAGACATTGATTGTTACTTTTATGTGGACAATAATTCTGATACGTTTGCCTCTTTTTAAAGTTGGCTTTGAACTGTGTCTGTGTGAACACACATAATATTAATTCAGGGTTCAGCCACTAGTGCACCATTGGGCCTCGTTTGTGTCTGGGATCAGCTAAAAAATATTCTGGTGTAGTATTTAACTCTTATAAAGGCTGCAACAAATGATTGTTCTCACGCTTTTTCGATGAATATGTGCTTTAAAACATCAGAAGATACTGACCAATGGCCACTGTGTCTTCCAAAAGCCCAAGATGAAAGATGAAATCTTTTCTCTCACTAACGGTCCAAAACTAAATGATATGGGAAGTCGTCTGTCAATAAATACAAGGAAATATATTGCAAATTCTCACGTTTGAGAAGCTGGAACAATCACTTTTCCTGATTTTTTTTTTTTTTTTTTTGCTCAAATTATTATTCAAATGAATAATCAATTATCATAGATATATATTTTGCTTCTGTCAATCGAATAATTAATTAATCAACTAATTTTTTTCTCTCGATTTTCCGTTCTATAAGAAATTATATTTGAAAACAATCATCACATATCACATAATTTTCAGCAAATCTAAGTGTTATATAATTTAATATAAGAATTCTAAAATGATCATGTTTCTATCTATTGAATTTGATTGACTTGAACCCTGACCATACTTCTTTTGGTTATACCAGTGCAGCTATCGAGCACCATTGACTTTGAGGTGTTTTTTATGAGGTCTTCAGTGCTGCCTGTCTGAATGAACCCCACCGGGTTTGAAGATGGAAACCACGGCAGCACTAGAACCCTCATGTCACTTCCTCCTGTTCATGTCTCAGTGTTTCCCCTTTTGGTTTGCAGTCATCTCTTCATGTACTGTAATGTGGCTCTCTGCCTTGTCCGTGTCTTCCAGGACTCAACTCTCTGCCCTTTGATCCAACCGGCAACAACGACCCCCTCCTGTTCAGCGGCTCCAGTGGCCCTCTGGTGACGGAGTGTCCTCCTCTGGACAGCACAGTCGAGAATAGCAAGAAGAGGAAGAGGGCCAGCCTGCCTCCAGGTACTGGCAACAACTACCTCACAAGCATGGTCTGTCACCTGCATCTGTGACAGATGCAGGTTTACTCTGGTGTCAAATCCTCAATGTTTTTGCCCTCAGCCATGTCGAATTTTAAATGCAAGTGCCCGTAACTCTCAACAGAGAAAGTCTCCCTTCATTCAGAAAAGCTTTGATACAACAGCTAACTTAAAAATGTGACCTCGAGATTCCTGTTCCCTCTTCCTCCACCAACATCAAATAGCTGCCATGGGAATTATTGCATAATCCTGTCATTTGGTGGCGGTATGGAGGAAAGTGGCTGAGCTCAGACTTTGTTGTTTTCCATTAGCTTGCCATGGCCTGAGGCTCTGGTTGTCAGGCCTTCTTTGGAGGTCAGGCAGCTGTGGCAGGAAACCTCTGCGCTGAGATTGTGTGCCTGACTGTTACCGTGCCAACGCCACTGGCCAATCAAAGCTGCAAACAATGCCTCCAGCTTTCTCGCACACACCTGTCACACAAACGGATGCGCTGAGAGAATTGTGAAACGCACATGTGTTCATGTGCTTTACAAAGTGTGCTATAACGATGCTGTAAATTGAGTTGGCGGTTTGCAATGCATCCAATTAAAGAAGGCTTTTCTAATTAAGGAATTCCTGAGTAATGAATTGCTTTGTAATTGAAAGAAGAGGGCCCTTAAGACAGAGAGGTTAGTTCCGTGTTCTCTGCTTTCTTGGCATCGCTAATTGGACTGGATTCCACGTTAACATGTCGCTCATCAACCATTCACCTTTCCTTCACATCTTCCTTTGGCCAAGTTTTCATTTTAATTTCATGTCAAACTACGATTGGATAATGTGTCACAGAAGACTGTCAAACAAATAACCAGTGTGTGTCCAAAGTGAAGTTATTTACACGCTATGTGTGACTACGATTGTCTCTAAATGAAACTGTTTTACGCTTTCAATGAAGATGATGTGAAATCAAAGAAAATAAATTCTCCCTTCGGTTAATTTTTCAAAACTGCAGCATTGAAAGTTCTCGGGCCGCTGCAGCCCACTGGCATTCACAAATGATTCGGACCACATATTAATGCAGCTTCTCAGAACCCTGTAACATAGTGTATGTAGATGCAATCTGTGAACTGGTGGTCTGTGTTAGAGTCTAATTTAAATATGAGCAGTGAGTTCTCACTCTTCCTTTGTGCTACAGTCACAATGTCATTACTGTTATGCGCAATCCACGGTCTAGTACAAATATGCAGGCCATTTTCTGATATTTAATGTGCTCTTCCATCGTGACGCTTACACAACCCAACATTCAAAGCGTTTCACTGTATAAATGTGTGCACTGATAAAAGCCCATCAGCCTTAAGATAAAAGCTTTCCCTATCTCGGTTATTTTTATCCGATATGTGGCGACGAGGAGAACTCGTTGCTTCTATTATTTAATAATGCAGGAAGTTGAAATTACTTTTTCTGGAATGCAATAGCGGAGTTTAGATTGCTTATATATTTGTAAATGCAGCTGTGATAAAATGTCATATCAAAACCTTTTTCCCCTTCGTCCTGCTTCCTCTCCAACCGCCTGTTGCGTCGCCTTATGAAATGATTGGGTATTGGTATTAGCTTGAGGAAAATACCACCAACAACAACACATCAGTCCAGTGTGCAACTGGTTTTCTCGACCTGCAGTGGATGAACATTGGAAGTATCTCACCGGGCACGTCCTCTTCGTGCTGTGACCCGTGTACATTAACATGTGTACAAGTTACTGGGATACGTTTTATTTATACGCTTCTGAAGGAAAGCAGACCTGTTTTTCATGCACTATAAGTATTGCTCACTGGTACATGAAGATGCAGGAGGTCATCACGGATTTTCTCTCAAGTTGTTGGTCTACAATTCACGACTTCCTATTTTTTGTGTGTTTCTGTGCCAATGCGTCCGAATTCAACGGTGGGAAGCGAAGAGTTTGTAGTTTGTAGTTCTGCTCCGGGTTAGTTTGAGTCGAAGGGGAAAAGATGCTCAGTTCTGTTTCGTGATGAATCGTTTCGTCCTGCTTCTGAGCCGATAGAACGATACGTTTCCTCTCTCAGGTCTTTGTCATGCAAATGCAAAAAGCGGCTTAAAACACTGGTATCACGCATAGATGGCCTAGATATAGTCTTTCTCCATGAGAACTCTAGCTGGAGAAATCCTGACACTTTCCTCTTGTACACACGTTGATGGGAAACCAGGTTTATAGTTTACATGTTTAAACACAGGTTGCTGCGGAAAGCTGACTGCAGACCGGAGACTGAAGAGCACGTGAACGCGTTGTTGTGCTGCTCGATGGCTTTAATCCGCTGAATGCTGAAGGTCGTGAACAGCTAGAGATGTGAAATGGCTTTACCAGTCTCCGGTGTCGGTCAGCTCTGTGATAAATCGCCGACTCATTAGCGGGCCTGTTGATGGAGGCTTGTTGAAAGGACCCTACTTAATAGATTTCTCTCATTACGATTGCTGTTGCACTTGATAATCCATTATGGGTTTCTGCAAACATGAATAGCAACACAAAGACATTTCTTAAACATTACACGGCTGCATTCCATGTCGATAATTGATGGAGAAGAAAACAAGCAGCCTGCCCATTCGATGTGGCCAATGAGGAATCCAAGTCGTTCTTTTCTAAAGATCTTTCAACCTCTTCACCAAGACCAAACGGCTAGTAGCCCGATAGAAAAATCAAGGCCTGTAAAATTGTGGGACACGTTTAAAGTCCACTCGCTACCCTCCGACTCGGTATGACTACATGATGATTTTATTTAGTTGAGTATGAAACGGCACGACAGGAATTTATTTAATTGGAAATCATTCCCACTTGTTTGTACATTTGTTGACTCTTATGAGACTAAGGCAAAACGTGTTGTGCTTCTGTGTGTTGGACCCTGTAAAAACACAGTAGAAGTGAGTCACTGAATAGTTGTTCATACTTTCTGTATCTAACGCTGCTATTTTGATTTAGTTTTTTTCTCTAAAGTTGGAGACGATCCGCACTTGGCCACTGTCTTTTCCCTTTATCTTTTTTAGTTCATGTGCACCCACTGTATGAATGTTTGTATGTGTCTTTTAACAATCCATAATAAATGGTGCCTTGAGGCAGAAAGCACACTGCAAGGATTTTTTTTAAATCTGTTTAACAACGCAGCCAGAGATGGCCATTTCCTCTCAAGTCCTGCTGTGTTTAAGCTGCAGGTGGTGAAGAGAATGGGATTTTGAAATGCTGCTCATTTTATAGTGGAGCAGGATTTCCCCTCTTACAATGAATATGAATGTCAGTTTAGTAGCAGCCGCACAAGCTGGATTTCATCTCACGCCTCTTATGTTAATGTCATACTAATAATCTTCATTGCCAAAGCAGTTCAAAACAAAGTTCAGTGCAATTTGCGAGGCGAAGTAGAGATGCAACATAATTAAAAGGAATCAAATAGAGAATGCAAAATGTTGAAATAGAAATCAATGATATAAAATATATATACACACACGCACGCTGTGTTAGTCACCAAATGGTATTGTGTGCGTGTCGCCCTTCAGCTCTAATACATTGTAGACTGCATTTTGCTCCTCACAGCATTTGCAAAGTCTCTAAAGTTCCAGCATGGTTGCACTAGAGCGGTGTCCGTTGGCAGCCGGTCGATGCCTGGCCTCCGGAGGTGCTGCTTGCAGAGTTGTTAAGAACCGCTTATCACCCGTTGTCCTCGGAAGTGAAGAAGATGTTGCTCTTACCTTAGTATTATATTGCTGTCCACTTTAGCTGCTGGAAGTACTGTCTTTGCTGCAGACGACAGGCTTGACTTAAAAACCCCGCCCCCAACTGCCGCGCAGACCGCTATCCCTTGTTTCGTCAAAGATTACTGATATTTGTGTCCAAACTGCACCACCTTAGTCCCTGCGCGTCCTTGGGTCCATAGCAACACACCAGCCATGTGTGAAGTAGATCAGTTGAATTGCTCTGAGATATTCGGAGTACGAGTGACAAAACCGACTTGGTGTGGCTTAAATAAAGACGTTTGTCTCGACTCCTTAAATCCAAGGCAAACGGACGGCTAACATGTATAGCTTGTTTTTATAGAGCCACCATCTGGCAACACGTCAACACTGCTTGTCTCTAGCAATGCCCCCAAGCCAAGTGTGAAGTAGACCAGATGAACGGTTCTGGAGCTCTGGGAAGGACAGGCGGACAACGACCGACTGACTTCTCTGGCCTTTCGTTTCACTGCCACCTGTCGGTCAGGAGAATAGTGTGAAACCATTAGCTGGACTAAGCATCCCATCATCCGTGTGCGACCTTGTCCGCACAGCTGTGGAGAGAAAAGGTCATGGCAGCTTTGGTAATGAGGCGTGTTTTCACTCACTGCCCACAGTGCTGTTCCTGCTGCACTCCTAAACTAACGTCTCACACTTTTTTCAGTCTACTTCGGGTCAACGAGAGCATAAACATGAACCTGAAACAGCCCCACTTAAAGGGCCACGACAACGTTTGGGACATTTGGTCTCATTACCTGAACAACGTATCCTCATCCTTATTACCTTGCCATTGAAAATGCGGAAGGTTATGTTTTGATCGCCGTGCATTTATTTATTCATTACCTTCGCATTGAAAATGCGGAAGGTTATGTTTTATTTATTTATTTGTATGCGTGTTATTCGCTTAAGTAAAAAAGTATTAAACCGAATCGCATGAAATTTGGTGGGATGATTGGTTATTATCCGGGGACCATTTGATTAGACTTTCGATCGATCGGGTCAAAGGTCAAGGTCAGTCATGAAAAGGTCAACATCTTCTTTTTACCATAGCGCGGTCAATTGGCATGCAACTAATGCCAAAATGTTCATAATTCAATGCCCAATCTTGTGATATGCGAAGGTATGCGCTCTACCGAGTGCCCATTCTAGTTTATTGTGTGTTTACATGGAAGCCAGCAACACATGTCAGTTTCCACTCATCACATACAGTCTCTTTAGAATAGACTTGGTTATGTTTAGGAACAGCACACCATTTTGATTAAAATAACTATGGACGTGTCTTTCGTGAAGTACACGCGTTGCGTGACAAACACATCAACATTGAATTCTCCCTTCACATGGAACGAATGGAACAAACTCCTGGCTGAGAGATCGCTGTGTGCGTGCGTGCGTACGGTCTTTAAACCTTCCTCGTTCATGATTACATGCATGACCTTCAAAGTAATGTTGCGGGACAGCTGCACGTTGCAGCGTATAATTTGTCATTGGCGTTGCTGCGAATGCTGAATGAGACTAACCTGAGCTAAAACACTTGTCACTTTAGGACATGTATCTCCGTTAAAGAATAATTCTCGGGAGACGACGCCCATCGACAAGCTTACCACCAACATGTTCTGCAGTTTACCATATAGACTGCTTCCACTGGAAACTGTTTGTGAAGGAGCGAATATAAACGTATTTATATGAAATGGTTCTTTCAAGTAGAATGTGAGGCCTTTGGCTGAATGGGTTTCGAGTATCCTTGTAACAAGGTTTTGACTGGAAAAACAAACATTGAGCCGAGGCCAGGACTGAGGATTATTTTCAAACCATAGGCCCTGCATATGGATTCGTCGAAGAAAGCACTTCCAATGTCAGGATTAAAGAAATCCTCCCATCCATGTTTTTCTATGCATACAAATCAATTAATGAAATTTGATCACGAGGGGACAGTTTAAAGCCGTAGTTTTAGAAAATAACAGAGTTGTGGACTCGCCGATTCAATCTCTTGCGCATTAACCTTTAGCTGGAGCTCAGAGGGAGGTGTTAAATAAAATGCTATTGATTTTTCAACAGAAAGGTTAATGTAATTGATCGACAAACAAGGATGCATGTTGTGTAGTTAGGGAGCAGCATTCTTCCTCCATCAACCAGAACCTCACGATATGACATCTAGCAGCAAAAAGGTTGCTTTACATCAGAGACCATATGTCAGTTTTCTTGAGCTGTTTTTATTATCATCTGAGTTATAACAGAACTTCATGTGCGTCCTCTGTCCCCTCTTTCTGTCTGTTTTTAAATATATTTTGGTCGTGAGCCTCTGCAGCCTTGTCTGCTGTTGGAGATTCTCACCAGCATTGGTCTAGACTTTTTCCACTTTAACCCTCAAAAGTAATTAATTGGAAAACCACAAGCTCTGGAATTCTAATTGGCTGTGTGGCATGAAAAGAAGGGTAAAAAGAGCACGCATCAGTCCTGAAAATAGTTCCACTCCCCGTGCTTTCTTCACTGACTAGGAACGAAATGCTGGAGAAGAATTCCTTGTTTCTACATGCTTGTTAGCCTTTACTTCTCTTACAGGTATGATTTTCTTTGAAGCAAAGCAATCCTCACAGACTTCATCCTTGGTCAGGGTTTGTGTTGGAGATTCTGAAACCCTTTGTCAGTACAAGGTCTCCCATGTTCAGTCCACACCCTATATTTCTATAGTTTTCACTCTGACTGGTATTTCCTGTGTGGCGCACCAAAACCCCCGAAAGCAAACTGCACTTCAGCACACTGAATGTGGTTTCCCTTTTTAGAAGGTTTTGCATAATAGTTTCCAATACTTCATGCTCCAGTACTTCTTTTTTTGGAGGGGAAGTAATGGATTTGAGCATAACAACTGTAATATGATGTCATTGACCCACCACCGGCAGGCAAAGAGCTATTGGAAGGTAAATAATGTAATGGGATACTTCAGCTGCCAGAGATGACAGTCCATTTAGATATACGAGGGTCCCAGAGTGTGTGTGTGTTGGGGGAGACGTACAGCTGGTTGTCAGTCTTAGTGACGCTGAGGCCACACAGGATTTAGAGTGATGCTGATGGATGGGCCACAGGATGACAGTCTGAAGTTAAAAATGACCTCATTAGCTCACACACAGGATGTGTGTTGGCATGCAACTAGTGTCACGGTTACGAGCAATCGGCCAGTAGGGAGCGGCTGCATGCTCCTGCAGCACGTATGTCTGGACCGTATCTGTTTTGACTTTTGGAGAGAATGATTGAAATGCATGCCACGCTGTGAAGGGGCCCTCTTTTTCTTCATCTGGGATTCCTCTGCGCCACTCGGGACATAACAGTCCACTTGTCTCCACTGCTGCTGTGGGAGAGATAAGGACGACACATTGCCTCGCATGTCTGAGCTTTACATGGGCATATTTTTAGAAACAAATTGCAGAATGCTATATAGTAAATATAATTCCTGCACTTAAATAATTAATCATTTAGTCTATAACATGTGAAAATGCCTTCATAATTTGGGTGTTTTGTCCCACTAACTGTCCCAGGGACATTCAGTTGAGAGTTAATAAAAGGCTAAGAACGCAGCAAATGTTAATATGATATAAATGATTGATTATTGCTCTAACGTTGCATATCATTCTGTTTCAGCGCTACAATGAAGTAAAGCAGATGTGCCGTTGGTCGTGTTATTCCCTTAATTAATATCATCACTATCACACCAGGTGGAGATCTCAAGCCTCGTCCGCCACTCGCTCTACTGACCATCAGCGAACAGTGGAATTGGATCGGGGTCCATGTTTTTATTCCTTTTCCCCGTTTCTCACCGCCATTGTGTTCAACTGTGCCCTCTTGCTCCCCGTCACTCCTCTGCACGCTGCAGTGGTCAGGGATTTAGTGCCATCTGGCAAAGCCTACGAACACATGAGATCTAAATAATTCATGGTGCCGGAAGGCGCTCGGCTTTGTCTGCAGACTCACGCTAAAGCTCTGAAAAGATTCTATACACAAACCTGGCTGGTTTGCTGCCTGATCAAAGCAAACCGGGCGGTGTTCTGCACATGGCCTGCCTTCGATTATTACTCCACCCTGCAAACAATTAACCCTGAGATTACTTTTTCTTTTTATCCTTTAGCCTCAGGGACAGAAAACACAGGCCAAATAAGTTGTTTTCTAGTTGTGCGTTTCTCAGTCATATCTTCTAATCCATTTTTGGTTATTATCTTCAACTTCGATTAAGTGAAGTATAATATGGACATGGACTACAGTTATAGAAACTAGCGGTGTTGAATTAACTGCCCCGAAACAAAAAGTATTTTCTCAGATTGTTTTTTTCTTTAAATCTAATTTAATTGGTACGTGTTTTTTTAAGAATAGTGTGTCGTTTGCCAATAATGGATGGAAAGAGGGCTGCACGGTGGTGTCGTGGCTAGCACTGTCGCCTCACAGCAAGAGGACCGTGGGTTAAATTCCCGGTCTGTGCGGTCCTTCTGTGTGGAGTTTGCATGTTCTCCTCTCGTCAGCGTGACTTCCTCCCACAGTCCAAAGACTTGCAGTCAGGTTTATTGAACTCTAAATTGCCCGTAGGCGTGCATGTGAGCGTGAATGGTTGTCTGTCTCTATGTGCCCTGGATGGACTGGCGGTCTGTCCAGGGTGAACCCTTCGCCCAATGTCAGCTGGGATCGGCTCCAGCGCCCCGCGACCCTAATGAGGATAAGCGGTATGGATAATGAAATGGAATGGATGGAAAGTGTGTTTCTTTGTCAGAAAAGCCAAAGAAATCTGATTGTCAACTATTTATTTTGTCATTTTTCATCTTAATTTAATATTCGATGAGCCTGTTTCTCAAATGTGAGAATTTACATTATATTTATTTGAATAATTTGGGGTTGACCTTTTGGTCCGACAAAGTATTGTATGTGTAATTCATACATTTCTCATTTAAAATAATCAGAAAATCAATTTAAAAATCGAATGCAAATTGAGAAGTTTTTTTAACAGAAGGCTGCCCTCTACACATCACTCCCCCTCTATCTCAACTATCAGACCCCCCCTTCTCGTTCTATTTGAAGAAAAACCCGTCATTTCTTCTTATTGAGGGCATGTTGTCTGACTGAGAACGATGGCCCAAAGCTCAGAGGGTCCAATTACAAATGTAAAGGCTGAGAGGTTTTATCTACAGTGAATTTCCTGAAGCAACCAGCGACTGTCAGATTTCTGCTCTTCAGCCCCCAAAACGCCAAAGAGCAAACGCTCTCTCGGATTACCTGATGAATTATGTATATTCTCTAGGTGGACGAGATTTGTTTCCACTATAAATGAAAGTAAATTAGTTTTCATCTCACCTCTGGTGCTTTTGAACTCGTATAAATTGTACAAGGAGAATGTTGGGCCCACATTATAGTACTCCATCCCTCTTCTAGAATATGAGCTGTGCATGTTATTCTGTCTGTTTTCTTTATATTTTTAAATCAGATTCGTGGAAGAAGAACGCCCTAAAGATGGAAAACACTTTTGGATGGCCAACGCCTATCCTTCATTTGATTTTCCCTTCGTCTGTGCGCCCTCATCAGTTACCAGTGTCTTTTCCCAGCGCTATGCTTACAGCAGCATATTCATCAAAGAGACCCCACAGCCCTTCTTGTCTTCCATCAATGCCTCCATCCCCCCCTCCCCTCCTCTATCCTGCTGGCCCTTCTCTCAGCCTCCAGCCGGGTTAACTGATCCACACCAGCTGCCTCTCTCTGCCTCGCTTTAGCGCTCTATCCAAACCAATGTGCTGAACATCTTCTCTGCCTCTCCTCTTCTTCATCATCCTGCCACCTTTTTTCCCTGCCCCCCCCCCCCCCCTCGTTTCACTTGGCACTGCGAAAGGCCGTTGCACAAGTAGCGGTGCAGAAACGATGATAATAAACTAGGGCTGTGAAACGATTACAAATTTTAATCAGGTTAATCACAGGTTTCTGTGGATTAATCATTATTAATCACATATTACCGATATTCTCGGTATATTTTTGTGAGAACATAAAGATTTATGACAAAAGACGGATATATACATTTATACACAGGGGTGCACATAACTTGCTCACCAGTGTGCGCGCATCGCGGCTGAGCTCTGCCGCGCGCGAGCCGAGAAGAGTTGTTGACGGGGGGGTGCAAGTGACTTTTTTTCATCCCGATGTGCGCGCACACGCCGGATCGGAGCTCTGCAGCGCGCGAGACGGAGATCGGAGTCGTGTTAACGCGACACGTAGAGACAAAATGACACGCTGCTGGTTAGAGACGACCAACAACAGATGGATTGGAAGCTCATTTTGTCTATAAATTGCTTGTTTTTAATTTCCCAGTGAATTTGAACCAGGAGAATCCTTGTGTTATCTAACTATCATACCAAACCCCAACATTATTAATTATTCTATCAAACAGTTGGATGAGCTGAAATCAAAAGTCTTGCTTATATGACTTCAAAATGATGAAGACATTCACCCACACCACTCCTCCGCTCCCTTCACTGGTTACCGGTGTCTGCCCGCATCCGCTTCAAAACACTGGTTCTGGCGTACCGTGCTCTGAACGGATCGGGCCCCGTCTACATCCGGGATATGGTCACACCGTACACCCCGGCACGTTCGCTCCGCTCGGCAACAGCCAACCCACTTGTGCCTCCTGCACCTCGAGCTAATCACTCTACATCCAGACTGTTTGCTGTCCTGGCTCCTCAGTGGTGGAACGAGCTCCCCACTGACATCAGGACAGCAGAAAGTCTCTACATCTTCCGCCGGAGACTGAAAACACACCTTTTCCGACTATCTGGATTAAAACACAGATTAGCACTTCAGTGGCACTTAAATAGCACTTACTTATGGTACTTTTGTAGTTCGACTATGTTGAGGAAATGTTACTTTCTGTATTCTTGTTCTTAGTTTGTACTCTAGGTTGAATGCACTTATTGTAAGTCGCTTTGGATAATAGTGTCTGCTAAATGACATGTAATGTAATGAATTCATTCTACAAAATAAAAAATGTATTTCTGTTGATCAATAATGGCCCCGTTTACACTTTAAGTGTAATCACACTTCAGTTACTCCTCGCAATATATTAGTCTCTTTTGGCCAGATTGAAAATGTGATTAAAATCCATCTTGGTTTTCTCAGGCTCCATGCAAATCGGGTGAGCCCTGTCCCAGTCCATGCTGGTGGTAATGGATCTGAAGCTGGGAAGAAGAATAACTCAATAAAAACAGATTAGCTGGGATTCCCTTACAAATATCCCGACGCTCCCGTCACAGAAACACTTTTTCCGAGCTAAGTGCGAGGCAAAAGTCTTATCGTCTTACTCGTGAGTCTCCCCTTTAAAACTCGGGCAGTTCGACGCCCTCTCAGCCACACGGAGCAGTCGGGGATCGAACGGTTGCGACAACCGCCGCTCCCTGCGCCTCCTGTGGGATCGTATGTGTTGAAAATTGCAGGAGCCACAAGCTGAAATTAGCTGTCAACGGGGGAGAACGGTGGCTTTAGCCAGTGTAACTCTAGCTGCCGGTATCCTGGCAGACCGGGACGGGCAGATGCAGAGAGCGACCACTTCCTCACACTGCTCACTGGTATGTTATGGTGGTACAGTTGGGAGAAGTAATGTTTACATCTTTGTCAGACGCTTGATTTCACACTTATTTAAATCTCAAACCGAAGGCGTAAGGGGGCGTGTAAACATGTTAGGGCAGTTGCCATTTCAGGAAGTGTAAACATCGATATCTTCTGCTTCTGGCTTCATCATATTCCTTCACTTGACTTTGGGCTATCTAAGGTATCTTTTCCCCAGAACTCTTTGAGAAGAAAACCCCTTTGATATGTTGTACTCTGCCATTCATTCATGTGTTTCATTTGGCATCAGGAGGCCTGGTAAACGATACTCAAAGGGTGCCACCCAGCCATAATTAATGCATGATGGCAACAGCTTGTATGCAACCCAAGGAATAGTTGGTTAATGCCAGAGAGTCTCTATTAGAAACCCATCCTAGTGTACACAACCTAAGACATCAGAGAGAGCATACAGGAAGTGCCATCACAAACTTTTTTTATTATGTTTGAGCAAGTGATCGATAAAATGTTATGAGACAGCCGCGCTGTAATTCACCATGTTCTCTGACTCCTGAAGAAACGCATTGAAATACACAAGCAAAACCTTATTTATAGGCAACATCTCATTTCTTGTCAAGGGAAATGCAATGTACATCAAAAGAAGTCATGAAAACGTGTGTGTGTGTGTGCTGAAGTGGGTTATGTGGAATTCATATTACTTTTTGGGATATTATTATATTACCGGTATCATTCTTTCAACGCTCAAGCCAACCTTAAGGCCTCGCCCTACTCGATCAATCGGCTGCTCACTGAACAATCCCTCCTCCACTCTCCCATCCGTCATATTTAGAAAATGAATCTCTGTTTTTATGACTTTGCAGCAGACAAATGTGTTTTTGAGATTTCAATACTGTTGCTTTCAAAGTAATTTACATGTGGAAAAGAGAATAAAAAGCCACACTTCAGTCACATTACCAGACTCTTGAAAACAATGCATTGCTTTTATCTTGTTAAAGAAAATTGTAGTAGTTTTACACTTTTAATGCTGCAACTAATGATTATTCTTTAATCTGCTGATTATTTTTGTCATCTTGTCAGAAAATAGTGGAAAAGTGGCCATTGCAAATTTCCAGAGCTTTAAATATATATATTTTCAGACGAACCAGAATCCACTAGATGGTCATGGCTGAATCAACAAGATGCAAATATTCACATTTAGGAAGGTGTGACCAATGAGGTTTTGTGCATATTTGCTTTAAATAGCAATTTCCAAAATAATTGGATAATTTGACTATGATTTATCGCTTCAGTTCTACTTTATACTGTAGATATCTATGCAAAAGTTGCATTAAGTAAGGTATTTATATAAAAGGTTTGACTCTTGTGCCACTCTTTTCAAAATCATTTTTTATTTTCCATTTCTTTTGAGTCTTTACTTCATTAGTCCTGAACGGACTTTATTAATAGACATACCTTTTCTTTTCTTTTTAACTAGATGGCATTTTCTAAAGGGAACAAATTCCACTGCTCTCTGGCAGCAGCTGCCAAGACAAATCCAAACTTACATCAAACAAGTACCTTTGTCTGCAGTTTGAGAGGCTTGATCGATCAGAAGAAAGTCTGTGTATTGCTGCTACGATTCTGCATGTCCCTCCCACTGGCTCCAGCCTCATTAAATGCTGAACAAGCCTTTTATCTAACAAGGACTTAAACAGTTCTGGATGCTGCCTACATCTGTCTTGCATTCAGTACCTCCCTCCTTCTAGTTGTGGTCTGAGAGGATATTGTCCTCACGCGTGGGTGGAAGAACAAGAGGACAGTGTTTGAACTTCACAAGATCGTCTTCACCCAGTTACACTCTGTATGCCGCGCACTCAGGTTGTGCACATGGGAATCGACTTGTGATGTACTCTTTGGAAACGGAGCTTAAAGTCTCTGTTGGAAGTTGACGACCTAATTAACGCAGCCTACAGTGACGCATTTGGACATAACATAGAATAATGAAGAAGTCAATAGTGACACGGTAGCGATGGGAAATCTAGACTGTCATAAGTGAAAATAGAATTATAAGAACACTACTCATGTGGAGCATATTGATGATGTATTGAATGATTTCTTATTCATCACAGCAGCACTTTCGATATGCATGCTAATTATATGGATCCAATGAGAAACACAGATGGCTTGCAGTTTCAAAGACTGTATGAACACGTCTTTGCTTTATGATGTATGATTTCTTATATATCGATGAGGCCGGAGGGTATACCAGCACGATGGCGTTTATAAATGCAGCGGCGGCGGCTTTGTTAACGGCCTTTTGACGTCCCCCCTGCTCGGCTTGACTCCCTCCTCAGGTGTTTGTACTGTATAAGAAGGGCTAATGGGTTTAATCTAAAGTCGGCAAACCACATGATTAGGGTAGTGACATTCCTACGTTTGTTGTACGGTATTGACCTGAACACTGTTTGAGCCATTTTTCAAAGCTACTGGGATGTTTGTTACAACTTTACACTCTAACTATTTCACTGTCTATGCACCCAACTATCTTACATTGGGTCTTGTTTGCCTTTAAGTCAAATGTCGGCTTTCTAAAGTGAAATGTCTTTTGGTTTTCAACTGTTGGTTGGAAAAACCACATTATTATGAAAATAATTGTCAGTTGCAACCCTGTTTTCTAGAAGTCTACATTTATGTTTAGTTGTTTTACAGTAGATCTACGCGTCTTGTGATCTGATATGATCCCTTTTCAGAGATATCAAGTAAGTTTGAGTGGCTTCAAAAATAGAAATCATACCAGTCGGTCAATCGATGGACAGAGATGCCTGAGCAAGAGTTGTGGTTTGGCTTTGCTCACTCTCAAAGCCGTAATGCTGGTGGTCAGCAGTAATTACTGGCTGTGAATGCGCAGTGTGACTTGAAAAAAGTCTCCGCCGTGGTGTTCTTATTTCAAGCCGATGGAAAAAAGGGTTCACTCAGTATCAGATGTTCTCCTCCTGCAGCTATCCCTCATGGCTCTAGTCAACCATACCGCCATTAGAGAAAAGATGAACCATTGAAATAAAGGCAATGACCTCCATTCTGAAAGCTTGACTCGAGAAGGCAGCAGACTATTATTCATTCAATGCGCCATGACTCTGTGGAGGTCACTCTTTGCTAGAGTCTTGAATGGGGTCTTAAAAGCCTGACCATACTGTTATGTGTCTCCATTAAGTTTCATGATCAATGACACAATTGATGATGACAGAAATGTGGCTGTCTACCCTCTCCGCCGTTGGAGTAAAAGCAATATGTAGCGCCACCCCCTCAGTGTTCTTGACATTCTTCATTAATCATGTTTTAGATGATTTAGATTTCCATAAGTGCAGCCAAGGCATATATTCTACAGTGATTGAAAGGAGAGAGAAAGCCAACATTGAGAGAGGTACATTCTTTGTTTTACCTTTTTGGATCTCGTAAAGCTTCTCATTTAGATTGGTAAACAAAGCTGCAATTAGGGAAATTAATTGCCGTGTTGGGACTTAATATAAGTGTAAATAAGCAAGTTTGTACAATGTTTGTTGGTGAACAACTACAGCTGAAACCAGTCGCCAATGGATAGAAACTGAAATGAATGAAAAACTACTGTGAGAATCAATATATATCATTTTAATAGTTTTAAATAAAATAATGAAAGAATATCCAAAATGTCCTGGTTAAAGACTCAAATGATAAGACTGGCTACTTTTTTTGTTCTCTTATCATCGTAAACTGAATATTAAACGGTGTGAAACAGGGAAAGATAACAGTACTCTTTGCAACGATAAGATAACGGTGAGAAGAAATACATCCTTTGGGGGAAAATAAGTTAAGTTTGTAATTTAAAGTATTCATCAAGACAAAAGAGCAAAACAGTATCTGATCCGTCTCGTCTTCCGTTGCTCTCGAAAAGAGACGAGGTAGAATGTCATTGATTCCTCAGCTGTGATTAGTGAACAGATATTTTAAGTAGAAATAATGCATTATACCTGCCATCCATGTGTAGGAGCTGTGGAAGTGATAAAGTGATCTCTCCATCTCCTGCACTGTAATCAATCAGAGAAACCTCTCTTATAAAGAACCAAATGCATTGTTGAATAGCTTCTGTATTCAGTCTGAACACACACCCAGCTGGTGAATAATGAAAGAACGTTATGGGTTTTCAGTCCTCAGTTGTCAAAAACCTACGAGGATATTGCAGTTTTCAGTGAAGTCTTTCCAAGAGGCTTCCTCTTGTGAAACCCGGCTGTACCTCCAGCCCCTGTTGTCACAACATTGCACCGGCAGTCATTACTGTGACGGTAAACTCAAAGAAAGCTGCCTGGATGGGGATGCGGGGCCAGATACGAGCCCTGGCAAGTACACCGAGCTGTTGACATCTCCTCACAGCAACTCCCCTGGTTCTAATTGGCCTCCGCTGATAAGATTCCCATGTTGTAATTGGCAGCTGCTGATAAGATGCGTTCAGCTGCTGCAGCAGTCAGCGGCATGGTGCAATGACAACAGCTCACGAGTGGGTGGGGGACGGGGCTAAATCCTGGGCCTGAACCTTGTTTTCCAGAGATACTATTCCAGTCAGGGATTGGCATCCTGGCCATGACAAACGAATACTTCTTAATGGCTGTAAAACGTATTTTCTCAACAGATTTTGTAAATTGAATGTGGAGTCTGACATGGACAAAGTTGGAAAAAATGGTTGTTAGTTATTCCTCATTAAACATGTGTGTGCTATTCTCTGCTTTGATTGAGGATCATTTGGAAAGGAGTAAGTAATTCTGTGCACCAATCAGAAGGTAGTACTTAAATCTAAGTGAAACCAACTGTGTAAATGGGTTATGTTGCCCGGCCACTGTGCTGATGAAGTCACACCCACGTTAGGTTCTTGATTGAGAATAGTTCCCTCCAAATGTTGACTCTTTTTAGTGTCCGTTTAGAAATTTGGGAACAGTAGAAACAATTCTGTAACACAACATTGACATGTCATCACCCTGATAATGATCATCAGCTTGTTATTGATATATATATATATATATATATATATATACACAGTTTCCTGTTTACACATCCAGGAATTACACATTTTGTTATTTTTTTGGTCACCTGGAGATTTTTTTTGTCTTTTGCTCTATCTCTACAAAATCCTGAGGCTTTTTAGCTGCTAAAGCTCCAGTTCTGTAGTGTACAGTGGACGAGAACGTTGCGAGTGACCCAAAGCAGTTTTTGCCATTATAAACACTTTCATTTAGTTGAGAAACCCATCAGGATTAAAAAGCACCTTTTCGCAGCCTTTAAGACATGAAATAGATCGGATGGATTACGAGCAGCACTCTTATCCATAAACATTGAAATGAAGATCACCAACCCACGGAGACCTTTGTGATGCACTGGTTAATTCATGTTATGCAAATGTCTGTGAATAATGCAATGGAAGGTACTTCCAGACATTAGCGCGGGCTAAATCCGTAAGTGCAATTTTTAAACTGCAATTCAAGAAAGAGTTAACCTGCTTCCGGCTGAGGAACTTGAATACGGTCTGTTGCCGCTATGTAGAAAGAAGTTCATAAACAGTGAACAATAGTGCTGATGACCCATGTGTGCCATTATGTGGTGTATCCTATGATAGGCCATTCTTGTCATTATCTTTAGCACCGGGCTTGTAATGTCAGATAGATTAATTGTTCTGGCATACCTTAGTTCTTTAGTCAGGAATGTGCAGCTGACTCTGCGTATCCCAGCCACTTTTTTTCAGTGGAAATTTTCTTCCATTTGGTCATGTTGCAGGCCATACTCATAGATTTAGCAGATGTGTTTGCTGGCAGAATTAGTCTCTCGGGCTGGAGCTGGAACTGCTGATCCAAAGATTTCTGTGCTATTGTGTCCTTAGCCTAGATCTCTTCGTAATTCATATCCTTAAATTCCCCTTTTCCCCACAAACTTCACTTCCTGTCTGTCCTCCTCGAACTGCTGGCCGCTGCTCCTTATTGTTTGTATCATGAACAAAAGCATACAGGCATCGCTCTTTTTTTAATGATGGATCTCAAGAGGGTAATTATGCTGTTTTTAGTTGCTATGCACGAGAAGCTTTGCCTGGTGGACAAACGACTTCATGCGATATCTTGCTACACTGCTCCAGCTCCCAGAGCATGGCTAATAGGAGGATTTGTGGGTGGGTGTGAGTACTCACTGTGGTTGAAAGCATTTGTCTCTGGGTTTAGGGTTAAGGTTTAGGGTTAGGAAGACAAAGCCTTGAGTTCCCAGAAAATTGAGTATGCGTGCCTTTCCAGCAGTATGCAGGCACTATATGGTCGGTTGCAAGTCTTTACTTTATTTCCACTATAGCGTCTGAACAATTGTGTTCAATGCCTTTTACGTTGTCTCCCGAGATACTGCCTAATCTGAATAGAAAACAAGAATTATTTAATAACCGTTTATTGAAAAAACTAAGATCTCAGCATAAGGAAGGTCCCCTCAGCTCATGCTTTGCCTTCTTCAGTTTTGTAATTATATCTTATCATAAGTGTATAATTACTGTTAAGATTAGAGCTCAAATAATTAGTTTAATATATTCAAAAATGTTGCCGACAAATCTGATAATCGATTAATCCTTTTGAGTAATTTCTTTAAGAAAACTCTCGAAGATTATCTGGTTCCAGCCTCTCAAATAGGAATATTTGTTGTTTTTCAGAGACTTCGCCTCATGAATAATTCGGGCTAATTTGATCTACCTCTATCAGAATCAGAAACAGTTTTATTACCAGGAATGTTTACACAAACGAGGAAATTTTTTTGGCGGAAGGTGCAACATTTAGACATGACAAACAACAATCAACGCGACAGCAACAGTGAACTTAAGTATAAGATAAGATAAAGATAAAGATACGGATAACAAATAATGTTAAAGTGTTTAGGTGTGTGTTTCAAGTGATGTGTGTTTAAGTTAAAAGTGTATGTGACGTGTGTTTAAGTTAAAGTGCATGTTAAAGTGGCATGTGTGTGGAGGAGGCCTCCAGTTAAAGTGCATGTTAAAGTGACATGTGTGAGGAGGAGGAGGAGGAGGAGGAGGAGGAGGAGGGCCCGACTGCCGACGGGAAAAAAAATGTGCTATCCACTTCCTCCCGGTTGATGACTTTGATTGCATAGAGTTGTGTAGTTTGGGTGATATTTAGTAAAGGCTAAGACGTGCTCTAAAGATAATGGCCACCTGAGTTATGTGAAAAATATTTAGTGGAAGGGAGGTATGAGGCTTTAAATCCATCCTCATCCACTCTTTGAACAAATTCCATTTTAAGTGACTCAATGTGATGTTAGAAAGCTTCCTAGTCAAAATATATAACACACTCTTTACTTTTTGCTGATGCTGAGAGGATCTACACTTTATTTTTCGCTTGAATCGTGGAGAGAAAAAGAAGCTGCGTCTGTCATCGACTTGGTAATTGTTTCGCAGTCTGCTTCGGGATCAGCTGTTGATTAACCATGGCCATCAAAGAGGTTTTCTCTCCGAGCATGGCATAATATCACAAGCTATGAGCACTGTTGCTGTCTTTACCACAACACAGACTGACGGCCCCATGGCCTGTTTCTCTGAGGCAGCTCTCTTGTTCTTGACAGTTTCAACTTCAGAGGAGAGAAGAAAAAACACATTTAAAGAAGCTCTCCCGCCTGTTCTTCCTCAGAGGCTGGCAAGCTGTCCTTCAGGCATCAATAGGCACATTCTATGTGTGCCTCTTGTGCTAAACAAGGGTTTGGCTGTGTAGCGCACTTGTTAAACAGCAAGCGCCTACGAACTGGACACCGGCTGCCTGGAACATGTGTTCTCTAATGGAACTAGAGGTAAGGTTCAAGGATTCTGTTTTAAATCGAAAACACAACTTTGTATTTCAACATTCACCTCTCAAAGTCCTATCACCTCAGGAGGCCATGTTAGTAGACATTGTTTGGGTTCTTCGGGATCGCTTCAGTCACCTGATGGAGATCCGCCTTGAGCTGCCTCGTGTGTTTTCTAAGGTCTTTAGATTAAAAAATCTCTGCCCGTAATCTACAGATGGGAAGGCTGTCCTTTCCTTTTCCCCTCCACATATTCTGGGGAACAATGGATGACAAGAGGACTGACGGCACTGAGGAGGAAATTAATTGGGCCCCGAGAACTTCACACTTGGTCACTCAGTCTGTGAATCTTCTAAACACTAGAGCGTTCCTCATGACAAATCCAGACTTGGGCAAAGTTATTTAAACACGTTTGATGCCAGTAACCTTCTTTTGATTTGAGAGATGACGGAATTAACTTTGAAAAAAGATACCGTGAAAGGTACAAACAAGGAAGGGAGTATATGTTGGTACTAATGAAGTTCTTACTATGTTACAATGGAGATAATTGTATTGATTACAGCAATTATTCAGTTTTCATTTTCAAATTAATTTGCTCATGTTGTAATTGTGACCTTTTGTCATGAAACTGATTTGGATAATCATGTTTTTTGTCAGATGAAAGCCACCACCGAGGAGTGGAAGCAGATTGAAATCCTAAATCTAAACACTGAGACTAGACATCAGGGCTTGCATGCTTGCAATTGCATGCTGGATCAATTATATGGCCCAGCTGTTAATGTTTCCCATCTGGCTTCACTGGCTCTGTGCAAAAGAATAAAGTACAGTTTGGATTTGATGCCCTGAAACTTGAGACTTTCCTTTTCTTCTCCTCGTCAAAGTCTGAATCTGATTGGTCCCGAGTTGGCGGCCAAAGCTTTCACATTTTTATTGTTGATCCTTATTGTCTTTGCTTTCTGCTTCGGCATTGTGTTTTCCTCATTATATTTCAAATATATTATGGGAGACTGAGCCAACCGAGAAAGCGCCAAGATGACTTGTTGCACACAGCGATATAGTCGTCTCGTTTATATGATAGTCATAGATATGGCATTTAACAAATTGTCCTGAAACAATTTAAACCCAAACGTCATTGTGCTTACTTAAGATTATGGGGCAGAGCGATATGAAAAAAATCAAAGATTATACCAAATACCATAAACGGGATATTGAATGGTTGATCATTGGTGCCGTCACAGATCATTAACACAATGATATTTTTGACTATTAATGTGTATAGAATGACTTAGTTGGTAAACAAATGACAGAACAGCTCGAACAGTCTAGTATGTTCAGATTATTGTAATGCAGCCTTTAAAACCAGGACAAGCACTGCCATGATATCAAAGTGTAATATCTAGTCTCATCAAGTATATCCTCCTACCAATGCATCAGGGAAGCCTGACAAACTTCCTGTCAAATGAGAAACGATACAAAAAGACACGCATATCCCGTGTCTGATAAGATGGGTTTCTGGATCAGAGAAATATTTAGCAGAAATACAACAGATATATCTGCACATCTTTAGAAGCAAATCCTTCTGAAGGAAGCTACTCGGTGTGCGCGGTCTGTTTCAAATCTTTCTGTCTGACCCTTGAAGTGGAATATTAGTCAAATAGACTGTTGGATAGAGAGATTTGATCAGAACAAGCAGCATACATGTCCATTCCCGTCAAGTGGACCCTGGGTTGCTCTTAAGTAATGCATCTTATTCCTGTGTAGTTTCTGAAGTAAATGGGTGAATCTACTCAGCTGGTTGGCTAAGGAACACTTACTGCATTCGTTTTTAGCTGCCTCTTTGATGCTGGTCATTTATTTTCTGGTCCTTTCTCTTCATGTCTGCCCATATCGCTTTACATCTCCATATCTCTTTGAACTGTGGCCCACTGACTGTCCACTGCACAATACTGAATGGTTTCTTTGTGGAAAGTAATTTAGTTCTTAGTTTTGCTGCAAATTAATGCAACTTTTATTTTCTTTATTCAGTTCACTTTTCATTGTTAACAGATGATGTAGAAACGTGTTACATTTCCTGCTTTGCTGGTTTTTTAGTCCAGAAATGGTTTGATTTGTTTGGTGAACAGACGAGCAACCGCAGGAGAGCTGAAAGTCATGCAAATTGCTTATGATGAGTCATGTTCCCACATAATGTATAATGGATGAGGGAGAGAGTTAAATTAATATAGCATGTATATGAACCTACCTGTCTTATTACATTAACCTCCTCCGTGTTTATCTCAATTCACTACCATCATCTTCCTCGCTCTGGTTTGAAGTCTCAATAGATTAGCTCATATAAAAGTTAAGCCCCCCCCCGTGAGTTTATCATTTCAAGATTCAAGATCAAAGATCAAGATATTGCACACACACACATAGGGTACACACCAGAATGAATGTGCAAAATGCAGCAATGCAATGCAAAGGCAACAAGTACACACTATTTACAAACAAAACACAAATATTTTGTGTGTGTGTGTGTGTGTGTGTGGTGTGTGTGTGTGTGTGTGTTGTTGATTGATATGATTATTTTGATTGATATTATTATTTGTATTACAGTCGTCCAACATACAAAAAAACGAAAGAACAAGATGAAAAAGAAACATGAGACATAGGAAGAACATGAGAAACCCCGAGAAAAAACCCCCCCCGATGCCCGTAGAGAGGAACAAAAAAACCTGAGCAGGAAAAAGGGGGTCTGTGGGTCGGAGGATTCAGGTGAGGGCCTGCCTGAGGAAAGAAAACTCTCTCTCTCTCTTCTGTCTGCGTCTCTCAGCGTGGCGGAGGTGACCTGCCTGAGCACGCAGCAACTGCTGAAAGTTGTTTGTTGGGGTGGTGAGGATCCGATCCTCCTGCTGGCTCTGGTTCTTCCTGTACAAGTCCAAGTCCTGGGGGGTGGGGAGGGAATGTCAATAGTGCGTTCAGAACGCACTACTCTCTAGAGCCCCTTCCTGTCCTGGCGAGCAGTTGCCATGTCAGGACTCTCTCTCCCAGCTAGAAGACTGAAGGAACTCTGGAAACTTTAAATTTCCTCAGCTGCCCTGAGGTGGAGAGGGCGGCGCCCTGCCTTTCTCACCAGAGTCAGATCCTCTCGTGAAGTGACCCCAGACCCTCACCCGCCACCCTCCCCAGTAGTATCCCCCCCTCCCCAGTGATGCTGTGTTGTTGTACCCCCCCAAAGTCCACAATCAGCCTTAGTTTTTTTTCAGTTTATGATGATGAGGCTGTTGGCACCACCAGAGTGAGATCAGCACTCCTCCAGGTAGGCTCTTCTCGCCGTTGTCGGAGATCAGGCCCACCACCACTGTTGGTAGGGAGTGTGTGAGGGCACCCTGACCACCTCCTGGGTAGTGGGCTGGGGGAGGTCCAGAGTCAAGGGCACCTGACCACCTGTGGTCAGTGGCGGGCAGGTGTCACCATCCAAGTCATCTGGTCGGTCAGTCCTGAACTATAATCAGTCAGCAGCAGTCTCAGAGAGCCCTGGAGGTCTGGCTGTCCACCCAATGACAGCTGTGGTGGTGTCTGAGCCTGAGACAGCATCATCTGTGGATCTGTTTGGGGGGGAGGCTGCAGGGTCAGTGGAGATCTGAGGAGGCTCATGGCAGATTGGAGGAAGAGGAGGGAGGAGGGGCCATGGAGTAGGAGCCATCAGCGATGGAGTCCTTTCATTGGGCACAGCATGGCCACATGTGGGAGGGCCACCGGTCGGGGACCACACATCAGTGGCAGGGGAGACACAATATTTTGAGGGACAATGGGACACAGGGGATAGTGGAGTGGAGCTGGGACCACGGACATGACCAGCCGATATGCAGCTACAGCTGTCAGCACACTGTTCACCTCCTCTCAGCCCCCTCTCACACTCCAGGCCAGTTCATCTCCCAGTGTCCTCCTCTCCTCGCTCCTCAACAGAGCCCTCTCGTCAGCGGGTGAGCTAGCATCCCCACCTGTTCACTGTTTAGCAGTTGTTGTGTGTGTGTAATTGTTGTGTTGTTATAGCGCTGGGCACCAGGCGGGCAGCTAGGTCCTGGTGACATCAGTCTGAGCGTCCGGTCTGCGCTGTGGTCTGCTGTGGTAGTCTGCTGGTAGTCCTGGACCTGCGTGTCTCTGTGGTGCATCTGTGCCTCCCCCCTGCCTCCTCCTCCTGCCTTCCTCCTGTCTCACTCTCCCCGCCTCCTTTTGCTTTTCTCACCGCTCCCGTCCAACCGGCCCAGCTGCCTTCGTACAGCGCAGCACAACGGAGCGGCATTCACGCAGCAGGCAGGCTCACAGACCCTAACTTTTCACGGATGGATCTATCAACTTTTGTAGTTTGGTTGAGAAGACCCGTTGCTTTACCTATCATGGCTTGCTCCTACTCACTTGTTATGTGATCATGTCACTCACCTGGTCGGCGACTGATCATGTCAGTCAGCCTGAGTGGTCAGACCCAGGCCCAGCTTCCTCACCACTACCCACCCCGCCACGCTTTGGTCAGACCAGACGCAGAATCTTTCGTCTTTTGCGGAGAACAACGGAAGCAGAAAAGCAGCGATGCTTGAATTCTCTCGAGCCTTAGGAGAGAGACAGCCTTGTAGCCTCTCTCATGTGGCGTAGTGGTTACGGTTACCGTTTCTTTCCTGTTCGGCATGAATGCTGGGTGAAAGTTCGGCATGACTTTCCCCACCACCACCAATTAAAGCCACCAGCCACCACCAGCCCGACATAACACACATCTTACGTCCGACACAACATGGTCGTCGGGGTCCTTGTGTGCGGGTAGTGTGCTGTGGTGATGACGAGTGTGGATGCCGGCTGAATAGAAGGAAGGAATGGGAAGGTAGAATGGACAGGTTCGAGATCAGGAGCGAAATGAGAGTTGTAGAAGAAGTTGTTACATGTGAAGTCGCACCACATGTTGTTAGTTTAACCCCAAGTCCCTCCACTCTTTTAGATTCCTCCACGAGGTTCGGGAGACGGTTGGGCATATGAGAAGGACTCGACTCGGGATATCGATCCCCGGGTTCGGTCCGGTCAAAGATTGATCCAGACAAAAGATATTACAGTCCTCATGTCCCCCTTGTCATCATCCATCTTATTTTCCAGAGACTCATCTTTTTTTCCATTTTCCAGAGACTGAGAGGTAGGAAGGGGGCAGGTGGGCGGAACTCTGTTCTCTCAGTCTGTGTTCCCCTCTCCGTTTCGTCGTTTTTCGCTGTCGTCTCCCGGCTCGGCTGTTGTTGTTTGTTGTTGTGGTGGTTCGCACCCGCCGCCACGCTGATCGGCTGGAAATGGAAAAAAAAAAAAAAAAGCGTTTTGTTTTATGTCCAAAAAGTGCTGTGTGTGTGTGCTGGCTGTGTATGCTGGTGTGTGTGTTGTGAAAAAAAAAAAAAAAATAAACAAAAAAAAAAAAAAAAGCTACAATCTCTCGAGCTACCTCGACGGCGTCTGGACACAGCCGCGCCATCTAGAATGTAGAATATATAAGTTATACACCCCGCTGCGGTACTGATCTGGAAGTACGCACTTTGTGGCAACGCTGCAGGAATTTTTCCCAATTACCCCTCATGAGGAAATCTGTTCCATTCCGGTTTTAATTCGACATAATACAAGTTTGAAGGCTTTTTTTTTTTAATTGCCACATTAAAGCTGAATTTAACGAAAGCTAATATGTTTATTCGAATATCTGACCATATGTGTTTAAATCGGAACAGTTTTCATTGACGTGTTGCTTTATTTCAGGGGCGGTTACGAGATACTTCCATTTTAATTTCTGTATATTTCCAGTGGGAAAACTGAAAACCTAGAAAATAAATTGCAGGAACAGATAAGAGTTGAGGCTCACGTGAAGTGATCGCTGGCACCGTTTGGGAGCAGGTGATCTGTGTCTGCTCCTGTGGTGTCACATTGATCCCCATCAACCCTGATGAGCTGCATCCAGACTCTTTTCAAAACACAAGACAAAAGACAGACTCAGGCCGCGGTCACACGGAGCCTGGTCAACGGGAACAGCTTCCGGTTTCACTACAACAAAAACGGTGGTCAACGGCTCTTTGCTGACCTTTTCTCGGGTAGTTGCAAGCTACATTTCTGTCGCTTGTAGCGTTGCATCCAAAAACATAAAGATATGTGCCATACATAATATAGCAGCAATAATACTAATTGTGCTCAATGGAAACCCTCAGAAGGAGCTGATGAAGCATATGAAGTCAATTTAACTGCTGTTACGTTTTTATAGGAAAATGGCATTAACATACATTCGCGAGCACACAAATATGTTAACAGCACGAACGGAAAATGTTAGGAAAATAGGAAATATAACAGCAGAAGTTCATAGATCAACCAAAGAGCCATCGATTACCCAAATAGCTGCTAATCAATGTAACTAATCAGTTCCATCTTGTAGTATTCTATTATCAGGACTTGCTGCTTGTCTTTTGTCCTGAAAGTCTTTTCACTATTTCTTGTCATTTTATTAACGATCAATCAAGTAAACAATTGGCAGATTAATTGACAATGAAAACAATAGTTAGTTCCAACCTTTATGTCCTGTTCATGATTTAGTGGACAGCATGTTCACGGCATCATCTCGCTCCTCTTACCACTTCTGGTTATGTCAAGATAAACGCAGATGAGGTTCCCCGCGTCGAAGCTCATTTCAGACTTGTCTCTGTTTCCTAATAAAAGAACCGGGATGCTTTATTGATTCCTGGTTGCTTTAACAGTCAATGCACAGAGGCTTAAACATTTGGTTGAAGCAGTTTATTTGTATGCACTCATGTATCACATGAAATACATAGCCAGGTTTCATTTGTTCCTTTTGCACAACTCAATTTAAATTATCAAATTGCCAATTACTTCCCTATTTTCTTATTTGGATTGTTGTGCTGGTAATAGTCCGGTTTTATTTTTCCATCTCCAACACGCTTTGTATGAGATAAGATTGCATTACTCACAAATCAGTATTTAGTGATGTGACAGCCCGGCCATCATAAAACTATTTCAGATTCACAGTCGCTCCCGCTGTCAGTCATCTACCCCCTCCAGGACAGTGGAATAGATGCTGTGCATCATTTGCACATTACAATGAGAAGCCGTTTCTCTTGCACAGTGTTGAGATCTGTTGGACTTGAAATTAATAGATATTTAGAGTGAAATGCACATCTCACGCATTGCTTATGCCAGGGCAGCATATTTTTGCATTACGCTTCCGTTTTGTAATACTTGTTCGATGTGCATGTTTAGATTAATAAGCCGGCGATTGACAATGTGGTTGTGTATCATATAATGCTTCAGTTAATTCATCGTGCATGTTCAGATGAATAAGCCACCGAATGAAAAAGAGGCCCTTGCCCATCCTTAGTGTTTACCTCTCAGATTTCCCAGCTGTGTTGAAGGTGTGACAGGAACACGGGGTGATAATCAGCCTCCCTGTAATTGGCAAAATCTTCACTGCTGTCAGTGTGGCGCGAATTATGTCAGCAGAGGCCTCAGCAAACATGTTCATTGACGTAACTTCCTGTCGCTTCGAGCTCACCGTTCTTCCAGATTAGAAGAAAGTATTTTATAGCATCCTTAAGATCAATGCTACAATGCTCTCCTGCCTGTACGATGTCACTAGTGTCTTTGTTAGCGATGCGTCCAGTATTGATAAATTCATTGGAGAGGTTTAACAGACTAATCTGTCATCTGATGTGTGTTTATCCCCAAGGGTAACAGATACGGGACATGTCTCACCTGGTAAACTCATTGAAAGTGCAGATATATAATTACAACAAAAAAACTTCTAAATATTTATCATTTATTTTTCATGAGAAATGTTCCCTCGGTTATTCGGCCCTACCTGTCTCCTGTTGTTGGAATTATTCTGAAACTGTGTGAGAAATTCAGTGTCTGCCCGAGGCAAGATTTCAATCATTCATTTAAAACACCACTTTATTCATGAGCATCTTTTATTTCGTATTGTAATGTCTTCATTTTTCCTTTCGAGTGTGTAATGATTGCGTCATCATACAAGGAGATGTTGCATCTCAGATGTCATCATGGAGTTAAGACGGCTGACTGACATTTCAGAGTTTTTCCCCAATGTTTTGTGAGCTACAAGCTTCAGATTAGGTAGTAGAGAATATACAAAATAAGTCTAAATCCCTTTGTACTTTAATACAAAAATGGTACATCATCACCATAATTGTCCCCACTGCGTGGACCTGCCGAGAGGCTGCTCAAAGGCGGTTTACTTGGAGGTGATCTCTGTGGCCAATAGTGGAAGATGTGTGATCTGAATGGTGTGCGCTGTGCGCTGTGGCTCAGCAGCGGCAAAGCAATCAGACTATTGTTCTGCAGCAGAACTGGAAGAACTGTCTCTGTTCTGCAGCTCTTCAAGCTGGACTTGGTCCAATCGGAGTTGAACCTGCTCCTCCATGCAGGTCAATGTCACCTCGGCATAACATTTGAGTCATTCTGACTAATCCAACATTTACGAATTTAAAGGCAATTTATCTGTGACTAACAAGTTTTATTATTGCCACTTCCAGCCACGTAATCGCATCGCTTCGCATTGTCCAAGCACAGCGGTACAATTTGCTGCTCCCACTTCTTCCTCCCACTGCGGCCACCATCAAACCATGCAGATGTTCACCGGGCGGAGCGGCAGCTATTATTGATTTCTTCTCCAAACATCAGTTTTGCATACACTTGGCACTTTATTGTCGTGCCTGGTCTGGAGTGTCATAGATCCCCACGGACAACCTCACCTCTCTTTGTGCATTTTGATATCATTGTTGTGGTGAGTGAGGTCGGCTCTGTTTGAGATCTCCCTTTCTTCCCCCTCTTTTGTGCGCCTTCATTCCTCTTTCTCCCTCCCGCCCTGTTATCAGAGTAATCTGTTCTCGTCTGTCACCTCTCAGCCCGATAAGGGGGGGAGAGTCATGCTGGTGACCAGGAACGGATGTTCCTCCTTGACAACATCGACACAAATACAAATGCCTCTGCTCCATTTGTATAACATAACTCCTGATAAGGAACTGGGGGAACGGAGGTTGTTTACTGCTGTGCATCTTGAGTACGATGGTGAGATAAATGCAGATGTCCACTCATTGTATTTTTCTCTCTCATTGATTTACAATACCATAAATTCAGGGAAAAATAAAATGGTTATCTGGAGTCTAATCATACAAATATCTTCAAAGGATACGTCTTCAGCATTATGCAAGCCAAGTGTTGGAACTAATCTAAGTAGTTGCGATTAGGCATTTAGCTGTAGTTGCTGAGTAAAGATTGTTGGAGCTTTAATTTGCTGCTTTGTCACGTACGATATTGAACACCTCTCAAAGTGGTTGATTTGTTGGGATGAATACAGAGACACTTGTTTTCACTCCGAATGTAAACATTGAGGCAGCAGGAGCAGCTTGTCCTTGACCTCTGGACTCGGTGGCAGCTGACAGTCTGCAGGTTCACGGATGGAAAAGTACATTGATATTGCTGCACAGCTAAAACTAGAACATTCTCATGATTGGTAATTATTGGTCAGAGCATAATCAGGGCTCATGAAATCAGGTGTTTATTGGAAACGGAGGCAGTGAGTACACAGCATTGGTACCTACGTGTTTGATGCCTGTCGAATGCTTTGTGGTGATTGGCAGTTTCATGTGGCGTGTGTTTACACCGTCTCTTTACAACTGGTCTCAATTCATTGATCAGGTAATATCAATGTGTGTGCAATCTGCTGGAATGGATTTATTAATCAAGGGGAACAATTAAAGAGTGTAATTAATCTTATTCCGATGAGGGTTCCTGCGGGTCAGACAAGCGAGTTAATGAGTATTCTGAGTCCTGCGGAGGATGTGTATGATTTTGTGCACTTTCACTCGCAGGACTTAATCATGAGTACCAGAAATTGACTTTCTTTTATGAGCATGCACGCCTGATAGGCCTTTAATGAGTCGGAATATGCAGAACTCTTTTGGTGTTTTGACACAGTCAGAGTTTCAGTCACCTCTGCTGTGGATTGGGCTTGGGTTAGTTAATCCAATCCAATTTAGGAGGAAGTAATTTGATTTGACAACCTGTGCTGCGGCCACCTCATTGAAGCAACGGTCACCTGTTGGACACAAAGGCAACACTCACTCACTGCCAGCCATCACATTGCAATGGATTTATTTGCAGCGGAGCCTCGTCTTTGCATGCAGCTAATTTTTCCGGCAGGTCTTCAGGGATTATATTATTATCACATTTTAAACGTGCACAACATTTAAACGAGGGACTGTCCCATTTCAATTCTCTGTGCATGAAAAGGCCCGAGGTTGTCTCTCTCTCAGTTTTAGAGGGTAATGAAATTACTCGTTCTGCAACAGCATAAAGCCATCGCTTCAGCAGGCAGGTCATTTAGTTTCACCTTGTTTAGCCTCTGTAAGCTATTAATTTTTGTGATATGGAGTAGAATATTCCTACCAACATAAAGCTACTTTGATATAACTATAAAGGTAGATTGGAGATTTTAGCCAAATCCATCCAAAAATATTACAGGGGCAAACAGCTGGTCCAGTGTTTTCCAGGCAATTTATATTATTTCACAATACGCGTAGTCCTATTGCCGGGCCTTGCTTGTCAAAGACAATAACGTTAAAAAGCAAACGCACAGCCAGCAATGCTTCGCCATAGCAACCGACTCGTATATGATGAGCTGGGCAGCATTTTTCTGCCCATCTGTGAATTTGACTCTTAATAACACCTTTATTCATCAGAACCTATGCAGGTGATTGAAAGAGAAATGGCAGAGGGTGATTCTCACAACTGGACAGTATATATGTCATGAGGCCTTGCTGTCTTGAGGCCTTTTCCGTCATCTTTACATCTTACCTTTGCTGTCGTCTTTTCTGGTCCTAAATGAGATGTGGTGGAGTATAACACTCGGGGTCCTCTTCAGTGCCACCACTAATCACACGACCCCGACCAGTTCTATCATAATTAACAGATCAAAGAAGCGGAGAGAAGGCCGGTCATACATTATTAAACTGAGCGAGAGATAGTGTATGTGTGGGGGGGGGGGGGTACGTAAGTTATTGAAGATTAATATAGTGATCGTTCAGGGCACATTCCTTTAGTTTGATCATTCACCGCAGATAAAGTTGCACAAAATGGTCCTCTAAACAGGGTTCTCTCACTGACGCATATGTTTGATCTAGAGGGTCTTTTCTCACATTGTTCTCGTTTTCCCAGATGACCCTGAACGTGCTTTTCTGACATACCTTCCTGTTCAGAAACACAAGACCTGCACAGGCATTTCTTCTTCTACAGTATGTGCTCTCCATGCATACGTCAGGCACTTCACACATCCTTACAGATGGATAATGGCAGACAGCTCCTCCTGTTTTTTTATTTTCCTTTGGTTGGAGAAGTGTTGAAACTTAGTTAAGCTCATCGGTCTGCTCATCCACATTGTGATCAGCGATGACATTATAGTATACACTAATTGTATGTTTTCAAGTATCTTGCTTTTATTCATGAAAGTTGGATTTGACGTAGCTTTCATATTCTACTTAACGCTAGTTTCTGTCGTTTTGTCCCAGCAGCGTCGGTCTTTAAAAAGCGTCCTTTTTCTTTTCTTCGTCGTTACTCATCTTTTAGCAGCCTCTTGAATTCGCTCTCTGGAGGCTGTAATAAACCTGTAGTTATCTGTTAAAACCATGTGCATTTTAGACTAAATGGCCCCTAGCGTCTCTATGCCTGCTGTTGGGTCTTACAGCCAATGGGCCTTAAAATGACTTAATTTCCTATCTGCCTCCTGGGGGAGCTTTTAGGGGAGCTAACCGTCGGTCACAGCCCACAGAGTGAGTATCAGGAAAGCCTTGTGCTGGCATGGACCCCAGCTAAATCAAAATCACGATCACTTATATTGCCATGGGCAATATCCACGCAGAATCAAATGGTGATACTGGCGTAGAGGTGAAAGTTATAAATTCCATCGTAACAATAAAAAAATGTAGGTTTACATATTCAAATTGCTTTTGACCAATCAACAATATATAATGCAAATATTTTTTATCATAATAGACTAAAGAAAAGAGACAGAAAATAGGCACGTTTGAGATTGTGGAACCAGTGAATGTTTGCCATTTTTTGCTTAAAAAAGGACTTTGACAACTAAGATATTTTTGTATCTAAATAATTTGGCTTTTTTTTTTCCCCAATTGCTATTTCTTTTACCTTTCTCTGATAATTTGACCGTGGAATAAACAAGGATATCAATTAGGTACTTTTCATTCCATGCAGACAATTGTCTTCAAAGCAGCAAAGCAGGCTGCTCCGATCCATGTTTCCAGTTAAAACTATTTACCCACATTGATTCCCTCATTGTCAGTATTGGTTCTGGCTCTCTGGCAAGGTTAACCTTTGTGTGCTCGCACATGAGTGTATCCCTGTGTTGATTTTCTCAGCGTCTGTTTGCTATCCCTCCCTTAGCTATACGCATCGATGTGATGGTGTGAGTGGTTCCTTTAGGGGATCCAAGGCTCACTCCTGCCCCCAAGGTCACTTTGCCGCACCAAAATCAAAAGCCCTCAGTGATTGACGCACAGACCTGCAAGTCTGACGAGTATAATTGATTCATGGCAGATGAGCGTGTGTGCGAGACCGTTGAGTCGATGCAGGACAGGAAACATAAAAAAAGAAAAGAGTTAAGGATGCACTCGATAATTGGGAGCGGGCGGATGAAGTGAAGGGTGCATTTTGTCAGCAGGATGTGAAGGCTGCTGGAGAGGACTTAACCTGACCCGGCACTAACGATACGCCAGATTCAGTCATACACTGGCCCATCTAGTGGACTGTGTGTGCAGGTCACTGAGGCAGGCGGTGTCAAGAGACCAGAAAGGGATCAAACCCACAGCGGCATGAAAAGATTCTTAATGACCGTGTTGTTGAAATCCCTTTGGTGTCGGGCTGACTGCTGGGTCACAGTGGGCTCTCCTCTCCCCTCAGACAGAACACAGAAACAGAGCAGGATTCATAGAGAGGAGTTGGCTGGAGATGCCACGACAGCGCCACGCTGTTGAAAGCAATCTTCCACCTCAGTCTTGACCGTAACACGATTCCTCCTCTGGCATGACCCTGGATGGTGATGATTTATGGGTGAGGGGAATTTTTCTGACTCCCCTTCCCTTGTGTCTTTCTGCAGAAGGGATCTGTAACATGACGATGGACTCCAACTTGATGACGATGCCCATGTCGGACCCCAACCCGTGGGCAACCGCCATGAACAACCTGGGGATGCCTCCCATCGGAATAACTGGACAGCAACTCATGCAAGGTACCAAACAAGCAACCACAGACGCCTTGGCTTTGAAAGTTTATTTTAATATTCCAAGATGGTGCCGCATTATGTTCGACACTATCTACTGTGTGGAAATGTATTTTAAGTAATCTTTGCTCGGTATCTAACCATTTTATGAGGCCAGAAACGTAAAGATTGGATTTTTGCTATGTTAAGATTACTTTGCTGCAATTTGGTTGCCCACTAACAAATGTAATTTCTTTATATATGTTTTTAAGAAGTTCTTCCTCTTTCTAGATGCATCCTATACAGAATACATGCACTATATTTGTTATGTTAGATGTCCTTTTGTCTAATTGTGCAACATTTTATGGAGATGTATTCACTTCAGAACTGCAGCTTGAGCTCATTCTCCGTTTTCATCACAATAATTACATTTAGTTTGGGTGCAATATGTTTCACCCCTCTGGCTGTTTTCTTTTGAAGCCATAGCTAAGTGTTGAGATTATAAAAAAATAAAACAAATAAACTGATAGAGGATCCACACGATATTTAATGTTGAAGATTCTTCAAAAACCTCAGTATTTACAATTGGATGTTGTGGTTCTCCATATAAATCAGATCATTTTAGTTCTGTCATTTACAGACAAAGCAGGACTCTTTCTCTGGAGTGTGGAGTAATAAAGTTTGTTGATTAGCACAATCGTCTGTCGGATATCTGGAAGTGGATTCTCGTGTGGCTGCGCTGGTCATTTAAAGTCTGTATGTTTAATTGAGCAGAACGAGCTCGCACTGCGGTCCTGTGCTCTGTACAAAAGAATCCCTGACACTTGCGGACTTCAAGTTCTGTGCCATCGACAACTTTTAACTGTAAACTCCACTTTCCAACCGAGCTGAAGCGCAACCACATGAGCTGTATCAAACAAAGACAAAAGCATATATATTTTCCCATCTTCTGCTCCTCAATTTATATCACATATGCCACTAAATGTGCAGACTTGAGAGCTGAGCTCAGCATTCTGCGATGACAAAAGGTCTATTGTCATTGGTTGAATACCAACTGTTTAACAGTTGGGAACCAGCAGCTTGTGGAGGTCAAAGCAATGCCATGTATTTAATTATTTCTCCATTATTGTCACAACCTCAAGGAGCATGTTGTAAGCACAATGCTGAGCCACTGTACTCTGATCAGCCGCGATGATATTCATTCTCACCGATTGCTCTGCTATCTATACGGTTAGGTTCAGCAGCCCCCTCCCACTCCTTCTCCAAAGAGTTATTCTGTCTTTTCCTCCATAGAAAGCCTTTCCCTAAAGCCTTTAATAAATCACTTTCCACTCCTTAGCTGAAATGCACTTTCTTATTTTGTGTGTGTGTGTGGAGACGAACAGTCTCCCAAATGCACTCCTCGAGAAATATTAAGGGAAGCAAGCACACTCACTCACTGGAGCCTGGCATATTTCAAAAACGGTAAACAAAAACCTTTCTACTGAGACGAGAGAGAAGACACAAGTGATAATAAAAAGAGAAGCCGAGGAACTAAACCCAGTGTTGGAGGTGAAGACTGGATGCTGAACACTCGCAACCTTTTTTTCACGAGTGTGTGTTTCAGATGAAGTGTGTGTTGAAGGTGCCAACTCCCTCCTCTTGAACTCTATATGCAGCTCTTTAAGGGCCTTTTTTTCACAGCAGAGATTTTAACTCACTAAAGCAGCAACAGCGCTGGTGTAACTAACGACAGGAATGATGGTCTGTTCCATTTCCAGTGTTTCATTAAGCTTGCTCGGCACCAGAGCCCTGAAACTGGCCCCCCAAAAAATTGGAAGCAATAATTATCTGTTATTAGCTGCACCTTTGTTTGGCAAGTCAAAATGTCTGAAGGGTCAGATTAACAGCTCTTGCATGTATATAAGACCCTCTCCCAGTTTTGGCCTGCAGTCATACTTAAAACCAGGTGCATGTGTTTGGTTGTGGAATGTGTTTGTGTCATGGAAAAGAAAACCGAGTAAGAACAGTTGTTACTCTGCGTGGGAAAAGATAGGTCTTTTTCACAGCAGAAAGGTCACAGGTTCAAAACAATGTGACCTCTCCCACTAAGCCGTGCCAGTGAGCCGGCATGCACAATACCTGGACCCTGGAACTAGCTCACCTGAGTGGCACTCACTCGATTCTCACGCCATCAGCTACACCTGTGCTGTTCCTGCTTTGGCTTGCTGCCATGTGTGAACGAGGTGAAAGGCCGAGCTCACCAACGCGGGTGGTTTCACACTATCAATATGGGTTTTATGGGAAAGATTAATTCATTCATTGTACAACTCGAGACCCGAGAGTCGGTCATTTGACCGTTAAAATACTGTAAATTGACCCGATAGCACTATGTTCATCATTATTAGCCACAAGAGCTACACTGGTATTGCTTCCCAGTGAAGTGGGAACTACCACAGAAGCAGTGGTGGTTACTTTGCCAGGTTTATACGCATGTCTGTCTGTAGAATGATTTTGTAGGTGCTGGATGCACGCATGAAACTCAATAGGTGTGTAATTGAGATCAAAATGAAGGTAGGTGTCGTCCAAGCATGGATGCCAGCAGTATGGGTGTCACCCCACTTGAAGGCCCCAGCCCAATTTGGAGTTGCAGCTGGTGGGATCCCATTGCAAGATGGTCTCCATTTAAACTTGGGTTTAATTACAGAGGACAACGTGAAGCATCTGTGTTTCTATAGGTTTTTTTTCAACAAATTCTGTATTATTTAGAGCCAAGTTGTGTATATTTCAGCTTTCAGGAAAATCTTGTTTACATGAACTCTATCCACAACTCTCTGTACGACTCTGTGACATGAACGTGCCGTCAGGTTGCAGTTTGGCGGAGCTATGCTAGAAATGCAGGAGTTCACCGGATCCTATATATAAATAACAAAGACAAAGGAGTCATGGTGAAGTCAATCAAGCACAGCCATGTGAGTAAAACAATTAAATACTCCTTTGTGGGTTTACCACGGGGGGCCAGGCCTTTGAGCCTGGATTAAAGTAATGCATCAGGTATCAGAGGCGCTTTCTGACAGGGAGTGGAGAGAGGACCGAAGGAAGGAGACTGTGATGGAGAGGAAGGGGACTCGGGTTACGAGGACAGCTGTGTCTCGGCTCGTCCATCACCTGGAATAACAGCTGCTGTTTCCCTACCTTTCCCTCTTCTTCTTTTTTTCCTGTCCTTTTTCCACCAGCCTAAATTACCCTCCATCTCATTTATATCTCATTACAGCTGAGCCTGCCTCTGCCACCCTGAGCCACATTGGAGGACTCGCTGTTGATCTGTTCTTCACACAGGCTCCTTTACACACTCAGACCTCACTGAGTCACGCTGACATGCTCCTCTGGGCTCAGACAGTACGTCCTATCAACCAACGGAGCAGCCAGTCAACAGTTGACAAATAATTACACCATTAACACTGGTTAATGAATTCAAGACTTGTTTTTCTCTTCCAGATGGTCAATAAACATAGTTTTGAGCTCTCTCTCTCTCTCTCTCTCTCTCTATCTTTGTCTCTCTGTCTCTCTCTCCACATTTCAAAGAAATTGTACATATAACTCACAGGCTTATAGTTTCCATCTATGCATTTTGTTTGTACTTCACTCAAGGCAAACTAACTTATTTTATATATATATATATATATATAGCTCAAGGTAGCCACGAACAAACAGCGCCACAACACTTCATATATTCAGCTTGTATGACGCCTGAGCTCTGTATGATATACTTTGTCCTAAACGTGGCATCTGCTCCTCTTCTGTCTTTTTGCTTCATGACATTGCTGTGAGCCCAAAGCTTCTCAGGCAAACACTTTGAAATGGTGTCACAGTCGTATTCTGTCATGAGGGACTTGTTACCGGAGCACCTTGTGCCTTTGCAGTAATCCATGTGGATTAGTTATTGATTCTCCATCATGACGGAACAACAACAGGGTGAGAGTTCACCACCACTGTCTCTGTCCTCAGTGTGTTTTTGCACACCAACAATTGGTCACATGCTTCCTGCATGTTGGTTTTAGTGGGTTTATGTTTCTCAGTTTTAGGCTCATTCATTTTTTGTTTACCACAGTCTCTACCTGCCTCCAGCCAAGCGCATTCATCCAGACAGACAGCTGGATAAACAGACCACTGGGCACAGCCTTGAACAATCGGCAGCCTCACACAGCCTGCTTCTCGTCTCCAATGATGAGTTTTATTTCTATAGATGAACCGGACAGTGGTTGTGTATGTTAGAAAGTTATTATTACATGTTTGTGTTAGTGAAGTGTTTAGATTGAGGGATGAATTGGACTCAGGCCAAAGGCATGAGGCAAGTTTGGATGTACTTTATGGTAAATGTTGCACACAGTATAGAGGAATCCTGATTATCTGATCCATCATTGCATGTGTTGTCTGTCGGGGTAGAGGGATCCATCCTGCCTTGCTTTAACTTTCTCCCCATTTGTTTCCTGTTAAAGGACATTTTTCCTCTGAGTCAAGGATCTGAGGATAGAGGGTGTCGGCTTTTGGACAGATTGTAAAGTCCTGAGGCAAATATGTTATTATTCATTTATTCTGGCCCAACCCAAGCTGTCCCCTCCATTAAACCTCAGGACATGAGAGGTTAAATCAGGGGAGATCTAAAATAGAGACCCCGCCCCTCCTCAGAGAAATCCCAGTCATAGAAAATTAAAATAACTAGAAAAATGAAGTTGCAATATTGAACAGAAATCTAACACTACTCCAATGCCGACAATAAGTTCAACAGAATCCCCCAGAGTATTGTGCAATGTCTGTTCTTCACACTGCACCTCAAGTAAGCGACTGTGTCAGTCACAGATAACTTGCTGGGGAGCTGTTGTAGCTAGAAAGGTGGAGATGACCCTCCTCCTCCAAACGGCTCAGGGGAGGAGAGCAACACCGAGTCTGGGGACCCAACACGTTCCCCGAGTTTAACCCTTGTGTTGCCTTCGGGTCAATTTGACCCGATTCAATGTTTCACCCTCCTGTTACCTTTATATTTACTAACATATTTTACCCTTGAGGTCAATATGACCCCAGCTATTAAAATCTCCAGAAAATTATTAGAATTAATATTGTTTTCCAAGTTTAAGTGTGAGGTACTTTATGTTTGTTTGTTGACTCCCGAAAGAACACCGACATTAAACATTGAATCGGGTCAAATTGACCCGAAGGCGACAGGAGGGTTAAATATTGAATCGGGTCAAAATGACCCGAAGGCAACACGAGGGTTAAGGAATCTGTCTGGCGTTGTCGGGATGTCGAGCATACCTCAGGAGGAATGATGTCATCTATTGATTGCATGTTCTGCCCTCTTAATCGCTGCATTCTGAATTTGTATTGTTATGATCATAACGTCCATACACGGTGTCCGGTCTAATGATTGGTGCTATTCTGCAGACTGTGTTACACACAGCATTGTTTAAGTCAGTAAAACCCAGAGATGTAAATAGTAAAGTGAACCTCTGTCTAATTGTTCAGACGGAGCAGAGACAGTTTCTGTGCTTATGGAAAACTTGAAAGGGCCCAGATGGTCAGAGATGAAAGGTTATGATGAATAATCCACATTTCAGAAATACCAGGATATTTACTATTTGTAAATAAAGTGTTACACAAGGAGTTTGGTTTCAAATGAATCTATTTACTTGAGAGTGAATGTCACCAATAGCAGCGGCACTGACTACATAAATCTATTTATCTAATGCTTCGCCAAACCACAAAGACAAACGAATAAAATCCCCAAATATATTTTTACGGCATGACGGATAAGTCATGTCTCGTGGTTAACGAGCTCAAACCCCAGATCCAGTGGGAATTGTGAGAACGGAGCAGCAGTGTGAGCCGTAACGGCAAAAATCAACATCTGGTTCTCACATATTTGACATGTGACACAGACCAAGACGGGGATATCCTTTTCAAGGAGTGTTCACTGCGTCTCACCCCAACCTTCATCTGTGTTCTCTCCAGCTCATTCAGGCTATAAGCAGAACCAGATGGAAGCTATAGAGTTCCTACTCCTATATGCATTGCAAAATGCAGACATTTGGCAACCTACCAGTTGTTCACAACCTTTTTGTCTTGCGATGCCTGAGAATGAAGCACCGTCTTCTGTATGTTTTCAAGCACTTTGTAACGTTTGTTTGGAGAAGTGATCTAACGGGCCTCATCACAGTGACTGTGGACATGAGGAGTTCAACCGAAGACATATTTACTTTTCAGTTTGATTTATTTCAATTCTTTTTGGAGATCCAAAGTGGTGAAATCCAGTATTTCACAGAGTAACAACAGCAATGAGATCCAAACTCTCACATTTGACTCCACATCACCTAACCACCTTTCAGTGAGACCTTGTGAAAAGTAGCAGAAATTAGTCTTGGTTTTTGTTCCTAAACTTTCTCCTGTGTGTCTTCGTCTAACCTTGAAAGTACATTTTTATTTAGTGTAAACCATAACGATGTAGCAGCCCAGTGCCCACACCATACATCAGCACTGTGTAATAGGCTTCTCTATTAATAACAGATGTCTATATACATTTATTTATTTTTATATGTATATATATATATATACACACACACACATCACCTAAGGGAAAACATTAATCATTCTCACACATGTTTTTGCAAGGTTATCAGAATTAATTTAGATGCACATTCTTTTGCATTAACACACACACAGACACACATAATCACCCTAGAGAATAGATAAGCAGGCTCCGGGGACAGAAGACTGTCTTTTGTCTGCTGCATCCCACTCATCCTCATCCCTTTACCCACGGTTGCCACAAACCCTTCCACCACTGTACACACACACACACACACACACACACACACACACACACATTGGAATATATGAAAACTTAGTGTCATGCTTCATAGCCAGTCATTTTAAGAGTGCTCCCCATAGGAATGTATAGGGCACAAGACGCCCCAGATATGAATCGGGGTCTTCTCATTTTCACACATTAGCTCTCCTGGATTAACATTAGGAAATATACTGGCTGACATGCACTCCTTTGCCGTAAGTGTTTTCCAATCCTTGGACCGGGTGCCGTGCCCCGTTCTGCTGACTGCTCCGGAGCTGTGCTGGTACCATGCCAGAGGTTGTTGGGCAGCTTGTAGCAGACAGGGTAGATATAGAGTATGTCTAGGAGAAATAAATACAGCAGTTGTTATAGGCTACATAAATGGGACTTCTTGACAGTTCTTCCTCTCCAGGGCAGCTATATTAGATTGTGGGCTTGATAGTGTTAAAGGCTAGATTTGTTATGGAGATGTGACTATGGAGGTGTCGGATAAAGAAGACAGATTTTTGAGGCCAACGTAAGGAAGTAGATTCTTATTTAGATATAATGCAATAAAGAGATGGAATATCTTTTATAAACAGGGAGTTTTTAAAAACTTGTATTCTTCCCTGCCGGCTGGAGTAATGTTCCTGTAAGAGAAATTAAGTCCGATATGTTCAAATAAAAATGCAAAGAGGGATGCCTCTTGGCAGAGATTGAGCGAGGCAGATTTCAGCCACTGGTCGGGCTCCAGGTGTTGTGGCTAGCTCGCCTCATTAGAGAATATTATCCTGCATGCCTCATAGCCACCGCCTGTGTCCCCCCACAACCCCCCACAACCCCCCACCCCTCAGCTGACTGCTAGAAAGGACGCTTGCCCTGGAAATCAGAGAGGAGTCGAAAGGGAGGGCAGACGGGGATGACATTAATAGCCAGGAGCTTCACATAATCTTTTTATAATATATCTTTGCACCTCCTGATTTGATGTGCAGCTCCAAATGTAATTACTCTGAACAAACCTCCAGGAAATAGATTGTTTAACATATTCTTAAAGAGACCATAGTGTGTGTGTCTGTGTGCACTCGTGCATGTGACTGTCCAAGGAAGAGGTGTGAGCAGGGAAGTGTTCTTGAATTGTAATTTTCCAACATGATGGAGAATACAGACTGTATTTCTTGTTCGTCGATTATACCTACAACCACAGTGCTACTCCTTCATGAAGTCAACAAATTATTATGAAGATATTTAAAACTATTTGTACCTGAATCCAGAGCTCTCTTGGCTCAGACACACACACTATACGTACGTCCAGCCTTCCACTGTTGCTTAGCCAATACAGATTATAGCCAGTGGTGCGACACGTACTCAGATCTTTTACTTAAGTCGGCAATGTCACACTCAAAAAATACTCATACAAGTTTAAGTACAAAAGTATTATCAGCTAAATGTACTGAAACTAATCAAAGTAAGAGTAGGATTGCTGCTTTGGAAGTGTGTAATGATGTAGCAAGGGGAGGCGGGGGAAAACGTAAGTAAAGCTGGTTGATAGGGATACTGTTTACTTTCTGTCCTTGAATTACACTATTTGGTGTGAAACGGGTGTATCAGATTGTGGTTCAAGGTGGCGTTCACATTCTTTGGATCTGCTCTAATATTGGAGAACACAACTGTGATGAAAGTGCCCTGATGACCCATTACAGATTACTGGACGGGGAATGGACTGCTTGTCCTTTTTTATATTTATAAAAGTGTCCTCTGTGGCAGCAATTGCTAATTAACCTCATCCACAGTTTCCACACCCACCTTCACCTGATCGGCTGAAAATGTAATGTCTGATTCATTTCAGAATCTTATTTATCTCCTTTGAATGCTGCTATTGGACCAGGGCATGGCTTTATTTTTAAGGTTTTTATACAAGGTTTTTCGCTGTGATTGTTTACACGACCGAGAATAGAACATAGATGATGAATGACCTAGGTCAGTTTATACCTGGGACATTGCTATTACATTGAATGCCCCTTATTAACTGGGCTTACAGTAGGTGTAACCGTTTTCGTTCTGGGGTTCTGGGTGCTGAAACCAAAAGAAAATGTAATAACAACGAATGTTGACTAAGATCTGCCAATTGTGAAAATGTAAACTATGAAATAGATGTTGGTGAAATCACCTATAATGGACCATTTAGCTCGAAACTGTTCTTGCAGACAATAAACAACTATGTTTACTTTGTTTGATGGTGCCTGAAACCTGCAAAATAACTTCATAAAACCGTGCATTATTTTAACGAGCTTCCTCTGCAGTGGTAAAAATTTTAAAATTGCACCCGCTGTGACATTCTCAGCCTCAAGGTGGCAACATCAACATGCCGACTCAAGTTATTACGTTCCTTTCCTGCAGGTGGCGCTCGTTAGCGTTTGTTGAATTAGTCCGACTGCAGTGCTCCCTCCTGTGGGGAATCTGGTAGAAGAGTCACCAGCTGATCCCTTTCCTCAGCATTTTATCTGCACCGAAATAAATGATGAAAAAAGATGCATCACACCTCACTTTAGTGCAGCTAGTGGCTGTTGGGAAAGTGCTCCGAAAATGAAAAACCTTCCGGAGTTTTGTACTGTAGGACATCCATAAGTTGGTGAATATCCTTTTATAACGACACCTGTTGTAAGCAGAAATAATGGGAAACATTTTTAAATCTCAATTCTGGAATAATTTTCACACCGACTGGCAAAACATACAAATCCAACTGTATAATAACAATTTAATTCATGTCTGGAACCAAACAGCAAATCCCTTCTGAAACTACAAATACATACTGTACATTGGATGAAGTGCAGCAGTGTGCATGTTCAGCCGTCTCCACTTACAGCATCCGTTGTAATGAGTAGCACTGCAGGAGGGAGGAAATCATAGTAAGTGATGAAACGTGTCCTCCAGCTACATTGATGAAAGTGCATATGAGAGAACTCTGCTGTAGCTGGAAATCCTTCAGAAATAATCACACAGCTTTGCTTCACGCTCGGTTCAGGTCTTTGGGTCTTAATGGACGAGGATAAATACATAGACCCTCTCCGCAACACACACTCCAGAGGGAACACGAGCAGCACTGCAGTGAAATTGCACCAGCCGAGCCCTGATGTCACCAGATCGTTGCCGCCGTGCGAGCTGAAATCCAGCCTGCGTTGATATACGCGGAAGAATATTTCCTAATGTTACCGCTGTAACAGTGGAGCATCGGCGCCGCCGAAAATGGAATGTCAAATTTCCAAAAGTATATTTTCGAAGATGTTTCCAATGTTTCTTCTGCAACCTCCAACAGCACTGCATTTAGTCCCCCCCCTCCTGCGATCCGTCTTACTTTCCTTCGCCTTAACGTGCAGAAGAAGCCATCTATCGCCCGGCAACTAGGGTCCTTCTTATCACCCATTTCCTCTCACTCAGACACCTGGTTAGAGACCGATGGTGAGGTCATCAATAGACGTATACTTTCCATTTATGTTCCTTTTAATGTCGTTCGCCAGGCATTCGCTGTGTTTTCTTTTCCTCTATCTGGCCTCTATTTCTCTTTCCTAATTTTTATTCTTCAGCCGGTTTTATCAGTCCAACGTCCACACCCTCTCTCCTTCCAGCGACCTGGTTTTCTGTAATGTGCATATTACTTAACTCTCTGTCACCGGGTGTAATTTAATTAATCCATTTTCTCTCCTCCAGTATATTTTCAGGAAATCCGTTACTGGGAAATGTGGTATCTATTTCCAATTGTATATTATTCCTCCTTCACTGATGAAGATCAGAAAAGTCAGAACTGTAATATGAACCATATTATAATAAATGATAATGTTTATTGCTGAGGGGAATCTCACAATGAACTTCAAGTGAATATGTAATCACAAGTGCAGCAGTACACTTTCATAGTCAGTTCTGTTAAAACCTTCTGAGGTGTTAATTCAGCGGTATGTTATTCTTGAGGTCGACGTTAGTGGTGGAGCTGTGCTGGACTGCATTATATCAAGAGGTGTTTCTAATGTCTGGCCCACTAACCCTCCTGTTACCTTGACATTTACGAAAATATTTTACACTCGGGGTCAATTTGACCCCAGCAATTAAAACCTCCAGAAAATTATTAGAATTAATATTGTTTCCCAAGTTTACGTGTGAGGTACTTTGTTTGTTTGTTGACTACCTAAATAGCCCTTTAAATATATAAAAAAGTTGATATTTCTTATATGTTTGACACAGTTAAAAACAGCCTGGGGTCAAATTGACCCCAAAGGTAACAGGAGGGTTAAATTATACAAACATGAGGGGGAAGAATATGGGAAATGTGTGCTGTATTCCCCCCGATTCTACTTGTCATTATGTTGCTTGTTTATTTAAATGATTCGGATTTCATCAACTGTCTTCCCAGCTTCTGGTTCCCATTAATTCCACTGCATGTGTACTATCTTCCAGTGTGTATGTATAATCTCTAGCGAAGGATTTGTTTCAGCAGAGCGGTGCTCCTGCAATGCACGTACGCTGGTGCGTAAACATTCACACACCCTGCGGCATAATTTTCAACTACAAATCCTCTGCAGGTGATGTTGAGGCACATACCGGGGGGCAGCTTCATTTCCATTTCAAAAAGCTCCATACTGGGACTCGCACGCATGTGCACATAAAAGCACATGTGGTGGCTATGGATGCCAGCGCTCGTATGTGTGTGTGTGTAGGTTTGCGTCTGTTTTCCCATCTGTCTGTGCATATATATACTGTAAATAAAGCCTCTCCGTTTTGTAGGTGTTGGATAGGACTCTCTGCATTATCTATAAGGTCATCATGCAAGCAGTAGGAGTGATAGCGAGAGTGACTCAGTGAAAACTTCTTAAAGTATATCGTGTTGTTTTTGTGATGATTTATTCATGAATGGCGGTGTGTTATGAGTAGGCGCTCGTGTTTCACTGGTGTAGGCAGAATAATCACTCCTGGGAATTTGTGCACAATGGATAAAAAAGCAAGGGTTGAAGTAATACCCGACCAAGGGGTCATCTGTGGAAACCAGTCAGTGCTTCATTGTGTTGGTGTTCTCCTCTTTCCCCGTGTGAACTCATTCATGTGTCTCTCCTGCCTCCAGATTTTGATCCCGGCCTCGGCATGATGGCTGGAATAAGCCCCCTGAATCCCATGATGCCCGGCCTCGGCATGGTGCCCGGACCCCTCTCCCAGGATTTTCCAGTTATCAAGGAGATCATCCACTGCAAGAGTTGCACCCTGTTCCCCCCCAACCCCAGTAAGTCATACTAGCATGCTCGTCATGCACCTTCTGCACCCACACATCTCCCTCTCTATGCAAAAGAATCGCACCACAGTAAAAGACATTTTGTAACATTATTAGGGGCTTGGCGAGACGACTTCTTCACATTGAAAAATATAGTCAATACAAGATCCACATCGTTTCAGAAGCCAATTGCCCTCCTGTGGTGGGAACTTTGTAATCAAGATGCACAAGAGAGGGATGGATGTCTATAAAGGTTTCATTCTTGATATTCTTTTATACTTTTCTGAATACCTCTGTTTGCTCTTCTGTCTGCTCTTATGTCACTGCATCCACAATGTTTACTCAGGTTAGGTTGAGGTCACTCTGACTGTCAGTCTTCTCTGGACTTTTAACAAAATAGACATTATAATGCATAAATTGATTCCATATCCCACACAATCAATGTTGACATGTTTATACTTTAATTTCTCCAGCCGCATGCTGATTTAGTAGTTTTGATTTTACTTAAGAATGTCATTTAGATTACATTATATTATCAGGACTGCAGCTAAGGATTATTTCTGTTATCCATTAACCTGCCAATAACTTTCTAGAATAAACCTTTAAAAAATGGATTCATAAAATGAAACCCTAAGATATTCACTGTTTTTGCACACGACTACGGAGAGCAACCGTAACCAGAGCACAATCATTCTAGTGTCAAAAGCTTTGTGCAGATATTCTAAAAAGATGTGATTTGTTTTAATTGGATGCAACAAAAAAAAGATCACGTGACAAATTAATGTGTTTCATGGCAGATGTCAGCATGTATATTTGTTCGGATCTTTCATCTCTGCAAAGACTGGAGATTATGCCTTACTTTCATATGTCAGACCCGGGAATTCTATTTTTAAAAATGTTATCCCAATAAGGGAAACTTCAACCAACAATGCGTTTTTCATCTGTGTTGTTGCTCTATATTTTTTCTCCCCTCTTCCTGCCAAACGATTAACCTCTTCATCATGAAGTGCATTTACATCCACACAACAAACTTTAGGGCAAGTCACTCTGTATAATCCTTTCTAGATGTGTGCTGCACAAGCTGTTGTTTATATTAATCTCACCTCCACGTTCCAATTATTCAGATTATAAAGCAAGTAGTGGGGGGTGCTTTTGATTGATCCCACCTTTTGCTTTTTCAGATTTCCTGCTAGAAAAGTTTCTGCCTGGGGACTTTATTCAAACAAGTCTTACAAGTCATCTTCAAGGTGAACTAAAACAAAAGCTCCTCGACGCAGTGGCATTTGGGAGTTTACCATCTTTTCACCAACCAGAACACACACTCTTGCATTCTCCTTTTTCTTTTATCACACATATGAAACAGTTTTTCAGATGTGCTTGCATGTATGTGGTGTGAATTATGGCTCATTATAAACAGTCACTGTGACAACAAAGTGCAGAGGGATAAGCTGGTTAAAAGTTTAGCATCACAGAGGAACATCTTTTTCGGCGATAATCATAAGATCCTCTGTATGGAGTTGTAATATTATTGAATCATACAGTGAGATCAGTGGCCCAACAGCCCCACTAGTTTTATACATGATAAGTTTTGCTCTGAACCAGACATGTGTTGGGGATGCAGACAGTTCCTCAGTATGTGAGGAAAGAAGGGAAACGAGCATTGATGCAAGCTGCTTTCAGGCTTTAGCAAATATCACGGGCGAAGCGCCGGTGTCCAGGCAACAAGCTTGCATACGGTGTCCATCACAAATAGTCACGACCCTCGGGCTGCACACACTCAACCTGACACTGCATGCAGCATCCCCCCTCACTGACCTGTAGCTGAGCCGCTACACGCCTGCAGCCCTCCCTCAGCTCTCTGGCTCTCTCTCTTCCAGCTCCTCCTCAGCGAGCATAACTTACCATGAGTGTGCATCCTCATCAAGCTGTCGTCTCGTTGCATCCTCCTCCTCAGTCAACCCCTTACCATGCAGCCTTAACCCCTTTTTCGCCTTCTCCACTGGCTTTACATGACATATCATTTAGCTGACGCTTTTATCAAAAGAGACTTACAAGTGCATTCAACCGTGAGTACAAACTCAGAACAACAAGAATCGAGAAAGTATCCTGGATGAGCTGCAGAGGTCGGATGGCGCTAGCAGGTAAACCTACCAGAAGGGACTTGCAGTAGTCTAGGAATGAGATGATGACCAGAGCCTGGGCCAGAGCCTGGACCAGAGCCTGGACCAGAGCCTGGGCCAGAGCCTGGGCCAGAGCCTGGGCCAGAGCCTGGGCCGCCTTCTGAGTAAGAAGAGGACGTTTTCTTCTGATGTTGTGCGGCATGTAGCTCCAGGAAGGTGTTGTTGCAGTAATGATGTCAGTCAGGGAGAGTTGACTGTCGCTCCCTCTCACCTATCTAGAGATAAAGGTGGTATAGCGGGTTATTTTATCTACATAGTTTTGAAAAGACTTTAATCGGACTCAACATTTGAGCTTGTGGACTAACTTGACAATCTGATTATACATCAAACTCTATCGTCTGTCTCTTACTCGTGAACATTATTTTTGAATGCAGTCTGAGAGAATATACTTATCTACTTTACGGAGAGATGAAACGTATTCTCTTGAGGATAGTGGCAATGTGTCCCAGTGTTGCATATGCACACATATAGTTAGCTGAAAGAAAGTTGCAAGTAACTTTTTTTATTATCACAATTGATCAGTCAAATAAGATCCGAATGAAAAGCTGCCGAACTAAAATGGGTAGTGGAGTCTCAGTGTGGTGCAATGAGCTGTTTCTATGTGTGAATAAACGGTCTCGCGTGCAGGTTCCTGCCTGCTCGTTGTTCACGTGTGACGAGAATGGACTCAACATGTTTACTGGAGTGTTTGTAAATGTAGTTTATCTTCTGAGTAACTGTCCTTTGAGGCTTGAAGCCTCCTTCCTGTGGCTATAAAAGGGTGTTTAGCCAGACGAGGTGATGGATGGTGATGACCTGAGTTAGTGTAGCACACCAGTGGGTGGCCACGCTGACCACAGACAGTCTGTGTGTTTGCTTATGCTGTCTGTGTCATCCATCTTATTAGTCAGCCAGTGATTCATAATGACCTAAAATGCAGTCTGCTAGTTGTAGATTTTCAAAACATACAATAACTAAATTGGCAGAAAGCTAGAACATATTGGATATTATATTTCCATCCAATGCAACAGATTCAAGTCTGTGGGAGTTATTGAGGTTTGTTGGGTTTTTATGTTTTATTGCATTATGTTGTTCAATATATGCAAATAAGTTGATCAAAATGTTAGAATTGGTATATAATATAATGCAGTTTTTAAACGTTCTACATTATCTTCCTTGCCTGTCGATATTGGATATTTCCCATCTGTTTGTTTGTTATTGTTCTATCTTGACCCTGAATCCACCCTCTCCTCCAGTAACTCTTGTCTGCATTCTAAAATTGTTAATCTTGAAGTGTCTCACAATTACAAAGGAGACACGCGTATCTATTGAAAATGTGAACCCCAAATCCATCACCCAAAGTGTTATGTTCTTAATATCTGGTTTTATATTATATTTCTTGTAATTCAATTGGCAAATCATAAAAAGTTCATATAAATCTGTCCATTTACATAGCATGTGCTAAACAGTGTCCCCATTGTCCTCTAACACTCGTAGACCCAAAAGGTCAGTTAATTTGGGACTCTATTGCACACTTCTCTCATTTCCTTTTAACCTTTTCTGTGAATCTCAAACCAAAAGGAGTTTAATCTGCCAATTCTGGAGGTCAAGGGACAAACTGCTGAGCTCTTGACTTCGTTCAGTAGAGTTTGGGTCCTGAATGGATATGCTTTTCCTCACAGGGTATTATGGAGAGGGGCCAAAGGGTAGGAAGAGTTTATATATCGGTTTCTGTGGCTTACGAGCCTCTAAAAAGGGGGAGCCAGAAGGCCGGATCAGAAAATCTAAATGTAGGGCATGAGAGCTGTCGAACCGGATGACTTTCTTTAACAGCAGTCTGCAATACCGAACATACTTTTGTGTCGAGTACCAGTTTACCGCCTCACTTAGACTTTTATTCCAGTTTGACAGAGAGAAAGCTGATGAAACATCTGTATTACTGCATCGCGCCAATGCTGGGTCTGGAAATCCTTTTGTTCCCACGTGAGAGAGACCGCAATATATCTGATCCACCTGCTGCTTATCAGCGAGGCCCTCATGAAACCCCTCAGGTATCCAACCAAGTTCAACCCCGGTTCTTTTCAGAGTATCGATATCTACAAGGGTGGGATCATCAGTAACGCTGATTGCGAAGCCTTTCGAGCAGACATCCAGAAATGCAGCATCCTGAGTGTTGCACTGATTAGCGAGTTCACTCCTCCATCGACCCCGCTAATCACATTCATCATGGATGAGAACGCTGATCTGTTGGAGATTGGATCAGTCAACACTCATCTGTGTCGAATAAGTGATTTCTGCAATGCATGGGGACCTTTCACATGAGAGGATATAAAATCACTTTGTGGCCAAAAATATTTAGTTTTTAAGCATGGAATGGTTTTGATATTAACATGTATCTAACAAAAATGATACAAAGTTATCATTATTGATTCATTCGGCTTTTAGGTCACGCTATGTTTAAAATATGACTTGATTGAATCTTGCAGCATCGTCATCCAAACAATGTTGCCTGTTTTTCAAAGTTATTAATCGTATTAAACAAAGAAGTTCTTGTTCTTCTTTAAATAGTGTGACCTGGTTCTTATTCCTCTCCACCTGAATATGTTGGACCCCAAGAAAAACCCTTGTGGGATTTATTTGTAATTCATGCCCTCTTGATATTTTGTATTTATTTTTGTTTTCCTGAGTCATTATGTGATCCTTAGAGTTCCCTTTTTGCAGTTATTGAAGTGTGACTTTCCCATCTCCAGACTCTCCTCAAATATTTCCATTGATCATGCAGTTCTATCATATTTTCACCTATATGTTTCACTCATATGCATGTTTAATATGTCTATGCACCTGGTATGCAGTCCGTACAATATAAACACACAGGCTTTTGTTAGTTATCGGTATCATTGCTAGTCAAATGTTGCCATTAATAGAATTCATATGATACATACATTCAAAAAAATGTTTGGGGGGGGGGGATTTACAAGAGAGCATTTTCTTCAGGTTTTTTTCTTTTCTCTGTTCAGAGAGCATGACCTAATATTTATTTAAAAACGTGAAAACAGACATCCTCAGGTCTGCCAAAATGGGTTTAATCAGTGATGAGAACAGTACGTTCTCGCCATTGGAAATATTCTTTTTATATATATCGAGCATAATTTACACGCAACATCGAGTGTCCGTTGTTTTCCAGCTGTATTATCTCCACATGAATGCAAGTGCACACACTTTCATAATTCAGATTATTGTTGTCCAGCCATGTCTTAATATTTCAACCGAGTGACGGCTGAACAGTTTTTTCTCTCCTTTGTTCCACCGCTTTTGAACAGACCTTCCACCTCCAGCTATGAGGGAACGCCCTCCAGGGTGTAAGACGGTGTTTGTCGGCGGTCTGCCCGAGAACTCCACAGAGCAGCTCATCGTGGAGGTCTTCGGGCAGTGTGGCGAAATCATCGCCATACGCAAAAGCAAGAAAAACTTCTGCCATATCAGATTTGCTGAAGAGTTCACGGTGGACAGGGCTCTCTTCCTGTCGGGTAAGCTGTCGTAGCTCTAAAACCTTATTCTGTAAGTGCTTATTGCCACGATGTTTCGTTATATTGGTGTGAGTGCCAATAAGACGAATGTGAAGCATGAATATAAAGTAGGTCCATGTCACAGTTACATTTGGAGACCTCTGCCGGTTGTCAAAAAGAAATATTGCATCAGAAAATGTTGAAGAAACAAGCTTTTGGTAAGAAAGCTATGGCTGTTGAGATGCTGTATTCACTGTTGCTTTCTAACCTTTAGATAAATTGAAATAACAAACCATTTAGAAGTTGATACAGCTGGGATCTGTGCCCTCCTCCCCATCGCAACAGTGGACGAAGCTCATGTGTATTGTATAATTTAGTCTGCCATCCCAAAACCAACACAAGGAAAATAGAATTTCTCAGAAATTAAGTTAAAATAATTACAGCTGGTGGCCAGGATCATTAGATGATTCAGAATAGTCTAGAAAGAAACCCACATAACCAGCAGTTACACCCTCTTTGCAACTGTTTAGCGTTGACTATAGGAAAGGACAGTGAGGAAACTTACTGGTGAGATTAATAATGGTCGACTGTAGCCAACTAGAAACTCAAACAATTTCAATTCAATTCAGTTTATTTGTATAGCCCAATTTCACAATTTACAAATTTGTCTCGGAGTGCTTTACAATCTGTACACATAGACATCCCTGTCCCAAAACCTCACATCGGATCAGGAAAAACTCCCAAATAACCCTTCAGGGGGAAAAAAAGGGAAGAAACCTTCAGGAGAGCAACAGAGGAGGATCCCTCTCCAGGATGGACAGGTGCAATAGATGTAATGTGTACAGAAGGACAGATTTAGAGTTAAAATACATTCAATGAATATGACAGAGTGTATGGATAGTTCATAGTAGGCATATTCCAACAGGAGACATACTCAAAAAAGACCATCTAATGTGACACCAATTTATGGTTTCTTATCTTTATTTTCACAGCTGCTCCTTGAGCCCAGACTTCTTCAATCTCTGTGTTGGCCGTATGTTCTTACTCTGAAAAACCCATTTAACCCAGAAGCCAGTTCAGTCATATTCCCAGCATTATTAAGTCACAATGTCTGTTTATGGTTTGTGTGGGAATTATTTTGAATGAGAGGTCCTGTGATTTAGCCTGCCTCTATTGTTACGGTGAGATGAGGGTGCTGATGTCCATGTATTGGCCAGATGACAGAGCTGTGCAGTTTTCCCATAAATAATACCCCACGCACACACAAATGCATACACACACTGTAAACACAATACCCAGCAATGACACAAACTCCAGCGGCTCCGGCACACTGAGATCTTCTCTATATGAAATATTGAAGTAGTGGGAGATTGGAAGCCTGAAGCAGGGATAGTGGTCTGAGGCAGAAAAACTCAAAACTCACACACATTTATTCCCCCCCCCCCCCCCCGTCTCCTGTGATGAGGGTGTCGGGCCTCACAGTGAATCACGCAGGGCATCATTAACGTATCCGACTCGAGCACACACTCGCACACGTGCACCCAAACACTCAAGACTCAACACTCTGATCATTTTAACCAATTAAATCACAAAATGGGCATGATTTCCCTTCTGATCCACAACCAGCCATTAGTGAGAATTGAGCAAAGAGGAGAGTGTGAGGATGAGAGGAAAGAAGGGTTTACTGAAGGGATATTGTGGTAATTCAGTGCCTCCAGAGAAGTAATTGGCCTCCCTACATCTCTTGTGTATCGAACAAAGAATGCAGTCCATCTGTTCTGCACAAAACTCGACATCCAACAAGTGGAATAGTTGTGGATAAGGAGGATAAGGAGGGAGGTGGTAGTCAGCTCGACCCCGATGAAGAGCTCGCTCATTGGTTTCTCTGTTATCTGTTAAGTAGTTTAAATGCAGTTTGTGGTGATTGAAAGTCACTTTTACTCGACCAGAAAGAAAATCTGCAGCATAAAGACTAAAGCTCATGTCGGTAGCTTTTTGCTCTCCTGCTCCTTTACGCCTATGTTGCTCAATCAAAATCTATGCCTCCAGCCATGTCTTTCATTTGCATTAAAAATATCTGTAGTTCCCATATTTAAACTCTTCCCTTTTTTTCCCCTCAAATTGCTTAAGCAGGCTAGAGATCTACGGTTTACAGATTACCATATAGAATATTTTACAGAATGTAAAAATGAGTGGCCCCCAGGTACAAATGGGGAGCGTGAAGTTGACAGCTGTCAAAAATGAAAGGCATTCAGGCGTTGCAGTGGTCTTAAAGGTGGAAACCATGTAAGCGTGACTTCCTCATTCTGAATACAACGAGGGGTCTCTGTCACCCACTTTTCTCCCTCCCCGTTTCTTGTTTGACTGAGAGCCTGCAGCCGCGCTCCAGGCAGTGGTGCTTCAAGCTGAATAGTCGTCAGCATGCTAACACGTTCACAATGACAATGCTAACATGCGGATGCTAAGCATTTATCGTTTTTAATCAGGGTGTTTGCACGCTAGCATTCACAAGTCAGTACGAAACACAATGTGCAGCTGATGCTAACAGAAAGCACATTAGTTTTGCAGATATCTAGTCGTAAACCAAGGTATCGGATGAATGAAATGATGGCGCTACATGAAAAGCCAGGGGATCATCAAAGGGATTAGCATAAACTAGAGAGGAGGTGTCTGTGTGCAACACATTTAAAAGGAATCCATGCAATAGTCATGAAGGTACTCAAAGCTCAACGTTATGCTTGCGCTCGAAATGTCAAGGGATCCCCAAAGCCATTAGGATTCATCCTCCGGGACGCAAAACATGACATGGAGCCTTGAAGCTCTTTGGCTTCAAATCAAAATGTATGTATATTTATATATATATATATATGAAAATATACATATGTATATATATATATTTATATATATATATATGAAAATAATATACATATGTATATATATATGAAAATAATATACATATGTATATATATATTTATATATGAAAATATACATATGTATATATATATATATATATGAAAATAATATACATATGTATATATATATTTATATATGAAAATATACATATGTTATGTATATATATATATATATGAAAATAATATACATATGTATATATATATATGAAAATAATATACATATGTATATATATATATATATATGAAAATATACATGTGTGTATATATATATATATATATATACATGAAAAAGAAGAAACAATATTAGTTTTTTATAAGTGCATTAATGCTCCTCATATATATGCACAGTGTGTAAATGTCATCAAACTGTCTCAGCTAACAGATGACTTTATTTTAATTGTCGAGTCCCCCGCTTGTCCCATCTGCTTCTCCCATCATTTTTACTTTTTACTCTCCTTTTCCCCCCCTTTTTTTCCAAACTCTGTTACCTCCCCACAGGTTACCGTATCCGTTTGGGCTCCAGCACAGACAAGAAAGACACCGGCCGTCTCCACGTGGACTTCGCCCAGGCCAGAGACGACTTCTATGAGTGGGAGTGTCACCAGCGCATGTTGGCCAGAGAGGAGAGGCACCGGCGCAAGATGGAGGAGGACCGCCTCCGGCCGCCCTCCCCTCCGCTCATCGTCCACTACTCGGAGCACGAGTGCAGCCAGCTGGGAGACAAGATCAAAGGTTGGCAAAATATTAAACATACACAGTAAAATAAAGTAAAACCTCAACATATGTCAATCTGAAGGCATTTACATACACAGCAGTAATTGTCACGTCGTTAATGAGCAAACGGAGGTAAATAAGGATCCGCTCATGGCACCATCATTATTCATGCGGAACAACAACCGACAAGGCAGGGAATAAGGGAACAGAAGAGGTCTGCATGTGTGTCGCCGTGCTCGGCCGTTTGTGCACCTGTAAGCCAAGGCGTTACAGGAAGGGTCCGAAACTGCAGCTCGTAAACTGACCAAGCATTTCTCTTTATGTTCTAACCAATTCGGATCATTTGTTTTCAAAAGATGCTTCACCCATGCTTCATCCGTTTACTCTTCCCTCAGCACATGCTCCCCTCTCTTATCTTGTCCTCTCTCCTTTCTGCTCTCCTCTCCTCTGTTCATCCTTTGCATTTCCTCTTCTCGGCTTCCTGTCCCGTTTCCAGTTGGATCAACTTGTTTCACGAATGAGCGATGGTACTTCCAGGTCTCAGTCACAGCTGCCCGATAACAGAATGTCTGACTTCTCCAGCTCTCCCTCCCCCGGCGCTGGTGTAAAGAGCTCCTACATATTGTTGTTTTGGCCAAGGATTTGTTTCTGAACTCTTTTGGCTGCTTTTGTGAAAGCACACATCCTGGCTATTTGCTGCAAATTTAACTTGACTCTTTCCTGAATCTTCAACTCGTATGAAAATAAGTGGTTTAGCGCTTTCCAGTTAGAGTAATATGTCTGTTCTCCAAACCCAGTATGTCCTTTCCACGACATCAAACTCACAGCAGGATTTATTTTTTACCAAGGCCCCTTTTTCTTTTTGTTCTCCCCTCAGGTGTCATTGAGGTCTGTGGAGTTCTTTGTTTCTGAGCATATGCCAGTCTGGCATATGTACAGTCCTCTGTTTCCTTTCATCCGACAGCACAGATGTCTTTTTGTTCTCCCGGCCTTGTTCACTGCGGTTTGCTGTGGTTTTATTTAATTTTTTTCAGTGTCACCTTGCTCATAAGTTACCCAGACTTTACAGTGTCTTTTTTTTTTTTACTAAATGCTTTTCAATATGTCTGAAATGAACAATTAACAGCCTTTTACTCCCATGGATTATTCGTATACTGACTTTTACAAGACTGTGTCGTCTTTTCTTCGGCTTGCCAACTGTCTTGCACCACATCTAGCATCCTTGGACTGGACAGAAATTGACTATTATTGCTTATTCTCTTTGTCCTCACCCCTTGGCCAGAGGACGGGAAGTTTCCTGAAGCGGTGCGCGTGCTCATGACCTGGCTGGAACGAGGAGAAGTCAACCGAAGGAACGCCAACAACTTCTACTCCATGATCCAGGCCTCCAACGGCCACATCCGCCGGCTGACGGGCGAGAAGACTCAGCATGAGAAGGAGGTGGAAGAGGCCAAAGACAAGTTCAAGATCGCTCTGGCCGGCATCGTTCGCCAATGTGAGTCTTCTGTTCTCATTGACACACACACACACACACTTGGCTGTATAATGCAGTTTACATTGCAGTAAGTGTACACCAGTGTTTCATTTCTCTACAAAGGCCAAAGCAGAAGAGTAACTCGGTTTACTTCTATTTACTACTAAAGTACATATCCTCCTCCTTGTTGTGCAGTATAAGTACAGGAGGGGGATAAGAATGAGTCCAGTCCGAGCTTGACCAAGTTTCTGGTTGGGTGTAAGTTTCCCTCGCATAGGAACAGACACGCATTTTAAACATTGTGTCAGACATGTACCTGAAGCTCTAAACCCTGAGAATAAGTAAGTATGATATTATTATACACATCATGGATATGAGGGTTAGTTACTAGCCTCATAGAAGCTGTCTTGATTCATGCTATTTTGTTTTGGGGAAGATGTCTTAAAGGTAAGTTGTGTTGCTTTCCTCAAAGTGCTCAAACATCCCACTCTACTTGGCATTCAGTGTCCCGCTCGTTTTATTTCTTCCGAGATACAAATATAACTGGTACCTGTGACTGCAGAGGGATATTATTAATGTTTCCTTCAGATGAAAGTCGTAAGTAGTCCAACACATCCCTTGCATGAAGACAGTGGAAGCTAAACAATCATAGTCAACGCATGCTTGGCACATTTCAGTTGATGGAAAGCCAAAGACAAAGCACACTGCTCCTACCATCCTTTGGCAGCTTCGGCTGTGCAGCTGCTAGTTTTCACCACCGCCTGCGGCAATCTGTCTCTGCATATCCCCCCACATGCATGTTAAATATAATGTAAACAACCTTAGACACAAAGTTCTGCAGAGTTTTTAGATTTTGTTTCTCGTAAAAATTAATACACAGAAGACATAAAAAGGTGTGTTTTTGTAAAAACCGCCTCCATCATTTCAACCCAACACTTCCTTAATTCATGGGCTTGGCTTCCTCCTGGTGCATTGATGATCTTTTTAATGACATCAGAGAGACTGGACTCCTGAGAATGTTTTGCCATTTTCACTTGGGAACAACGCTCGGTCCATACCGAATATATTCAGCCTGCTACTCTTTTAGTCGACATCCACATAGGTCCGTCTTAGATGGAGATTATCAGCTTTTACAGGTCAGTTCCCCCAATTCACAAAGAAAACATATATTAATGTAATCCTTATTGTGTCTAGGCATGCACATAGTTTAGTTTTATGTGCCCCGGTTTTAAGATATTGGCTCTTCAATCTTCTGCTGCTCCACAACTACATTGGAGAGGTCCAGAGAGTTTCATTTGTGGGGCTCAAAAGCATCGAAGATAATACCAGTGACTACCCCTTTTTTAAAGATAACCCTCAGACCTCACCGGAAAGAGTTGCTATTTGAACTGCTTTGTTGCAAGCTCACAAGTTTGAAAGTCTGTCTGTACCCTTTCCTCTTCTCTCTGCCTTCACCATCGATCTGCTCCATCAAATTACAGACTACAGGGAAGATGCTATTGATCCCTGTACTGTTTTCTATCACTCTCTCTCTCACCACTCTGCAATCACACGCACACTGCTGGCGGTCATATTGACCCGCACCCCGGTGTACATTAGGACCTCTGGGATACACAGACCACCCATACACTCCTCTATGACCACACACACACAAGGGTTATCTGACAGGGGAATGGCTCTATCAATACATTGCAGCGTAGATAATCTGACACCGCCTATCATCATACACATATGTAGGACCAGTGGAAATCTCAGACTTAAAGGTCTGGTCCTCATAAGAATCTCTGACCCAAAGACGCTCGCTCAGTAAAGTGTGTCTCTGCTGTCATTCGGCGGTTATGTCGGCACTGAAGGGCTAACTGGCGAGGCTTGAAGCAAACCAGAAACACTACGATACTTTAATAAGTTATTAAGTGTCCTTGGGAAAGATTCTTAACAGCCCTCTGCTGTAGTGGAGCTGCACAGTGGTCAACAGTGGCACGCGTAAAAAAGGTTATTTTTGGCATTTGCCATTTGCTGAGCAAAAGATCCCTTCTTGATAAAATGTTTTGGAAACAAAGCGTCTGCAGCTGTGTCAGGCTGTATTCATTACAGCAGGTCTGTCAACATGCTGTTTTGCAAGTATGATGTTTACCACGTTCACTCTCTTAGTTCAGTAGTATTTGCAACACACATAAACAAGTACAGCAGATGCTTCTGGGAATGCCATTGGTTTGGCAGATATGTGATCATACAACAAAGTATTTGATAAATGAAATGGTGTTTTCAAATAGAAATAGTCAGGAGATATAATTAGCTCATCCTAAGAACGACACGAATAGCTCCACTAGATTTTAGGGCAACCCATCCCTTAGTTATCAAGACATTTGACTCAAAATCATAATTGTTAACTTCATGGTGGCACTCGAGAAAAAGTCAGTGTAGAGCCATGCAGCTGTTTAATAAAGTATAGTCAGAGCTACAGTGTTCAGGAGGGCTTTATTACTATAGTTGTAAATACATTGGCAAGATATAATTTATTTAGGTTCTCTAAGTTTTGTGCATGGGAACTATCCGACCAACCATCCTTGGGATGATGCACTGGCATCAGTTGGTAAGTAGGTCACACGCTTGCACACACACACATATGAATACACACACACACACACACGGTTCTTTACGTCCCTAGTTGACTTCACTTTCTCACTCCTCTGCTCCTTCCCACCTGCCCTCTGTCTTTCTGTCTCTCTCTGTCTCTGGATGGTCTCTGGTCCTTCCCTGCGTCCCGCCACAGTTGAGCAGATTGTGTCTGTATTCCAAGCTGCTTCCAAACAAAAGGCATGGGACCATTTCTCCAAAGCTCAGCGCAAGAACCTGGACATGTGGCGCAAACAAGCCGAGGTTAGTACTTTTTGATTTCAATCTATGGTTCGCCTGATTTATTGAAGTTTAGACTATCCCATTCTGTAAGACGGCTGTCTCCCTCTACTCAGTTATACAGTTCATTATTTTTAATTGACAGATAGACACTTGCATTAGGGCTACATCATTATTCTCAAATTCACACAAGATAAGGAGGAAACGAATAGTTCCACCCAAAAGTCTAAAGAGCAGACTCCTTGTTATAGTAAGTGTTTTGAATGAAGCCATGATACAGAACAGGTACAGGTGAAATACACACACACCCAGGTCCAAGCCCCGCCCCTACCTCTGCCCCTCTCCACCACTGCCCTTCCTGTTGGCTACAAGCTGCTTGGTGAGTTTTCCATCTCTAATGGTGTCCAGCACACAGGTAAATCCGTACAAGCCTTCTCCCCATGCACCAACAAATCGGAAGGTTTTTTTGAGTGGATGAATAAGGAGATATATCTTTAGACATAAAAGCATATTCATTTTCAGAGAAAACACTTCAAGAAGGAACGTCTATATATCTGTCTTTTTTCCGTGGACTATCTGCTCACCTTTTTTATTTTTTTATCTCCGCCAAATTGAGCAATACAGTTAGCATGATGATGCTTTATATGTAATGGAGGGTCTGGATTGTGTGGCAGTCCTGGGTCTAATGGACTCCTATTGGTAAGTTTCTTTGAACCTCAGTATAAAAAAACTGATTTAAGGTGAAGCAGAAGCAGCATTCAACTTGTACACAAACTTCTCTTTTAAGGTAGGTGTTGCAAAGTTGTTGTTTTAATGTTCAGATTTGCTCAGACCTTGAGGGTCTCTCAGGGATCTACTCTATTCTGAATATACCGAGCAGCAGGAAGTATTAAAATCTATTATGTGGTTATCAGAGTGATTTTTTTTTCAGGCCTCCAGGGACCTGTTCATTATTTGTTCTTGCTTCCTTTATAGAGTTGCTGTATACACACTGTCTACGGCAGGGAGTACAGCACGACCATAGATGCATGTGAAAGAGACAGAATATATTTGGGTTGACAGAATACATCCTCCAATCATGAAATAAATCCTTTCAAGGGCATCCTGGTTCAAACATTCTTTGTAGTTTTTCTCCTCCAGCTACTTTACTCTTAATTATAGCTGTGAGAATAGACTTCATTGTCATTCAGAGTGAAACCACACTGTGTTATGAGTGTTTGTGTCTCAGAGTGAGAAGCAAACGGACAGATGAAGTCATTTGGACACAAATTGCCCAAATTGAATCCATGTCTCTCTGGAGCTGTCTGTTAGTGTTTAAGGCAGTTTATCCACCGCCCAGAATCAGAAGACAAAAAAGTCTGTTTGTGACTTTTGTGATCTAACTGGTAGAAACCAAATCTTTCTAAATAAAATAGAGATTAGCCTACTAAAGTAGTTCTGCTACCCAGCTAATGGTAAGAGGCTGTTCATATTGATAAACTCAGACAATCATCGCCTCACTTTGCAATTAACCTCAGCTCGACGGAGCGTTTTAGCTTTACGGCCCAGAAGTTTACCCTTGAGGTCCATTCTCTCAGCTGTCACTTGCTCAGCACTGTTTCTAGAAGCAGCATGCAGCTGTTTTCAAGCTAAAAAACTACAAACGCTCTAAAAGCCGTACACTACACGCTGTGTACCAAACGGCACAATTGGAGTTAGCGACTAGTTGGTGAACTTAATGGAGCATTTAGCAGCTCAAGAGAACAATATTTCCCTCTGAAGTCAAAAGGGGTCGAATACTGGACTTTAAATCAATTTCAACGTTACTCTGTGTCTTCTAGATGCATAATTAAGCAGCTGTTTGATAACAAACTTGTCATAGCAACTTTTTACGGTATTATAAGTGACAGTATTTGGGGGCATGAATGTGGTTTGAAGCTTCATCAAATGGGAAACACTAGGAGGTCATGGAACCATAGAAGGCTTATCATGTTGGTATCGACAGCAAACAATGGACTTGCACATCCAACGCAGAAGCCACTTCATCCAATGTTTACTCGCCTTTCTTATTTTGGTTTGGTCACAAACTCTAGGACTTGCTAGATGCTTGTTGTTTGCTCTGTCATTTATCGCTGGGCTGGTCGAGCACACTCCACTTATGTGAGCTGGAAACCGCTGCAGTAATAAGAGCTGTGAACCATATTTTCTGTGTGAAGGTCAGAGAAACAAATATAATGGCCGAAAAGCTGCAGAGAGCTGCAGGGGTGGGTGCTCCTTCTCAGTGAGTGTCAGCGCAACTGGTCCTTCTTGGACATCAGTGATCCGATTCAAAATCATCTGAGTTGATGCAGGTTTATTTTCACATTGATCATGGAGAGGCTGCAGTGCGTAGGAATGGAAGCCACTGGCCAGTGGAAAGAGCAGAGGTAAGTAAGTGCAGTGGCTCAGGGGTAGTTTATCAAATAGGCAGCCAGTTTCACTCTGTCATATTGTATATTCAGTAGGATTCTCTGGCCTAGAGGTGAAATATGGAGGAACAAGCAGCGGCGCTGAGTTGCTGCAGCTCCCAGGCTGAATCAGAATCAGAAACAGTTTTATTGCCAGGAATGTTTACACAAACGAGGATTTTTTTTCGGCGGAAGGTGTAACATTTAGACATGACAAACGACAATCAACGCGACAGCAACAGTGAACTTAAGTATAAGATAAGATAAAGATAAAGAATCAGACAACAGCTGCCTCGATCCATCAGTGTTTTCATGTTTGTGTGTGTGTGCGTGCTCCTATGCATGCAGTGTGTGTGTGCACAGCGCCCTCCATGCACACAAGCTGGTTGTGTGTCTAAATGCGCTTGTGCGTGCAGAGTACCTGTTTGGCCTCTGCCATGGGCTCGAGATAACATCAGCTGACAGATGTTTGTCAGTTTGTTTACTCTTGGGCAGCTTCTTTTGAGCGTTATTGTTCAGCCTGTTGTTGGGAATTGTTGGCTGACGGAGCGCTTGTGTCTCTCTGTTCACTGCGGTTGTTTGAATAAACGAACAAGTGGGTTTCAATTCCAACTTCTTGGTCTTGTAAAATGAGAACAGTTTCCACTTTGTTATATATTTAGTACGTCTTGATGATCTCATATACTTGTTTGTGAAATATATCATGTCGGCTTTATCAAGACTGTGGGCTTATAAACGGTGAGTAAAGTCTTATTTTGACAATGTAGATCAACCCAAACAATGGTTGGCTAATTTCCTAACTGGCTGAACTGGTTATAGAAGCTGACGTGTTGTATTCCAGGTAAAGCGCTTCTTCAATATCTTTTTCAGCCAGGACCGTGATCATTTAGTATTATTGCTTATCATCACTTCAAAAACTGTTATAATGACTTATTATCTTATGGAAAGTAAAATGTTAGGCCTCAGTCTATCAGTGTGAGAAAATACTTTAGAACATTTTTAAGTATTTTGAAATGTTGTTATAATGAAACGGAGACAATGTAATTTATCTCGCTGTTTTAGTTTAGAAGATGGGTATCGGTCTCTTGACAGCACAGTTAGCTTTAAACCCTTCTGATTGTCTGCCTGTAAGGTTCAAATGATAAGATTGGTATTTTACAGTCACTGCTGTGAGTTTCCAGATGTGGGTGGAGAAAACCAACAGCACACATTGTCAACCTGAATGTGAACGAGAACAAAGCTGTGGCTCTGAGGCCATCCATTTCATCTTGATTCATCTGCACTCCTTTGTTTCTACACTGATCTGATAGGAGTATTCCTCACAGCTAATGCCTAACTTTAACATTGAAATCAGAGAGGCGCCTCACTGACGATCCTTCTACTGCTAGCTCCTGCAGTTCTGACCCCACCCCCACCCCGCCCTCGTGTCGGTTGTGTCTTGCAGGAGATCAGAAACATGCACAGCGAGCAGCTGATGGGCATCAGGCGAGAGGAGGAGATGGAGATGTCGGACGATGACATGGAGGATTCCCCTGACAGAAAGGACTCCGAGGATTCAGGTATGCATTTGCATGCACGTCTTCACACTTCAACATGAGCTGATCAAGATCTTCAGAGGATGAACACGGAAAGCGTTGAATAAAAGGTGGAGACAAATGTTTGACTGAAATGGCAGTAATCACCCCCCGAGTATCTGACAACCATCTGGCATCGCCACATAAATAGAAAACACATTCAAATGCTGGAACCAAGCGCGCTTTGTCGACTTGATGTTGAACACCACTGCTAAATCTGCATCTGCCCCAGTGCACCTTGTGACGCACACGACTCCGTCTGAGTCTGTCCACACCTGCTGTCTAATATCAGATCGGGGTGCCACTGAAGTGCCGTAATCCTCTGCTTCTCTGTCAAAGGAGTCTCTTTGTGTTTGCTGAAGCAACACTAACTAACAGTGCTCCTAGTCTCTCGACCAGCAGTACAATATAAGTCTAGAGTAGTCGCCAGGGCAACACGTCACCACCACATGTAAGGTCGTCTCTCATCTTGTGTTTTGTGCCTCTCCGTGGGCCGTTACGCTCTCTTCACATACCCTTACACTCTCTTCACATACCCTTTCTTCTTGCCTTTTAAGCATTCCAATCTCTGCCAATCTCGAATACCACAGCTTCTCTAACCAACATGCAAATGTATGTAAATGGCTTCGTCAGATCAGCCCCCTTTCTGTTTATGCAACCTTGCTATATTTAACGATCAGTAATTAGCATTTCTGTCAAAGACCCGTCAGTCCGCTCAATGGAACAGGATTGGCAGTGGGAAGAGGTGTTAATGTGGCACTTTTTGTGATTTGTGTTAACAGGCGGACTGTTCCACAACCTTTACTCACTAACCTTTTAGCAAAGGGGCATGTTTACACGTCAACCAGGCCTGATGGAAACACCTGTGTTTTGACTGCAGCCTCTTTAAAAAGTGAATCAATGCACCGCGGCTGACTCATGTGCAGAATAGAGAGCAAAAGAATCGCTCATGTGCGTGACCGTTTGCCTGTAGGTGTGTGTGTGTCTGTGTCTGTGGGCACACACGCATACTCGTGGATATCTGCAGGTCGATGTTACGTAACTGAAGTGGAATTGCTCTGAATCTGGCCAAGCGGTTGACATCCCTTCACACCAAGTTGATGAGGCTTTCAGATCAATACTCTTCTCACCTCCTATGCTCATTTTGCTGCGAGGAAAGTACACACAAACACAACGTGGCCGCAGACACACACACACACACATTCGCCCAGCAAGAGTTCATTAACACTGCCAATGGTCCTCCATGATAGACTGCAGGCAGCACTTATGAACACCCACACAAGACCTAGCCAGACATGCTGGAAGAAACACACACACACACCAACCACACACACCACACACACACACACACACACAGAGAATGGGGCTTATCTCTCCACTCCAGTCAGTGTATTTTCACTTTTCCAAAGAGCCTCCCCCCTCAAGGCCCATGAGAGGAGAGCAGAGCTGATAATACTGGACATCTCTAGAGCTGAGCAGGTCTCGCATCATAACAACTCCCACTGTCTCCTCTTTGCTCAATAGGTCAGGTCAAATGTCCAGTAGAGAGCTACTGGACAAAGCACTCTGGGATTACCACCGCTTCCAAGTGATGTTGATATCCTGGAGGTGTCTGATTATCTGACACGGTTTGAATATCAAATAACAATAACCAGATAGCTTGACAGCATGGCACCTGGACATGTTGGGCCGGTCTGTGTTGGGTAGATGTGTGAAGAACAATTTTAGTTTCACAAGAGAGATTTTCGCGTCTGTCCCCACGTTTATTTTTGACAGGGCTGTTTGGAGTGAGTCGCTCCTGGGTCAGAAATGGGTGGGTTTTTTGCGTAAATTAGTGTTAAAGATTTTGCTACGTTTCAATTTAAATCTGATGATAGTTATGGGGTTGTTTGCTAATGTTGCTAGGGCACTGTCAATAGAGTTGTGAAGTGGAGAGAGCAGCTGGTTCTTTATTCCCGCTACAAATTTATCTTAAAACCATGGCCTCAATATTTGCCATCGTTCTTTCCCTACGGTTCGTATTCTCATGAGTTTGACCACTGTTGCTATCTAGAATAAGCCCTTTCTAATAAGTAAAAATTATCATTAAATGTGTGAAACAAAAACAATATTTATTAGTTCAAAGTAGAGCTACATAGTCCTGATGAAGCAAATTAGATGTGTTGAACTTGAATGCTCATTCAGAGAGAGATTTAGAAGTTTTAAAAAGCTTAAAGGCACCTTCATCTTTTTCTGTCTTGTATATTTAGCAGCAGTCATATATCAAGAGGACATTTGTCATATTGTGTCTTTTAAGATGTCAAATTGAGCTCTACTCTTTTCTCCACGCGTTGAGTTTTTAGACACTTCCCACCTGGTAACTCTACTCAATATGTGTTTGCCCATTCTCAAACAAACGAGTGTTCTGCTTGCAAATGTGTGTCTCTCTGATACAACAGTGTTATACATGAAAAACACCATAATCCATTCTGTTTTCTATACTTTTATGTATTCATCTGTAGGTGTTTCCCAAGCAGAAGCCCTGAAGGAGGAGAACGACTCGCTGCGCTGCCAGCTGGACGCCTACAGGAACGAGGTGGAGTTGCTCAAACAGGAGCAAGGCAAGAACCAACCAATGTGCAGTGAGGAGGACAACACACACTCCCAGCAGCTCAGCTTCCTGCAGCAGGCTCTGCAAGCCATGCAGCAGGTACCTCCACATGCTTCTGTCCTGCAATAAATGTCATCTTCTAGCCCGAGCTGTTGGACACCAAGTGGTTTTTCAGAACGAGGTCACCCGGATTAACCCTTTTTAAATTTTCAATGCAAATCGACTGTCACTTATTTATGACCCTGCACTTCAGAAGTGAGGGCTGTGCGGGAACAAGTCGAAAAAGTCCAGCTGTATGCAGCAGCTGTTCATCTTTTCGGAAAAGCTGCTAAAAAATCATCTTGTCAGGTTTACTCTGGTGAAAGGAAATCTTATTCACAGTTGGAATTGGTTTTACTTGGGATTGTAGGGTTGTGAGCTATGATTCCAACAGAGCACATACTTTGTGGAACAAACCCAAGGCTATTGAAACAATTTAAAATGACAAAGAGATCAGGAAATGAAGAGGATTTTTGAAAATATGCCTTGAATACTATTCAGTCCAGTATGCTTCCTTCTAAATGTTGTTCTTCAGTCTTCAAGTCTCATATTAAATTGGTATTATGGTTTTTGGATTGGTTTATTGGCAACATGTTTATTTATTCACAACAGACTTGCTCTGTATCAGACTTCATCAGCGATAGAATAGAAGGCAGAGACAGGCATTCAAGTTCTGACATGAAATATTAGAAAATATGAACGATATCACTAGAAAATGTATTCATATGAACAATTAATTCATAAAAAAACAATCAGGAAGTAAGTAAGGTTCGGTACAAATCAGTATGACCCAAAAATAAATTGCATAATCAAAAAAATATTTTATGTGATGGTTCAAGATGCAGATACACATCTCAATAACAATATTGCAATGCGTGTGCAACATGTCTGGGAATGACAATATGTATAAACCCATGAATGGTGAGAAGGCACTGAGCAACCTGATGAATTATGATAAATCACTTGGACACATTTCTTATGTTTCGTTATTTTATGAAAATGTTGTGACTTGCAGTTTGCGCTTAAATCAACTTCATAAGCTGTGGTTGAAGGTTCCTTCTTGAACTGGGAAACAATCTTCAGGAGCTTTCATTAATTTCAAAAGGGAAATAATGAATATTTGAAGATCTACAATTTCACGTCTACTTTGCAAACTCCCATCTGCTGATGAAGATCATGTGACTTTGTTTTTATCACTACTTCATCTTTAAGATGCTCTCTTTCCACTTTCTGCAGAACAGCCCCTGTAATCTAACTGTTAAGTACCAAAGAACGACTAAATTGACTCATTCTTTGTCAAGAGTCCGCACTTAGCCATCTGTCACAGGGAATGAAAATGATGATCGATTCATAAGAGGGGAATCCATTAAGGCCCTGCTGTTCATTTCTGCCTACAGAGAGTAACTACCTTTGTAGCTTGCATCTCTCATGGTGCGTTTATGAAAAGATTAGGTCAACGGATTAAAGAAACTGGACGACCCTGAAATTAGATACCTCTCCTTCCCAGGGTCCACGTGTTGCTTCACGCAGACAACATGAACTGCAATGAAATATTATCAACGTGCTCATTTGTGAATTATAGTCTGTGTGTCACAATGACACTTAAAGTGTAGTTTAGCAGGAGAAAACTGCTGGCTGTAAAGCCCCCCTGTGTCTCACAGACTCTTGTTTTGTCGACACAGACACGGCAGGCGGTGAATCTTTCCATCTGCGTTCAGCAGATGAATTGGCTATGAAATCGTTGTCGAGCATCCGTTCCTGTGTCACCCGAAGACGGATAAATCCCCTTCGAGTGTTGCTTCTCGTGTTTTACATCTATGTGTAATGAGGAATTTGTTTGTGTATTGCAATTTGCAAGCAAAAGATGTAGCAAATTATTCCTCTTGGATCTATTGGGATTGAATAAGACGGACACCGGCGTGAATTATAGCTTCAATAAACATTTACTAAAGAGAAAACGGTTCAATCACTAATTGCTATTTTGTATGGAGCCGAAGTTCTAATTACCGATGTCGGGATAACGTGCTCAATATTAATAAAGCAAAAGGCTGATTGTTCCTCTGCTTTGAGAGCCGTTTCAGTGTTTAGTATTTCCAAGGTGAGCGACTTCACTATTGAATTAGTTGCTTAATGTTCTCCTTCTTTTCTTTGCAGCAACTGTTAAAAATGAGGGAAGAATTAAAACAGCGGGAGGCAGAGGTGGAGAAGAGTTTGGAGGACAAACAGCAGCTGAACAACGAAGTCCTGAACCTGAAGGAAGGACTCCAGAACCTGCAAAACACACACGCCATGCAGGTTGGTTATGAAGGGATGATAATCGGTCTGTTAGTCTGACAGAAAGCACACGCTGTTCTCAGCTGGGTTCCCTGAGAATGAAGAGGGGAAGAATTCACCATGTTTACTTAATGGTATTTTATATCAACGTTAATTTCTGGGTTACTCTTATTGCTTTAAAGTGAGCATCATCTAATTTGCACTTTGATAAGAAAGAAATTAGTTTCAACGCATGAAAGATATTAGAGAAATGAATCATCGATAAACAAAAGGACGTAATGTGATCGTGGTAAAACTTATTTTAAAGCCCATCAGATGTCCCAAAGTAGCTATTTTGGGTTCGATCTTTATATTAAAACTGAGGGAAAAGACCTACCGCAGTGAGACGGACGTTTTCTAACTTCCCATTTTCCTCCCACAGAGCCAATTTCATTCTTCTTTAACACAAAGTCTAATCGACTCTTTAATTTCTAATTTCCCTCCAAAAATGTTTATGATGCAGCTTTCACATTTTAGGGCTCGTAAAAGACTTTCCCTTCACGTTGCTTTGGTAATTATGCTTAATTGATCTCATAGACAACATACCAATTATCATTTGAAGGACTATTGGGAATCCTTAAGTTTTTCTTTTTAGAAAGGTAATGCATTACAGTGTTGGCTCCCCTACTGTATATATTTAATGCTTAACCAGTGAGTTAATTTATCTATTTGTACTTTGGCAGAAAAAAAAACTAATTTTGTTTTTAGCTGTTGATCAGATACAACAATTAACTTGATGACTCACCTTGGCTCTAACACACCGTAAACTGTTGACCGCAGTCTACTGTAATTAATACTCTGACTATGGTAAAGCACCTCATACAACCCCATGAAAAAAATATGGCACGCAAGTGGGAAAATGCAAACCTATCCATTAATAAGGAGTGCTGTGTGGAAGAGCATGTTTTACTTGGATGTTTCAACTTTGTTTAAGGTAAAACATAATTTATATAGAAGTAAGAGTGTTGCTGAAATGTTCATGACAAAAAGTAATATACATACTCTAGATCCCAAACATCTCGTCCTGTGGGCAACTTCAGGGTCGGCCAAGATGTCACGTGATCAATATGTACACACGGCAATAGTGTGATCGCCACAGAGGGAGATATTACAAAAAGTAATTTTGCATATGTAAACCGCCGGTGCCGTCTCGGAGCGCGTCGACGAGGCCACATCATCAGTTCTGGAGCCATTCCTGCTCCAGTCGTCATCCATCCCAACACCCCATTTGTTATTTGATTGAATGTGTTGTTTACATTGAGGCATGTTTTTCACAACAAAGCCGCATCTGAAATTGATTAGAGGCGAGCTGTTGCACGACAAGAGTTTGCAGCCAGATACAGTGCTGCGTGATCTACAGTCTTATTAAACCATTTCAACTTTCAAGGGCCATTTTTCTCCGTGAGACATGTCACGTTTACTAATGTTTCAGGTGCTGTCCCATATTCCCAGGACTCGCGTGCTAATGTTTGTTAATGTCCCGTCTGGCCCGGTATAATGAGAGGAAGGGCCGTCATTAAGATGAGCCTCGAGTTCAATCGCCTATTAAATTGGATAATAATACAAACAAGAGGCTGTCGATCCACGCGGGGGAGGGGGGGGGGGGGGGGGCGGCCCTGTGTGTTGTCTGTTGTCTTTGTAATGTACTGCAGGTTTCATGTAAGGTGAATGGCTAATCCGCTAAAGCGTCTCTTCACTCACATCAGCCAGAGTGACAGAGTTGTCAATAGCGCGTTAATGGTGATGAGTTTGACTCGAAGTGTGTCGCCTCGACTGAGCCCGGGGAAAATATGCTAATTACAATCCTGCATGTGGGCAAACATGAATCTTGAGAGGCAGTCTCATTAAAGGGAGAAAGAGAAATCAATTATGGGGGTGTGGGTTTCTCTGGAGATAAGCCGTCGTTTTGTGTGATTTGTCATGTTGAGGAGATCTCTTCATGCCATCAGTTATCCGCCCATCACAGTTCCTGCTGTCACCTCACATTACTGGATTGACACCAGTGCAGGTCATTGAGGCCATTAAGATTATTACTATTATGATCAAAACAAACGCCTAGTGTCATTTTCTCCATATATAATTTTCAGTGCCGTCACTGATGATTATTTTTGTTATTAATTGATCTGTCGCTTATGATTAAAGGAGCACTTAAACAATTTAGTATTTCATTTCTATGAAGTTAAAGGACTTGCAAGAGACGCATCTGCCTTAAAACTCCACACCCCAAGTTGTTCTATCCAGGCTCTCTGTCTAAAGCTCCCTTCACAGCTACAGAGGACGTTCTACTGCCGTCTCAAGCCGAGTACTCCAGCAAGTGAAGTGATGATGATGTGGAGTCTGAAAAATGTCAGAACACTGACAAATGCTCCTCGTCGTTCCCCAGAGCCCCAGTCATCTTAAAATGTCCAAGCAACAGTCCCAAACCTCTAGATAATTCATCGATCAATTAAAATATTATAAACCAGAGAAGAGCAGTAAATACTAGTGTTTAAGAAGCTGGAACCAGAGACTGTTTGGCCTTTGTGATTTAAGAAAACACCGAAACAGTAACTAAATGAATTTACTGTCCAGTGATTAACAATTACGTTAATATTGTGATATGATTTTGTGATATAATAACTGTCACAATAAGCTTTCAGCTACCAAGGACATTGCTCAGTTTCATTGGATGAGTCTCAGTTTAACAGCTTAAGCCCAGGACACAGGGAAGGCGACTCAAGCCCAATGTACGGTACGGGGCTCTGGCCGTTATTTGAAACCAAACGTTTGGGAAGCACTGGTCTGATAGAACAATGGAGTAATTATCACTGCACCAATATATTCCCTGAATATCAACTGAAACAATTTGTCCTAGTAGTAGCTGATGGTTGTTCTTGTTTGTTCAAAGTCAGCACATTTCTGGACATTAGTCTACAAATAGATGATGCCTGTATGAAGACGCCCTGCTCTGCTCTCCCCCTCATCATTCTGACACTAACACTTTTCTTGTTGTTGTTCTTCCGCCGTGGCTTCTCCTCATATGTTTCTATTGCGCTGCAGCTGGAGACGACGACGCAGGACGACAGCGAGGAGGGCGCTAATCAAACCACCGTAAGTTGGAAAAGGTTGAGCCGACCCCCGCTCCGCTCCAGATATTGCTTTGTGTCCTCATTCTCCCTTCTTCCTCCTCCTCTGACTCACTCACCTCGTCCAGGGACATGACGGACCATTGCAGGCCAATCCAGTTCACTGCGACTGCATCTGTCATTGAATAAATCACCCGGACTCAACTGGGCGGGGAAATAAAGCAGTCGTAATCAAAATGGCTCACACGTGTCCATATGTCTGCACACCCACACACTGGGCTGTGAGTGTTATGGATAGATTACAAACTGAAGAGGGCCGCCAGGCATCTCGCACCATAAGTGGAAAGAGTACACACGATACTATGTAGGACAATAAACAGACAGAAACTCTTCTGTTATTCCTTCACCATTTCTTTGCCACCTGTCAGATCGGAAACAAACAGCTTGATCAGTTTCTCTCTCCTCATTATCCTCCTCATTGTTTCCCTGTATTAATGGGTTGGTCGTGAAACTCCATGATGTTTTCATCCATGTTTATCTTTTTACTGCGTGCCATGCATCAGCTTAAGTTTAAGCTTGTTTACTTCTCGTCAGCCACAAATAGTTGCTGGTAGCAGATTTCGTGTGTGTGTACACGGTCTTTAAACTTTCCTCGTTCATGATTACATGCATAACCTTGTGTGTGTGTGTGTGTGTGTGTTGCAGGAAGCAACCATTTCAACAGTGGTGTCCTGCAGTCAGGAGAAGGAAGGCCCTCCAGAGAAGACCCCACTGAGTCCGGTCCACTCCGAGAGGGAGGCTCTGCTCGTTGGTACGCTGACACAGATCTGACTCTTTCATCGCTCTTGAATACCAATGAAGTGGAAATTTAGTATATGCTGTTTTCTAAATATATTAACATTTCAATATAATTTGGTGTAAAATTACTGTTTGTTGGCCATAACTCAATAATTAATATGCTAAATATGAGAATCTAACACAAATGTCGAATAAGGATAAAAAGCGATAGTCATGAGTCTAGTGAGTCGCCTATAAATGGCCCCGTAGTCGTAGGAATGGCATACGTGTTATTGTTATCAAGAATTTGTATAGATACATGTTGAGAGGTTACTGTAGCACTCGGTTTGTAGGAATTTGATTAATTGCACATTTGTTCAAGAATATGGCACGCATCGGCACAATGTGGAAATGAAGTCTAAAAGCCTGAAATGATGAGCACCTTCAAGCCTTTAAGCTTTAAAGGATCCAGTCATCTGAGCATGTCTGAAGTGTTTACACCTGCTGTTCTCGCTGCCCCCGGGCATCGCTCTCTCTCACAGAATCAAGGATGGGGCTTTCAGACAGAGAGCTATTGCCACTGTTTTGAATAATATAATATTGGATCATATTGCTTACTAGTAGCTGAAACGTGTTGTCCTCGGCCAGATAATCCGATAAACCAATGTTGCTTCAATAATCATCTGTTGAAGAGGTGTATTATTTAGGGAGCTCTGATACAGTGAAATCAGCTCCTGTATAATTTCTCTCACTGGTTTCTGTGGTTGCAATAAATTCAGAAAAGTACATCTGCCACAATGAAAGGTTTGAAGTGCACAAAAAGGAATAAAGTGTAAGGAATAAAACCTGCTCACTTTTCACCTGTGCAATTGCTGTATGAAGTGGGAATTATGGTATAATGGTCTGTGGCAAATTGTTGGACATGGCCCCAAGCCCCCTCACTTAAAGTACACAGGGGCCTGAAGGTGGCTGCATATTGCAAATAAATGTATGTTGCATAAAAGTACCATAAACTAATTGCACATACCCGAGGGCGGGATGTAGTGCGGTGTTGGGTTATTGGTGGGTTTCTGGAGCTGCAGGCGTTTTACTCGATGGCCGTTAGAAGGGGCGAAGATAATACGACATGGTTGAGGAACGGGGGTCAGACGGGCCTCCAGCTCCGTTTGGCTGAGGGCACGGGAGCAGATTACTCTGGCATTGTTGAAAACTGGCAGCCGGTGTGAAAGCGGTCATTCTTGTGGCGCCTCCAGATACGGCGTGAAGCACAAATGCATCAAATGTCGGTCGAAATACTCCAACAGAGATTTGCTCTTGCTGGTGCAATTCAAGTTGAAATCGTATCTGCTGCTGTTGAGATGACAATGTCGAGCATAAACTGCGGATTCCCATCAGATTCAGACAATCCGATTGCCTTTCATCCCGAGTTGGCAGACCCACATGAGGAAATGTGGTGTAAGTTTCTCCTAACTTTTAGACGTTGTTTGAATGAGATGATCGTTTTAATATGTATTGATGATTAATTTGAGTCTTACTATGAGCTCTGACGCTCACTCGTATTCTGGCAATCTGCCCACAGGGAGTGGGTGCATGTAGTTCCAGCAAACATCTGTATTATTAGATGGAAAACATGTTCATTGGCTTTTTGAAGGTAAATAAACACAGACAGCAAAACTATTCCAGTGGGCGATTCCATGCAAATAAATCAACCTGAGATCGACCCGGTATTGTTTCTGAATGGATCATTAGACTCACAGTCGGTCTCTCAATCATTGCCAGTGAATCAGCTCCAGGGGAGCTCCTTGTTTGTGTTCACAATTCCGATTTACCACCTGCAGAGGGGCAAAAAATGAAGCTTTGAAGTAGTTATTTCCTCTTAAAAGTCTCAAATGTTGGCTGTATTGTGGTCGGTTGTTGGAGTCGGTGGAAGGCTTCGTGACTTCTGCACCGTTGGCGTGTCGTTTTAACCGCCGGTGCCTCGTTGCTGTCTCGGTGGTTCGTGAGCAGAGGTGGAGGATTATCTCTCCTGGCTGTCTGTGAGCCGACAGCAGATGGCTTGTTGAGAAGACGGCTTCGATGAGAGACAACCGCATCGAAGCCATCGTTCAACACTCCCTCTAATCTGGAGCCACAGGATGCAAGAGCCTCTTCACAGGAGCGAGACTCCTTCCGAGGAGAGAGGCGCTGCATTCGTTTGTCCATTTGTGGCAGGCGACAGAAATTGGAGCTTTGTGACACGTCTCGGCTTTAACACGTTTGGGTGACTTTGTTTCTTCTTTTCTTTCTTTCCCCCGCCTCAGGGATCATTTCCACGTTCCTGCACGTCCACCCGTTTGGAGCCAGCATCGAGTACATCTGTTCCTACCTGCAGCGTTTGGACACCAAGGTAACCGGCGCGCACGGATCAAGACTCGGGCGTAGATTAGCGGCGCCCGCCATCGGTGTCCCCGTGGAGGAGCTCAGCCCACGGAAGAGGCTGACATATGGGCTCGCTGTGCGCCAGGGTCCTGTTGTGTCGGAGTAACGCAGCCCCTCGGGGCATTAGAAGGGCCCACTAATGCTCTTTCAGACAGTTGCATAGAAATGGATGCGTTTGAAGGAGACGTCTTAAGCTGATGCACTTAAAAGGAGGAGTTTGATATTTTGGAGAGCAGTATTGATATTCTCATCTAACTCTCTGCAAAAATGTCAAAGTAGCCCTTTGAACATTCAGAATAGGATTGGCTGGATGGAGATTGTGTATCTTTTGTGAGGTACTCATTAATAAGATTGTACGGCCTGACTAGGGATGGGTTCGGCAAAACACACAGATGTGTGAAGCTCCAGTGACAACACATCTCTTATCAAACCGTTCTTATTCGGAAAAAGCTATGGAAAATCTAAAAGAGTAGCATTTTTGTTTGACTAGATTAGATCATCTGCAGATAAATAGAGATCCTTCTGTGACGGGTAGAATGAAACGTCTCTTCAGCTGGTGTCTGTATTCAGACAAAGTCTTTTCTTAACACCACTGTGCTTTTGCCAGTTGACTGAGTGGCAACTGTTCTCTGGAGAAATGATTCTGCTGATAACCTTGCACCGATGGAGTCACTAGCTCCTTAAGTACAGTCGGCTGCAGCTCAGAAAGCAAACGCTACAAACTGTAGTGTTGCTGCCTTCTCAGCCAGGAAAAGGTGTGAAGACAAAGGACTCTTATCCCATGCTGGATGTGAATGTGGTACAAAGGTATCAAACCTCATGCCTCGATGAATGGCCGACGAGGAGATCTTCAGAAAGAATTTGGAAGATGTCACCGCTCCCTTTGCAGCCACTGGGCAGAATTAAATTCTTGTTCCAGAATGAATTTGTCAAAGGAAACTGTCTCCTCGTCCACCAGGTTGCCCCCGAGAAGTGACTGTTCTCTGGAGCAACTCTTTGAATGTGCTCATCACCATCCTGACTCATTCTCACACGCGGAAAGAATAGAGTGTGACCGTCTTCTCTTGTGCCTTTTGGTTTTTTTTTGTCGTCTGTGTTAATGTGCTGATATGTGTGTGTGCGTGTGTGTGTGCCTGTGCATCTGTTCTCAACTCTCCGCGACACACATCAAGCAGCCCACAGAGTTTCGTCAATTTCACTGACTCGACTCCCAACAACAAGCCCAATCCTCCCCACTTATCTCCCGGCTCCACACTCGGCTCCATTGTCTGTGATGTCACACCGGTGCGATCTCCTTGATGGACCTTAATGCGTCCTGACATCGGCACTGGGCTCCGACAGGCGGGTTATTAATGCGAGACGCGGCGGATCGCCTCCAGCAGCTCGTGCCGTTGTCTCCTCAGGATTTCAGTCGACTGGTGATCCTCGGCCCACCCGAGTGGGGTGGGCCAGATTACGCCGAGTCAGGTGGCAGCTTTGTCGTCACACACCCTCGCTATAATTAACTTCCATGCACTGTGATTCTGTTTGCAGTCGGGGTGCAATTGAGAGTAGAGAGGAGGTGTTGTGTGCAAAAGATTAAAGTGTGGCCGTATGAGCAATGTCCAAAGTTAGCTCATCGGTTGACTTGGCAACAAATTAGCTGATTAAAAATAATTAAGAAGGGGACATACAACGCTTTTGAAAATTGGATCTTGATGTCGTAAAAATGCCGTAACATGTCACGACACACCCAAATACTGCACATGCACACATATACATGCACCATCATGTCGTCTGTTAAATGTGTAAAGCACTCTTTATCCATCAGTTAAAAAAAAAGCCAAACCAAAATCACATGTGTGACTTAGCAAGAAGACCTCATCTTAAAGCATCAATGTGTAGGAGTGAGTCGTGGCATCGAGTGGTGAGGTAGCAGATTGCATGTGACTGAATACCTCTCCTCCCTTTCTAAGCTTCTGGGTGATATGCGGAGGCTTCCCATTCACGGAAAAGCAAAAAAGGCTCTTTCTAACATTTTGGTTTGTCGGTTCTGAGCTACCATAGAAACATAGCGGTGCAACTTGGTGGACGTTGTAGATATAAATGTATTATTTTAAAGAAAACTAAAAAATTCTTAGTTTCAGGTGATTTGGACACTTGTGAAAACATACTTATGAAAAAGATATTCCATTTTTGCCAAAGAATCCTTCTAACTCCTACATACACACTTTGAACACACAGACATGTGTTTCAGTGGGAATGCCTCATGTTTTGATGTTGACCAAACACTGTGCTCGTCTTCATCACAGAGGTTCTGATAACACAGGAGCTGGTTGTTGGAGTTCTGCTGCTTTGTGAGACGCCTTTGAAGCACACGGCCTGTCAAGTTATTTCATTTGGAGCCGTTTGTTTTTGATTACTCGGCCTCGAGTTTAAGGATTACTTCAACAATACCAACAGAGTTTCAAAAGTCCATGAAAATTCCAGGGTCCATTTAGTCAAACACAAGTTTGTAGGATGATTAAAATGGAATGAAACGCTGCCTCCCCGGACCAGAGCCGTGTCCGCATGTTACCATCTGATCGGCATTCATACGGAAAATCAAGGACGGGAATTAATTGTTCTAATCTCTCAGATAAAATAGCAACTAGAGCGACTTGGTGTGTATTTCTTTGTCTAATGCTGCTCTCTGTGTGTGTGTGTGTGTGTGTGTGTGTGTTCACAGATTAACACCGGCGAGGTGGAGGCTCTTCTCTCCCGGCTGCCCTGCACCTTCAGACAGGAGCTGACCGGCGTCGGCGCCAGTCTGGAGAAACGCTGGAGCTTCTGTGGCTTCCAGGGCATCAAGAGCACGTAGACTCTGGGGCTCACGGCAGAGACGACACGGGGACACCGTAAAGATGTGAAAGACGCGGGATGGAGCGCACCAATATCAAAGACGCTGCACGAGGACACGCGGCTCTCAGCTGAGGAGGGAATGTTACGGCATTCCGGGGACTCTGTGGGTGGCAGAGATGTAAAAACGCAGCATTTCCATGGTTACGTGAATGTTGACACCCAACCGCCGTGGCGAAATCTTCGTGAGCTTTAACTCTGTCTGCAAAATGTTTTTAGACATAACGACTCTCCAGGAGTTAGAGAAGACCACCGAATCCTACAGTCACTGGATTATTGTGTAGTAATCGGGTATCGTGCCGTCTGAGCCGGAGCGCCGTCTGGCGTCATGTGAGGGACGACCGGGCGAGCCAAGGGGGCTTATCAGGGTCTCCCTGAACACCGACGGCTCCCTCGCTTCTCCCTTTGCCCTTCCTCGGTTTGTAAAATAGATTTAAAAAATGGATATATTTCTTCATTTTCTGTAAAGGCTGTCAACAGTACACATAGAATCATTTGTGGTTATACACTGTAAATGCTGGGATGATATTTTTGATTATAAAAAGACGTTTGAATATATTAAAAACCAGTTTGATGAAATCATTTAATGACGTGACGCTGTGCGTGTGGTTCTAGTTGTACAAACCAGCTCCACCATCAGTCCTGAGAGACGCGCACAAATACAAATGGTGGACGTCTACTTGAAGGGCGTCATTCAGTTGTGATGTCTCCCCGTTCCTCCTGAGAGCAGCTGCACTCGAGGCGACGTCAGAGCCTCACGAGAGGCCGTTTGTGTCTTTCAGAAGCAAATGAAGACGAGCTCTCACCTCGGGGATCACGTCGGGATGTCTAATTGGTGTGTGGCGGTTGTTGTGTGCCGTTGCTACTGTGACGCATACACAAAGTGTGTGTGTGTGTGTGTGTGGTTCCTCCCAACAGTCCAGCATTGCTCCTGCTCCTCTTCCTCTGGGTTATTCTTCGCTCTGAGAAACAAAAGGTTAATTATGACACGCGATGTACGCTCGTCGGTCCTCCGTCTCCTACAGGCTTTGCATTTGAAAAATGATCGTTGGTTCACTTGTCAGCGCACGACTCCTCGTACCTGAATTAATAATGGGGAATGAGTGTGTTTTGCCGACAAGCTTCGACACGGTTTTCCCCTCACGGTATTTATCCATTATTAACGGCTCTCGGTTTGAATGGGAAGAGGGTTTCGTGGAGGAAAGTAAACCGTGTTCTGTCTGGATTATTTTCGTGTTAAATACAGAATGTAACCTCCAAGCCTCGTAGTCGAGCATGATTAGGAAAGGGGGGGATTGCTTGTGCTGTAATGCATTACTTCTCTTATTTGTTGTCATAGCAATACCCAAAAGCAAAGATTAGGCCCTCTCTTTCTCTTCGAGTTGTGCATCGCTACACTTCCTCCCCACACTGTAGGACTGGATCTCAGCGGATGACCACCGATGACTATATCATACCTGCAAACTTGTCACCTTTTGGCGAAATTCGACGTTTTAAAATCAAAATAGGTCATCCACATGAATCGTGTAGATCCGAAGTTTTTGTTTGGGGGGGGGGGGGTGTCCACTGGTCCGCTGGCGTTGAGATTGCAGTGAGACGCGGAGAAGATGTGAAATGAAAAGCCACAGAAGCTCTTGTTTGATGTGGTCCTAAGAAGACGCGGCCTCATCAGGACCACATCTTTAGTTTAGTATTTACACACATTTATATTACTGGAAGATTTTCTGTCCGTGTAACCTTGAATCAGTTCATCCTTTTTTTTAATACCTTGTTATTTTGTATTTTGTGGCTTTTGAACTATTCAGCTAAAATAAGTATCATGCCTATTGCGCAACAGTTCACATTCCTCCTGCTGATGGCTCAGTTTATTCATTCCTCCTCAAGCTGCTCAGCCATTGGTCCTCCTCAAGCTGCTCAGCCATTGGTCCTCTTCCTGTTTTAAAGTATTTATTCAAGAGGCAACATATTTTCATGTCGGACAGCGATGAAAAATAAATAAAATAAAAATTAAAAATAAAATAAAAACACAAACATGCAAAATAGGCTGTGTATATAGAGATATAGATCTAGTCAGGACCATAAATATTTGGACATTGACACCATGTTCATCATTTTGGCTCTGTACACCACCACAATGGATTTTGAATGAAACAACCTTGATGTGCTTTAAGTGCAGACTTTCAGCTTTAATTTAAGGGTCTTTACATCCAAATCAGGTGAACAGTGTAGGAACTACAACACATTGTATACGTGCCCCCTCCTTTTTAAGGGACCAAAAGTAATTGGACAAACTAACATAATCATCAAAGTGATTGTCAATTGTAATATTTGGTTGCAGATCCTATGCAGTCAATGACGGCCTGAAGTCTGGAACCCAGAGACGTCACCAGAGGCTGGGTTTCATCCCTGGTGATGCTCTGCCAGCCCTCTGCTGCCACTGTCTCACTTCCTGCTGCTTCTTGGGGCATTTTCCCTTCAGTTTGGTCCTCAGCAAGTGAAATGCAGCTCCATTGGACTCAGGTCAGGTGATTGACTTGGCCATTGCAGGACATTCCACTTCTTTGTCTTAAAAAGCTCTTGGGTCCGCGGTGTCACCTTGTTCACCCCTCGTGAGTTTGCAGGTATGTAATATGCTGTACCTCCAACGCGCCTGACAACAGCCTCTCCTCTCTCACTCACTCGCCTCCTCTCTTGCTCGCCCTGACATAAACAAAACACTAATATGGTGCATAAATGTTCTTTCAGACGCTGCTTACAGCTGAGTTACCTTCCTACGCACTGATTGACTGCAGGCGCTCGCAATTCATCTCATACAGCTGGATGTGTGTGAGCTTGTACACGCACGCACGCGCGCGCTTGCTCGTGGATGTGCATCAGATTGTCGGGCGTCAGGCAAGGAGGTAAACACAGACTAATTAAATCCAGCAGCAGTCCCCGGTGAACGGCGCTCTCCATTCACTGTCGTCTTCTCGTCACCGCGACGCAGCGAGGAGCCTCAGTGAGGAGCCTCAGTGAGGAGCCTCAGCGAGGAGCCTCCTCGTTCCCGAAGCATTCCAGGGAGATGTTTTGAGCTTTCGCAAACACTCAGTCTGAATTTTTAATGTACGGGCAAGTGTCATTTTCTTTTGAATGAGTTGTAAATCATCACTCTTAAGAAGAGGCATAATTGGACGTGAGGAGATAACCGATGTCATGATGCTCGAGATACCCTTAATGACATGTTCCTCTCACGGTGCTTCCTGAAGGCGTCTACTTAATTCCGGGTATGGCCTGCCTTGAGCGTCCCTAAATAAGAACACGATCGCTTCACAAAGTGGATCAGGAGATCACTTTCTCGGCCGGTCGGCAGTTGAAGAGTTTGGACAGTCGTCCCCTGATGAATGTCAACAGATGTGGAGCTCAGAAAGCTCGTTGACATCAACGTGACGAGTCAACAGCTCCTCCTACTGAGCGCCGGAGCAGCTACACCTCCCACGGGTGGAGCCGGCTGGGCAGCACCGGGGGTGGTTTGCATTGACAGCGGCTGTGTGGCCACAGCGCCTGGGGACATGTTTGTGTGTGTGTTTCTATCAATATAAATCTCCACGGCCTTCATTAGTTTTTGGAATTCATAACGGCTCCTGAAATGTGCTCTTCACTTCCAGGATGCCAGTGCTGCAGCACCGAGATGCAGGAACCGCTCCGGAAACATTTGCCTGCAGGCACTTGGAATGACATCTGGAGAACCATAAAACCATGGAATATTACTCGAACTAAAGAGATTTCTATTTCTTTGAGGATTATTTCTTTGGCATGTTCCAAATATTGTTTTGCACAATGTTTTTTGTTTTCTGCATTTCGGTATGCTAGGAGAATTGCATTCACTTTTAGCCTGAATGAATGGCAAGTGTTGGACTAATTGCTTTACACTGTCTGGGCACAGGATATTTAGCTGAGTGTGACACAACGGCTTACTGTTTAATTCAGTGTCTCTCTGCTTTCTCTCTCCAATACTGTCTATCTTAATACAAAGTATGAAAGCACAGCGGTGAATGCCCATAAGGTATTTCCCCCCCCACTGAGTGGGCTCTGCCACATCAAATACTCACACCCTACAGGTGAGAGGAGAGGTAAAGAGGGGAAATGCATTCATGGCATTCTGCCGACAAAGAAAGATAAACTTTACTGTTTCATACTGTGAACTCTGAGAAAAAGTCCGGGGTAAAGACCTTCCTGCCTTGAGGTCCAGCAGCGGCCCATTAGTTGGTGAAGCCAGCGGGCCTAATCAGTGTTTGATCTGAAATGCCAGAGCGTTCCAGGCTCATGCCAGGTCGGATGAAAGTGAAACTCTCTCCTAATGAGCGATGGCCACTCGTCATGCTGTCGTGAATCGAGTGACCTTCACCAAAAAAAGAATTGCTTTGCAAAGAGAGCAATTATCTGCACAGTGGAAAGTTATTTGAGTAAAGTTTATTTTGTGGTGTGAGGAGTGGTTGGGTCGGCGTTGGTTCTCTCGTGTGCAGGTTCTGTCCTTCGACACTGATTTGAAGAAGTTATTATGTTTGGCCGTGAAGAGCTGGCCAAGCATCCTCGTGTGGTTTGCAGCTAAATTCTTGTTAATGATGTTCTCGTTGGACTGCAAACCCCAGAAGGCCTGGTGAGTAGTGTCCATCAGCCCTGTGGAATTCATGACTAGTGTATGCTGGAATATTTGGTTGAAACAGGTGGGGAAATATTTTTACCATGTTAAACGCTTGAGAAATAATACAAGTAACTGCCGTTATTTATACAGCACCTTTAACCCTTGTGTTGCATTAGGGTCATTTTGACCCGAATCAATATTACACCCTCCTCCCGCCTTAGGATTCATTTGACCCCATTCAATGTTTAATGTCGGTGTTCTTTCGATAGTCAACAAACAAACATAAAGTGCCTCACACTTAAACTTGGAAAACAATATTAATTCTAATAATTTTCTGGAGGTTTTAATTGCTGGCGTCAAATTGAACCCAAAGGGTAAAATATGTTAGTAAATATAAAGGTAACAGGAGGGTGAAACATTGAATCGGGTCAAAATGACCCAAAGGCGGGGGGAGGGTGTAATATTGATTCGGGTCAAAATGACCCTAAGGCAACACAAGGGTTAAAAACCGAGTTTACGAAGTGCTTTGATCTGTAAAGCAGCAAAAGCGACGCAATAAAACACCAAAGCTATCACAAACTGGGGTCAGAGTTCAACCTCGATAAAAGATAAACTAAGAAATGCAACTACAATGAAATCTTTTAAATAATTTTGTACAATAAAGCAGTAATGCGACGTCACATGAAGTCAGTCTGTAAAAATGGGTTTTAAGAAGGGTTTTAAAAGTTTATTAATGATATAAATCAGCCATGTTTTGTTCTTGCGCAGCTAAAAGGAAGTTGCAATGACGGCTCACATTTTAATCTACCGTAGGTATGACTTGTTGTCCAATGAAAGCTCTTCCTGGAGTTGCATCTTTAACTCTGATTGAATGGATGAGGCGTGCAGCAGAATCTGGAATGAGCTCGCTGGGCCTGGGCTCTGAATCCCAGCGAGGGGCTGGATGTGATGAGCGCTGGAGAGGAGGAAGCGTCACGGAATGACAGCTGAAAGCAGCCCAGAGATGAATCGCTGTGCGTGTTGACAGCAACACGATGATTGGTCGACAGAGGGTGAAGTGGCATCACATTGGTTGAAGTGAACAGTGACAATCAGCTGATTGAGTTGACAGCACAGAGATGTGCAGAAATCAGGAAAAGTACACACGGGGAAAGTCGGGTTCAGCTTAATTTCACACAACCTGCATTATGTTGATTGTGTGTTTGGCTTAGAGGGGGAATATGCATTTTTTTAAAAACTTTTGACGAAAGAAGAAAAAAGACAATAATACATAATGATATAGACTATTCCAGTTTCATCATCTTTTGATGCTGAATTATTATTTGGCCTTTCTGGAGCACTCTTATTTACTAAACTTCCTTTTTGACTACAATCGTGTCAGTGATTACTGCCCATTCTCGTCATCATTACGTTATTCTCTATATGTACGTAATATAGTTTGAGAGACTAACTGCAGTTGCCCTGGATGAACCACAGCGTGTGTCGTGACATCAGATCGAGGTCCTGCAGGGATAAACTGTATTGGAAGCGCTGTGCCAACGGCTGCTTGTTTCAGTAGTGGCGTTTTGCTTTGCTCAGCTGATCGCGCTGTGCAGGCTTCTGCCTGTGCGTGGAGACAGACCTGCTCGCTGGAGCTACGGAGCTGGGCGATCGGGTGTCAAGCGGAGGCGGAAACGGCTAAGAGCTACAATACAAACCACTATCCCCGTCGTAACGGGAATAACGAGGAAGGTGCTTGTCTTGACGGATGAGCGGGAGCGCTGGTACGACCGATGACGAGAGATCTGAGAGCGTGAGGTCTCTTGTGCTTCACTGTGGCGACGGACTATCCGGACACGGCCGCCACAGCGTCTGCCCGGCTCAGGACTGTTCGGGCAGCAGAGGCGCCACACACGCGGTAAGATGAGGGGCGGGATTAAAACTGACTTTTTGCTGTACTAATACTAAGGACGATACGCGCACTGCCCCTTCCCCTCGGCAGGTCTGGAATGAGTTTCTTTTTCCTGAGAAAGCTGAGCTTGATCAACGTGCGTGCAGCAAGATGCTGGAGTTACCAGTCGGTTGTCGCCAGTGTGCTGCACTTTGCATCATCGCTGCCAGCTGAGCACCTGAACAGTGGTGGAGAGGAGGTCGTTTTCCCCGGGCGGCGGGCTCTAACAGGTTTCCTCCTGCCAGATCACCCTAACCCTGCTAGCTAAATCAACAGCGACGGCCCTTGAGTTTTGGCTCAATGACTGACTGACCACTTATCAGACCGTGAGCTCAGCAGCATCTCACACTGGAGATCTTTAGAGACCAAAACCACAAGCTGTGATCATTAATGTCATGAGACAGGCAGTTGAGTTGTAATTGTTTCAGGTTAGTTGTGACTAAGACGTGGACACAACACAGTATGAGAATATTTTAGAATATGTGATGCTCCACTGTGAGAGAGAGGACTGACTATGTTTGGGGTTTTGGTCTGACAAGTTTGAATACATACAAAAAAATTAAAATGTTCTCACATTTTATAGACAAAGCAATTTATTGATGAATTGAACACATATTACCGGTAGTCTTAATCCTAAATCGGTGTCACTGCACGTCATTGCATCCTTCAGTGTACTTTTCTTTTGGCAAAGATCCTTCTCCAGTGGAGTGACAGCATTTACAATTTCGTTTCAGGTGACTTCCTGTGTCGGGATTGTTTCCGACGTGGTTAACCTGAACAAATCCATTGAATGTACTCAAGTACCCTTACAGTACCGAAAAGACAGAAAGAAAGCCAGAAAGAAGGATCTGGAAATGACATTTAAAAAGAAACCACCCAATGGATCAGAGTTGACCATTTGGAGGGCACCTACCACTGCAGCCCAGCACAACCTTGTTTCAGACTTCCACCCAGCTCTCATTCCTCCGCGATCAGATTTCAATTGTGTGTTTTCACATTCACATGCATAACCTTCTGCATGATTAATGCTGGTATCTCCACGTGAGAAGTCTGCTTCATGTAAATTCCCACAGGAGCATCTGCACGACGGCTCTTTTCAGTGCCATTATGTAAATAACAAGAAACCTGCATTCTAATAAATGCCAAGTAATTACAATGTGCAATGCTACTGGCTGATTTATGAATATTAATGACATTTGACGACTCAACAAAGAGACAAACAAGCTGTGCTCTGCATGTATCAGCTGGAAGATGTAAGGTGTCCTCAAGGGAGAAGGAGCGTTTAACAAACGGCTATTGGCAGTGTACCTTGCATCTATTAGCAGTCGTGCAATGTTTCGTTCTTCCTCGTCAAATGTCGGCGGTGCTGTTTGGAGATCCGGTGAAATGTTCCCAGCCAGCCATCTCTCATGTTATATTCATTGAATGTGTTGTAACTCTGTAACATTGTTCATCTGTACACATGACATCTCTTGCTTCTGTCCATCCTGGAGAGGGATCCTCCTGTTGCTCTCCTGAAGGTTTCTTAAATTCTTTCCACGTGAAAGTTATTTTTCTATTTCTTGGGGAGTTTTCCCTGATCCGATGTGAGGTCCTGGGACAGGGATGTCTATGTGTACAGATTGTAAAGCCCTTTGAGGCACATTTGTGATATTGGGCTATATAAAATAAACTGAATTGAATTGAATCTACAATCAATAGGGAATATTGATCTTTTTATTTTCTTCTCAGAATTAGAGCAGGGTCCTTTTTCAAGGCTCACATACGTTCAACTATCACTTTCTTATGAGAGGCAGAGAAACCAATGTTTTCAGACAGAAGCCTCAAAGAGTGGAAACGTCTCCCGAGAGCAGACGAGGGACCACATGAACATGCTGGGTGAGAAAACGTAGCGGTGAGAAGGACCATGATAAATATACCATCTACTACTTGGTATAATTTACAGATTTCTTTCAAATGAGGAGTCATTCCCACCTTCGAGTCACTCGTAAAGAATATTCTGTGTACAGGACAATGAATATCATTATATTATGACATCTAAAATTGTATTCAATTTGATTCTCATGTTTATTGATCATTTGAGTGTACGTTTCCAAACAAAATATTTTACAGCGACAATCTGAAACGACATTATACACATGCCATGATCAAAAGGGAGCCGGGAGATGAGACAAATCGTACATTTTTCTTTTCAGAGGGCTTTCGCTGCGGTAGTAGCCGGTAGTCAGTCTGAGCGATTGTAATTGAGTGAATCTGTGTTTCTTTTGTGAGTTCTACTTATAATGCAGTTTATAGTCTTTTTTTCAGTCTCATTACCATCAAAGGTTTTGCTCTTCATTTTCTTTTCTTTGCTCTTCCTTTTCTCTAAGTTATAATCTCGTTTTCTTCACTTACGTGCGCCAAGATAATTTGACTGCAGTATCTTTTACTCCCTGTAGTTCTGCATTTACATCCATCTTGTGCTTCAATAAACTATAGGACGATAAGAGAATATGAAAGTAGAGGACAGGGAGTTATTATTCACACTATCCATGTAGCCTTAATGTTTTTATTTTCCAATAACGTTTTTAGTATAGTATTCATTCTTAGCTCGCCTCATTATCACTGACAGCTTATCTTAATATGTCTCTTGTATTTCATTTACCTGGACTTAGTTCTATATTTCATGAAATCTCTGTATAAATAGTATTCTTCCAGGCTTTTTGCAACCTCGTTATCCAAAGCTTCTTATTATACTTTAGTGTCCTATAACACCATTTATAGGATAATTGTTTTTCAAACACTGATGACATACACACCTCATTTACTAATCCATCTTCTATAACTACACTTCCATCAACTTCTTCTTCGTCCCCCTCGCGTACCCCTTTCACCCGTCTCCTAATCAAGTTCTTACCTTGGTAACCTCGGCCCGCACAACCACCTGCCCCCTTGACCCCGTCCCATCTCACATTCTCCAGTCTGTTGCTCCTGACATTCTTATCTTTCTCACTTATCGTATTAACAGCTCCCTCTCAACTGTCTGTTTCCCTAACTCTCTGAAGGAGGCGAGAGTCAACCCTCTCCTGAAGAAACCCACCCTCAATCCATCTGAGGTCAACAACTACAGACCTTTCGCTCTCCTTCCATTTATTTTTAAAACCCTCGAGCGAGCTATCTAACCAAGTATCCTCCATTCTCCACCCTAACAACCTTTTTCACCCTCACCAGTCTGGATTCAACGCTGGCCACTCGATAGAGACTGCCCTCCTTGCTGTCTCTGAGCAGCTTCACACTGCTAGAGCAGCCTCTCTCTCCTCTGTCCTTATCCTTCTCGACCTCTCTGCTGCATTTGACACAGTGAACCGCTAGATCCTTATTTCCTCCTTTCAGGACGTTGGTTTCTCAGGCTCTGGGCTTTCCCTTTTCTCATCCTACCTCAACGACCGCACTTACCGGGTGACTTGGAGAGGACCTGTGTCTGATCCTTGTCCTCTCACTACTGGGGTTCCTCAAGGCTCCGTCCTGGGTCCCCTCCTCTTCTCTCTGTACCCTAATTCTCTCGGCTCTGTCATTCCCTGACGTGGCTTTTCCTACCGTAGCTATGCTGATGACACCCAACCGATCCTCTCGTTTCCCCAATTTGAAACAACGGTAGCAGCAGAAATCTCTGCCTGTCTGACTGACATCTCTCAATGGATATCTGACCACCTGAAAATCAACCATGAAAAAACTGAACTACTTTTTTTTCTCCCAAGTAAAGGCTCCACCAACCACGAGCTGACTAGCACCTTCAACAACTCTGTGTTAGCCCCGAATTCGACTGCCAGGAACCTTGTTGTGACACTCGACAGTCAAGTCTCCCTGAAGGCCAACATTACTGCAACAACACGTTCCTGTAGGTACATCACGAGAATACGTAACCTTCTTACTCAGAAAGCGGCACAGGTTCTGGTCCAGGCTCAGGTCATCTCATGCCTAGACTACTGTAAATATCTCCTAGCAGCTCATCCAGAATGCAGCAGCTCGGCAGGTCTTCAGCCTCCCTAAATTCACCCACACTACTATGCTCCTCCGCTCCCTACACTGGTTACCAGTGGCTGCAAGCATGCGCTTCAAAACATTAGTACTTGTGTACCGTGCTGTGAACAAGATGAGTCCAGTCTACATCCAGGACATAGTCCAACCTTACATCCCATCTCATTCACCCCGATCAGCTTCTGCCAATCGGCTTGTACCTTCGTCACTGCGAGCTAGGCACTCAAAAAAGTCACGACTGTTTGAGGAACGAGCTCTTCATTGACATCAGGACAGCAGAAAGTCTCTAGTCTACACCTTCCATCTCATACTGAAAAAAACATCTTTACCGACGATACCTTGAATAAAGAATGTAGTGCTTTAGTAGCCCTTAAATGGCACATTGGAGTTTGGCTTTCTTGAAGGAATTGTACTTTCTTGATTCTTGTTGTTCTGAGTTTGAACTCGTGGTTGAATGCACTTATTGTAAGTCACTTTGGATAAAAGCGTCAGCTCAATGAAATGGAATTTAATGTATATATTTTTTTTAAGTATCAGGAACAATTCACCTTCTCTGCATATAATCTTCACAAATACTCCTCAAAAATGAATTGCTGAACTAATTTATTGACCCATCTTTCTGTCTTGTTACCTCTGTATCCCTCAAAGGTTGATAACCATCCACAACAAATACCAGTCAGTGATTATTTGCATAAATTATATATAACCCAAAGTTTGAATAGCACCAGCACATTTCATGTAACTGGTAGAAAAGGAGAAGTCGTGTCCAGACTCAACTATGGCTTGGCAGTTATCATGAATGTCCCAGGAGGTTGATCGCGAAGTGCAGACTCGGAGCAGTGATTGAGAAAGTCTAGCACATTTCCCAGCTCAGTAAAGTGAGACGCTGTCGATGATTTTCTTCAATTTTTCGTGTATGACTTTGTTCTGTCCGTCAGTGGTGCAGAGAAGGCTGCCAGCGAGATTGCATCACTGTCTGACGTCATAGGGAATACAGATACTGCAAGAATAGCAGAGGCAGTCTAAAAACTCTTGACAGCACAGCAACGATGCAGGAATCATTTAACTAGCCTTGCTTCTCTATCAAACTCAAAGGTCCCATGAATCCATGATCATGGAGCACACCCGTACCTGTACCAAGCGGCATGCATTGTCATGTTGATAACGGTTTCTTTGAAATTATATTTAGTTTCTTTTTATCACTGCTGATGTAGAGACACAACCTCAGCAGTTTAATGCGTGACAAACGGAGGTTGGGCGTGTAGTTCAGCCCAACATGATGCTCAAGGAGATATGATCAAACACTGTGAGAAGCACATCGGAATTGCAAAAATGTCAACACTGACGTGACATTTAGCCATGTTCACAGAGGATGTAGCACACCCTGAAGAGGTGTTATTGGCTGCGAAGGTGCCGTTAGCAGCATAATCTAAACCACAAGCTGTTGATTTGAATCAGAGTTTCGGTTGCTTTATCAGGATGGAAATTTGGTGCATACACCTGTCTAGATTTAGTTCACCATCTTCAGAGGTGCGACAGAATTCATTCTGTGTGTGTGTGTGTGTGTGTGTATGTATGTGCGTGTCCGTGTGAAAGCATTTTAAAGAGAATATGAGTTTATTATAACAGCGAGTGAATAGCTAAAACATTCAACAGTTGAAGGAACATCATTTATTGCAGGCCGTCTGACTTTGCCGCAAAGACCAAATCTCAACTATTCTTTCTCCAACAATGGAAACATGGTGGCGTCCCTGTGTGTAGCGTCCCTGTGTGTAGCGTCCCTGTGTGTCCTGTGTGTAGCGTCCCTGTGTGTTGTGGTTGTGTGTCACGGTCACATGGGATGACCTCAAACTGATAATCTCCTCCCAGAAATGATGAAAACGTCACCATAATTCTGAACATTTAGTTTGAGGCAAGAGTCACACAAGTACACGCAAAAAACATATGCTGATACTCACATGCACACACACACACACTTCACATGCATACACACACACACACACACACAGGAGGCTATTAAAGGAATGATGAACAAGTGCAGACATTTGACTCCTCGTCAAATGTGCAGCACGTGGAGCGTTCACGTCTTGATCTCATCTCTGATCGACCCCCAAACTTGCCTCCACATTTGCTTCAACACTTCTCATTTAATGTGTGTGCAGCGTGCTCAGCTGGATGCATTAGTGCCTGTTGCTAAGTTGCGGCTGTATTCTTGTGCTTTGGATTAGCTTTGTTTCCAATTCTGTTCTGATGTGTGCGGCCGAGTCTTTTTAATTGCCATTGCGTGACTGCGTTGGCCCATTAGGAGGTCTCAGAGTAGCAGTTATTTTTATAGCAAGCTGAGATTAAAGTCTTTATCATTTACGTGAAGTCAATCTCAAGTCACTGTAGAGAGGGTTTACTATTTATTTGGTACATATTTTTTAAGTCTAACTCCTCTATACTCCTGTCAATAGAGTAAATAAAGCATTGTGAGAATGCAGAAATTCTCCCAGCTTGTGGGCCAGACGCATATATTGATCATTTCAGGATATCACAGCATCTAAAGCCCCCCTGTATGCTTCAGTGTTTCTGTTTATTTTTGTTTATGGCCTCCAAATGTTGAATCTTTATCCTCTGCAAGATAAACTGGCCCAATCTGTTAGAACTTGGAATATAATGTAAAATATTGTTCTATTGCACTAAAAATGTATAGTGACAAGCCAATACAAGCCATTGACAGGACATTTTATGTGCTGGTATGAGCACATGTGATTGTTCTAAATATAACATGATTAATCAGCAATGAGTCTATTGATCACCAAAAAAAGGACAAGACTATAATAATCAGTTAACGTCTTAAGTGTTATTTTAGAACAAAACGACAAGTCTGATGATTCCAGTTACCCAAATGTGATGATTTGCTGCGTTTCCTCGTCTTTCATAGTAAATTGAATATCTTTATGTTTTAGACTGTTAGTAAGACAACACAAGTAATTTACTGACATCAATTATGGAAATCATTTTTTCCTTTTTTTGGTGGTTCATAGAACGAACAATAAATAATTGATAAGGAAAATAATCTGTCGGCAGATTAATCCATAATGAATATAATCATTAGATTGATTGAGGAATTTTTTACATTTATATTTGTGCACATATATCTGTGTAAAAAGAGCCACTTTGTTTTGGGGAGTGAGGAAGCCAATGTTACTTTTGCAAAAAAACAAAGCCCAAGATTGTCTGTTGATTTGAAAGATTTAAATAAATAAATGACAACAAAAATGCATCATGTTGCACGTTCCTGGACTCATTCCCTCTTTTCTCCTTTGCTGTGTAAATCATTTTAAGCCATGAAAGCCAAAGTAATTTAAGTCAAAACCCAAAAAAACATGGGAGGAAAAAGCTGTCAAGCACTGATTTGTTCGGCTTCTCCAATGTTGAAATAAGTCCTTTATTTGTCTTTGACAAACAGTTATGTTTTCAACTTCTCAACGAGATCACAGAATGTATAGTTTATCAGCAGTAGCTGCATGGTGTTTTGAAAACCCTCACTTTTTACCACAGATTATAATATGTTACATAATTATGACTTCAATAATCAGTACTAATTAAAATATTGACACGGTTCACAATTTTTCCTGTGTGTTGGCACCAACATTTGCACAGTTCTTCACATAGCTTTGAATTTTTCATTGAAAAAACCTCAAAGCACCTTGCAGATATGTACTAAATATTTGGTACAGAGAAACAGGAATATGAATTTCAACAATAAAAAAGTAAATTTGAAGTCGGATAAATAAATTTCACCAATATAAAATTATACTTGGAGAAGAAAAACATGTTATTTTTCTCCTAAAAGTTTGCCATCCAGTTTAAAAGTTCTATTCCTTTTTTATACTATTTATAAGTTTGAGAGGCTTAATGTATTCAATGAATTGACTAAATAAATCCAGTTATAGTGGGGAAAACCGTTCTTCCTCTACGAAATGTTTACCATATATAATCAATAAGTTTACAATCAATTAATATTATATTCATTGTTAAAAATGTACGATTTTTTACACAAGTTTGATATTATGATTAGTTTTATTCAATGAATAATCTTGCTGTCCAAAAAGTAACTGAATGTATACAATCCATGCTTTAAATGTTCTGTTTTATCATTGCAACAAAATAATAATAATAATTTGTAGAAATAAAGATATGTCTGATACATATTGTCTAAAATGTGATTGTACTTTAATCTTCTCTGGAACACTTTACAAAATGTATAATATGTATTTTGCCAATCTATACAAATCTTGTCCCGGAGAGATTTTCTTGGAGGAGTAATTTTCCTTTTTAAATATAATGTATAGTGTACTCTATTGTTGCATTTCATAGCAATTACTTTTTTCAAGCAAGGTCAGGAATGAAGAGAACAAGACTCCCCGGTCTGCCCGAAGCAAAGACACCAGTCGCCTCGTAGTCCGTGATTACCGTCTTATTAAAGAGGCTGGCCAATCAGAATCCAGCGCGAGCCGGCCTCTGACGCGGTCCCGGCGGTTCCTCCTCGTGCGCGCACTTCCTCGTCAGTGTTACGGTTACTAAGGCGACTACTGAGCACCGTCACCGGTTGGCGCAGCCGTTACGACGTCACAGTAATACCGGGAATTCCACTCCCAGCGGGGGCTCCCACCTTGAGTAACGAGGAACCGGAGCCGTAAGACTCCGCCGGGAGGAGGCGGCACGTAGTGTTCACCAGCGTCCGTCAACTATGAGGCGGCAACCGCGTTCACCCGCCGCGTTTCCTTCCCGTGTGTTCTCGTGAGCCCCGGTCCGCCGCGCGGAGGAGAGGTGTCCGTGTGGCTGCGGGACACACGTTTCGGTCTTCATGACAACGCTTAGAAAAGAGACAACATGGTCAACCGCATCTTCAGCTGCATTTCCTGCTCATAAACAGCAGATCTGAGATCAGTGCTGCCGCTAAGGTGACCCGAGCAAGGCCGACTGGTATGTAAGTGTGTGTTGTGAATGCAAACTTCAGCCCGCGGACTAAACGCAAAGGTTTTATGGCTTTTTACTCTGCACGAAAACACATTTGATGCCCACAGCAACTGTGGCAGAATGTGTGCCATGAGACCACTTTAAATGAAATCGATGGAGTAAACTAACGAGGCAATATTTCTCCGTGAAATAGTTTGAACGCTTGGAAAAAAGTTGTATTTGTCACTGAAAGTGTTTCCCAAGTTGCCTTTTGGTTTATTAAGGCATTTTAAAGACATACAGAGTGGTAAATGAGTTAGTAGATGTCCGATGTTTTTTTGACCTTTGTTAAAAAACTGCTCTGTTTACAATCAAACAGGTGTTGATTCCTCTTGATCTTTTAGGAGACACTGGAAACAAAACGGCTGGATCTTTAGGGAGCTTCAGTTTGCTTATGGGTATTTATTATTAACTGACTCTTCCCTGGATTCTAGCCTGGTTTTCTCTCGTGTTTAGTGTTTATCAGTTGGTCGGTTCCTTCACTGGTTTGCCTGATGTTCAGTATTTGAGGAAGGCCTGACATGAACAAGGGGTTTGTCTTAAGGTGTGATTGTTTGTGCTTATTTATGATATCATTTTTGAGTCAAATCCAAGCAGATGCATACAGGCAGATTTTAAGCAGAATGATTGGGTTTTTCTTACAAACAATGTAGATGTTTGTCTGGGTTATTCTGTCTAGTGATGCTTACTAATTTAACAAATCCCATGTAAAGGCCAAATCCACACAATGCAGTGGTTCTACTAGCTAACACGTGTTGCATGTGTGTCCATACTCTCAACAAGTAAGTAACCTGCTGTGGACATGTTGTTCTTAAACATATGGAATTCTGATCCTGGCCAGCAAGCTTTTCTTGGCTGTAATGAATAGCTTGAGGTCTTTTCTTGAAGCAGCCATATGACACACTTCACATGATATCGGCTGCGAGGAAACAAATCTTCTTTTCATACTTCTCCTCAACCCCATGGTGTTTGGTTCCCGTCACTCTTTTACATAAACAGTGACTGTTTGTGACAGGGTATTTCTCAGCAGGACTTGTATCAATTTCTATTTTGTGACTCTGTTTGTGCCGTTACCGGGATGTCTCATCTGTAATAAATCTCGCATTGACCGCATTCTCCGGGCAGTCAATCTGCACCCCGCACAGAGCCTGGCCGACCTTGTCACAGGGCTTTGCCATAGAAGGGATCAGTGGTGGTGTGTATGGGCACACCGGCAGCTCAGATGTCTACTCCCGAGCTCCAGCTCGTCTTTAAATAGATAAGCACTTTAGTTGTACACCAAAGACGGGCCCCGACCTCTGTGCAAGGTGATTTCTCAAGTCAATCTGCGTCTCAGAGGGTGATTCAGCAAAACACTGCTCCTCTCTAATACTGTAGCTCTCAGGTTTAAAGGAAGACGGATTACTGTGTTTTATTCCCCCCCCGCCACCCCACTGAGTTAAGGTTAAATATCAAGTGTTTCTCTCCTAGCAAAAAAATATTTGAACCATCTCAGAAAAAAATCAACTTCTGCTTCGGTATATCAAACCATTCCAGCAAAGTATTAATATATATATATCTGTTTCATGTAAGTGATTCATCTGCAACGATAATTATAGAGTAATCTTTTTTTCAATTTAAAAACTGACAAATCCATTGATACACACACACGCACACATATATATTTATATATTACAAGTGAATTGTCAAGATGATAATCAGCCAATTAATCAAAAATGAAAATATGTGTTAGTTGCAGCCCTAGTTTGCAATGATTACGTCCGATCAAATCTCTTCTAAATTCAAATATAAGCTAATAAAAATAAAGAATTAGGAGTTAGAGTTTTTTTTATTGCAGCGGCAGTGGGTGATTTACTCATAAGTATATATCTGCATTGCATTGATTAAATTGGATTTGTGATTCATGTATTTTTCTGTTCTCTCCCTAGAAGGTCCGCCATGTTCTCTGATGCCCTCGAAGCAGATGGGCGGGTGGAGGGTCTGCCTCTGGCCGCCCCGCAACTGATGCCAGAGCAGGCGGAAGAGGAAGCGGAGGCATCAGCAGAGAGGGGGCCAAAGAGACGAGGCCGCTACCGCCAAAGCCTGCAGCTTTTAAAGCCCTTCAGAATAACACACGGGTAAACAAAACCATATTAAAGTTCATGTGGCGGCTCTCTGACAGGGAGCCAGGTGGAGGCCGACATTAAGAGACACAGATGGTTTCAGGCTGACAGATTGACTGACAGATACCCATTTAAAGACACAGAAAAGTTCACATTTGTGTTCTCTGCTGGATGTGCTGACTGTTGGAGGGGAAGCAGGAGGCCATGAGAAGGGATGGGAACCCATCACCCGGCGACAGACGGCACTGTGTTTGAACATATACTGATAAACCGCCCCTACATTTTTTTTCTTCTTTTTTCGCTGCTCTCTCAGATTTCTGTGAAGAGCGTGCAAATTACTGTTCAAACACTGCAGGCATGATTCACCTTTCATTGACTGACGCGCAAAGGCACCTCTTCTTTCTCAGAGGCCTATGTGGGCCAACTTAGCACCTCAGTGTATGCCTGCACTTTTAGACATCTCACCCATCTTCTCCTCTATTCCAGGCACCAGCACCCAGTCGACAACGCCGGCTTCTTCTCGTTTATGACCCTGCACTGGCTCTCCCCGCTGGCACTGAAGGCCTACAAGGCGTCCAGCTTGTCTATCGACGATGTGTGGGGACTGTCCTGCCATGAAGCCTCTGAGATCAACTGCCAGAGGTGAGGTAACCGCTGAGGTTTGTCTCATGAATGTGACCATGCTCTGTTTGATGCTGAAACACAGTATAGGGGTGAGACACGATAAGGGTTTGACTGAAGGTGAAGTTCTTTGTGGTTATTTGTGAGTTGTGAGTTGCAATGGAGGACACAAAAACAGGCGTCTTGTGGTCATCGGCGAGCGGAGGGTCCCAGCAGTCCCTGGTTGTTCACCCTGATTGCAGTGAAAGCAGCTCCAAAAACAGACCTCTTCCTTTCTGTCGTCTTGCTCATGTTTTATCTCGTCTACTTTTTTAAAACTGATTGACAGCTGCTCTGAGCCAACCATTGCAAAGCGGTCAGCGCGTTGTCACAAAACATCGGAGGTGCACGGCTTGGTGCTCAGGCCCTCCGTGCTCAGTCCCCCCAGGCAGGAAATGTGCACTATGGCCAATCGCTCCGACCTCGCTGACCTCAAGAAGCAGTTTGACACTCTTCTTAAAGTCACATGATTTGAAGTTCATGGATCTGGTAGACTTTAAGACGACACAAATAATCGTTAAAGTTATAGTTTACAATCCGGGAAACATCCAAAACATTTTCTCAGACAGAGAGGGAGAAGAGGTAGAAGGATGAGGGAGGGTTGGGAGGATAACCTTACGTGGGTTGTGCATAATAACATTAGGGTAGCCTTGCTTGAGTTGAATATAAAGAATTAGGTTAATTGTTTGAGTTATGAATAAGTAATAGGGACATATAAGTACACCTTATTTTTTAGACACATACTATTTAATTAGTCGTAAGTATTGTTTTTGTTTAATTCTATATTAAGAATTTGCTACGTTAAATGATCATTTGATTTGTCATTTTCTTTTTTACTTATTTGTTGGATGATCTAAATAAATAAAATAAAATCCGAAAGCATTATTAAAAGCAGATTAATGATCCACATTATTGCACTAAGTAGTGACATATATTCCTTTGTTCCTGTAAATATGGGCATTTTTGCAGTGAACCGCTCACAAGACTGACTGGAAGTGAGCGGACGTAGATGCTCACTAGCACACCAACACGGCAACCGAAAACTATCTTCGAACCAATGCACTATTTACGATTTTCAAGATTTATGCCGATGGACATGAGGTGAAGAGCCCCGGACAGTCTAGTGAGGATGAAAATAACTGACTAGCCGTACTAGCGTCAAGTTGTTTTTAGACTTTTCATGTGGATCTTTGACAATTAAAAGAATGGAATATTGCCGGCCTTACTCTTTACAAACATAAAGTTAAAAAAAGCAGACTGCATCTGGCATCTTCATTATATGCTCAGACACACAGACATGCCACTTTGTTTTTAGTTTTGCATGTTTTTGACAAAGGGTACCGCTTCAGGACAGGCTCGCAGCATTAGCTAATACTGTCAGAAAATCTCTGAATTACTTTGCAAATATTCAAATTACTGATCAGTATGTCGTGAGTCAAGGACTTGTTGGGCTTCTGGGCAGCCGCTCGCTGTGCCTGGTTGGTAATTCATCCATGGTTTAAAGGCATTGCTTCGCATTCAAAGTAGTGGAAGATTTTCCGGTGCCTGCTAGTTTTCTGTTCAATATTAAACCAAACTCAAAATGGATTATAATCCCGTAATTTAAGTGGAAGTGTTTCGTAATGTAGACACGCATCATGAGACGAAGAACAAGCCATTTAAGGTCAAACAGTCATGTTCTTTTGGTTTCAAGAGCCCAGTGGAGCTTGTTGTTTCAGGGCGTATTCAGGTGAACTGATCTACATCACACAGTGCTCTGGCCATGGGACTATTTTTTCTTGATTGAACAAATATAGGGAAACTTTGCTCCACATGTTTTCAAGTTCAAAGTGTCATTCTCGATACCATTATATAATTCCCTGCCGTGGAAACAACGGTTGGACCAGGACTTGTTGCCTGCGCAGTGAGATTTAATTGGTGAACATCCAGCCTTTCTTAACCGACGCAGGAACGTTGTGCTGGGATGAGGGGCTGCTAAGAATAGCAGGGATTAGAGATTACAGTGAGAGTCAGTGCCTGACTCTGGCGGTTACATGAACTCCTCTACCTGCGATGCACTGTCTCCCTGTTATTGACTGGAGCCAGGCTGAGATAAAAGTCACTGTTTGCTGTCAGACAGCCTGAGAGGAGCCTTCTCGTTATGCACTAATTCTACAAATCAACGATAAAGACTCACAATAATCGTATTAGTGTCCATTTAGAGGTCTCCATCGTGGAATATGCCTCCTACGAACTATTCATACACTGTCATATTCATTGAATGTATTTTAACTCTAAATCTGTCCTTCTGTACACATTACATCTATTGCATCTGTCCATCCTGGAGAGGGATCCTCCTCTGTTGCTCTCCTGAAGGTTTCTTCACTTTTTTCCCCCTGAAGGGTTATATGGGAGTTTTTCCTGGTCCGATGTGAGGTTTTGGGGCAGGGATGTCTGTGTACAGATTGTAAAGCACTCCGAGACAAATTTGTAATTTGTGAAATTGGGCTATACAAATAAACTGAATTGAATTACTGCCCACTGAAAAGCGAACCCATGCTTTTTCCAAGACCCGTGTGCCGTCGAGTCATGTTGCCACGATTTAGCACTATAGAGGTTTGCGGCTATTTGAGGAAGTTCTCTCTTCTGTCTGGTGACAACTGTGTGGGAGGCAAATGACCAGTTCTGTCAAAAGGCTCTGGCTCGCAGCCCGGAGGCTTCGTGCTGCTGCTTTGTGTGTGTGTGCTAAAGAGCACAGGAAAGGGGAAGCGGCACAAAGCTATCACATTGGCCCAGGCGGGCGATGGTGTGCATGGGCGCTGCGGAGTCGCAGGAGACTCCGCCTTTATTTGGTGTTTACATAGCAAGAACAGTTATGCAACCCAGATGCAAAGCAGCGATGATAGCGAGTGGGGGAATGGGAAAGGCACCCTGGGAGAGTTGACACTTGTTGGTGCTCAGTGAGGTGCGAACACAATGTCCCTGCCAACACACACTTGAAACATCAGCCTCGCCATCTGGCAAACCGAGACGATGGCCGTTAGGAACATTTCAGCCGTGTTCAAAAGCAAATCGGCCCTCCTGTGGATCCCACTCTGTGATCCCGGTGGTCTCATTTCCATCTGTGTGTGTGACCACGCACTCACATCAGGATATGCTATTGCACTGTGGCATTTTAAAATCTGCAAATGTTGTTAATTAGGATGAGAACTAAATACAGTAATAATATGAACCATTATGTGGATACATGATCAAAGCCAAATATGTCCTATTTAGCTGCTCTATCTGGATTCTGTTCACTGTTGGTCGGTTTGTCCATTGATGGAGTTTAGCAACACGAGACGTGTGACTCACAAAGAGGTCTCCTTACCGGTGGCTCAAACTGGGCTCTGTGCAGCTATTGGGCTGCAATTAATTGTAGTCCCTGAGATTCAGAGCCATTTGACTTGAAGTGGTAATTATTAGGCTGCTGAGAGTCTAGTTGGTTTAATGTTCTGTCTGTCTCTGATACGTTTTTAATAAAGTCATTAGGTAAATTACTTTCTGCAGCTGCTCTGCTGCTGCTTTCTAGAGCCATATGCGATGATGCATTTACCAAACAAGATATATTAGCCTCTTTAAGGGGCATTTTAGAGCAGTCAAAGTGCACTAGCACATCTTGGCTAACATGTTTGGAAATACCTTTCAGTCAAATTATGTGGTGCCTCGTTCATGATTGTATATTGTAGGTCACCTTTAAATTATCATCAGCCTTGCTGCCTTGATTCCAACTGCCATGATTGCCTGCCAGGCTGTTTATATTCCCCATTGTACTTTTGGGCGGTCTGATAAATTGGAAGTGCAACTCTTTATTTAAGAAAGAAATAACAATGTATTCAGTATTCTTTTCACTGATGATCATTTTAGCCTTCAACCACTATGCCCACTTTTCCACACAGTTAATTGATACTATAACAGCACTTTGCATTGCATTCATGTCTTTACTTTGACTAATTGTTGAGACTCATCATTCACTAAATGATGTTCAATAACAATGTCATTATGTATGCGTGTCATCTGGTTTCTGGTTGCAGGCTCGAAGCTTTGTGGCACGATGAGCTGAAAAGTCGAGGGCGAGAGGGGGCCTCCCTGACCAGAGTCTTCTGGAGGTTCTGCCAAACCCGCATGCTGGTGGCCGTCTTTTCCCTCCTCCTCACAATGGTGGCGGGCTTCGTTGGGCCTGTGAGTACTGTCCAAATCCTCCTTTCCATTTTTATATTCCACTGAATCAGCTAATACGCCTTTCAACATGGTCACTGGCTTGGAGTCCCATGTCCTATTCTGAAAATCCCTTTATCCTGTTTCACGCTGCTGTGGGAATTGAAATTAAAACATCCTGAGGGATTACAGATGGTGAAACCCATGTTAATGCCATCGATTAGTTGGTTTGTTCCCAGTCACACTTTGGTGTCACACTCTTGGCTTTCGAGCTCCCTCCGAAAAATGCCCATAGATAAGCGTCAGACAGCTGAAACACAGCTACCACCCCCCCCCCCCCCCCCCATGACGAATACCCGGAGAAGATGCAATACAGACTGATATGGAATTTCATCACCTGAGACGAAAGGGTCTTTATGTTTGGAATTCCCAGTTTCTGGTATTAATGAGTCGGCCCCATTGTTCCCTGTGCTCTCAGCTGTTTATTTTGATGTCACGTTATGTGTACACTAGTGCTTGCTGCTTCCCGCGACTAATAGCATTAACTGGATTTAGTTCTTAAACTAAGACGCATGTGTGTCACATTCCTGTGTGATTTGTTTAGTACACTTGCTGACAAAGCTGTGGTGTAAATATTCTTTCTGCAGTTAATCCATTTACAATCTTATTTTACCTGTTTGACTGATACCACAGTGTTGTTGGTCATTCCATCAGGCCTACAAATAGTCAATGCTTATTTTACTCTTATGATCTCTTTCCTTTTTATGTTTGTGCTTCTTCTTGTTCCATGCATTTCTCATCTCTATCTATGGCATTTCCTTAATCGTACCCTCCCCCTATTTATCTCCTTCCCCGTCTTCCTCCCATTTCTCCTGTCCCACAACATGTGTTGATTTCTTCTCCTTTTCTTCGCTGTGTACTTTACTTACTTTTCGTCTCCTTTCCCCTCTCTCCCTGTTCGTCCCCAGGCTCTCCTGGTCCGAGCTCTGCTGGAGTATTCCCAGAGCTCAGTGAGCTCCGTGCCTTATGGCCTGTCTCTGGCAGCCGGGATCTTCCTCATGGAATTGATGCGTTCCTGGTCCCTCGCGCTCATGTGGGCCGTCAACTACCGCACTGCCGCCCGCCTCCGTGGGGCAGCTCTCACTTTTGCGTTCCACAAAATCCTCCGCCTACGCAGCACTAAAGACATCGGTACAGGCGAGGTAGGTGATATAATCCTGGAGGGGACTCATCTCCAAATTAACTAAATCAGGGCACTACATGCAGATGATTGAGGTGGATTTCATTTCTGCTTTATACCATTTCTACTTAAATCTCACCAAATCCCAAAGCCTGAGGGAAGGGAGGCTGTTTAAAGTTAGTCATTATAAAGCTTAAGTGGAATCATTGTCCAACAAGTAAACGTGGGAACGATACCTGTGTTTGTAAAATAGATTTTGTAGTTTTAGCTTCGAGCTTCCACTGAAAATATTTTGTTCATTTTATATTTGTAAGTTGTCATGTACATTACTGTCTCTCTACCTAGCTCATCAACATCTGCTCCAGTGACGGCCAGCGGCTGTATGAAGCAGTGTCACTGGGCTGCCTGCTGGCCGGGGGGCCCCTCGTGGGAATACTGGGTCTTTCCTACACTGCATACTTCCTGGGCCCCACTGCTGTGCTGGGATCAGCAGTTTTCATCCTCTTCTACCCAACCATGGTACGACTACAACCTAAACATCTGTAACAGTGACACAAAGGAGGTTTTGAGCCTGTTGTGCAATGCTGTTGGTACAAACACAGAGACAAAATACAGGACACTTTAATTGCAGTGACAGAAAGTAAAATATATTAACAACAACAAAGAAAACTGTCAGTGTTTTTAATACGAGAGAATAGAGTTTCATTACTGACTTTTATCAAATTCATACCAGTGATGATCACTCATTATAGCTATCGATTAATTACAACCATTTCCAAAAATCTTCCAGAAAGTTATGATCATACATAATCCAGCCGCAACAAGCAATTTCATGATGGAAATTTCCCAAAGTTTTAACAAAAGGTAATGGCTAGCAGAAACTCATGCTGACTCATTATTTTCAGAGCGAGAAGTTACAAATGTTTTCTTAACCCTTGTGTTGCCTTAGGGTCATTTTGACCCGAATCAATATTACACCCTCCCCCCGCTTTAGGATTAATTTGACCCCATTCAATGTTTAATGTCGGTGTTCTTTCGGTAGTCAACAAACAAACATAAAGTGCCTCACACTTAAACTTGGAAAACAATATTAATTCTAATAATTTTCTGGAGGTTTTAATTGCTGGCGTCAAATTGAACCCAAAGGGTAAAATATGTTAGTAAATATAAAGGTAACAGGAGGGTGAAACATTGAATCGGGTCAAAATGACCCTAAGGCGACACAAGGGTTAATAGTTGAAGACGTACGTAGCACCTTTACGTTAACTCAGGCGGTTGAAGAGTTCAACCAGCACTAAAAGCATCGTAACTCTTTGGCTATCAATCTCCTGTCCACTCTTATTTTCACATTACACTCTGACAGCTGGAGACCCTGGTATTGATGTGAAAGGCATTTATCACTCTGGTCCCCCGGACAGGCTTGCAGCAGAGCTAATGTGATTGTGTCTGCTTTCGTTTCCTCTCTCTGCCACTTATTTCTCTTGCCATCGTTTCCTCTTTTCCCGTCTGGACAGATGCTCGCATCGAGACTGACGGCGTATTTCCGCAAAAAGTGTGTGGTGGTGACTGACCGCCGCGTGAGGCTGATGAACGAGATCTTGTGCTGCATAAAGTTCATCAAGATGTATTGTTGGGAAGATGCCTTTGCGCGGAATATTCACAGTGAGTGACTGACGTGTTCCCAAATGAAAGCAGTGTTAGGAGCTGCTCATTTTATGTTTGTGGTCAAGAGATGCAAAACGTCATGCAATTAAGAGCTTTCCCGGGCTTTTTTTATTCCCAACTCACCCAGAAAAAAGGATTGCTTCATTTGAACGCTTATCATCGTGAGAGACATGTAACAAAATGGTCAGTTTATCACCTGGAATTAGACTCATTCTTTGAGCGAACTCGAAAGATAACCATGACCCTAAATCCATTTTCATTAGCATGTGCCGTTTAAGTCTTTCCCTGTGCCATCCTCTATAATCAGGGCCAGTTTTGAATCCCTCAGCTTCAAGGTTAATTTGCAAGGTAGTTTGGGGCCTTATGATACCTTGAATGACTGTAAAGGCTCCTATACTTAGCATGAATTAGCGATGGCTTTTTCTCATGAGGCCCTTCCTGTAGGTTATGGCTAAGGATCATTTTCCACTTTTAATCATGCTTAAAATTAGCCAGATGGGGCTCGTTCTCACTGCTGTCCTGTGATTACCTATTATAATCAGAATTAATTGCCATTCGACTTAATGGCCAATGAATCCTAAGAGTTAGTGTCATTTTCTTCAATTACTATTGTTGTTAAATTGATGATTACAGTGTTTTTGCACGAGGGGGGGCGTGAGGAGGATCTTTGCTTTGTAAGAAACCCACATAGCATCCAAAGCGAATCCCAGGGAAACGAAGGAGGGAGTTCTCATATTTCACACGCAGTGCTGCTATGTCTGAAAGATACACAAGCTTTTTGTTCCAGTGTTTGCTCCCACAAAGCAGCAAGCAGTGTGTATTTGGGAGATACGAACATGGAGGAAGAGGGGCAGTATTTTGCCATTAGACGTGTATAGTTATCAAGGTTCAGCAGGTTTTGAAGCCCCCTTTCATATCATATTTGGATGTTTGGGCCCCCATCCTCTCTTTTGTATCTATTTCTGTCCACTCGCTGTGTCGTGGCTAGTGACTCTTGTAGGATTGTTGATTAAAAGTGCACTGGAGATCCATTGGGAGTGACTCAACCCTTTACTTTATTTTCTTTCTCTCTCTCTCTCTCTCTCTTTATCTTTCTCTCTCTCTCATATATCTCAACAGAGGTGCGATCAGAAGAGAGGGGGATACTGGAGCGTGCAGGGGTTGTCCAGAGCCTCACAGTGGGTGTGGCTCCCATCGTCGTGGTGATAGCCAGTGTGTGCACATTCACCCTGCATATGGCTTTGGGTCAAGAACTTACTGCAGCGCAGGTATTAGACATTCATTTTGGATTCATCCATCTTCATTGTAAACATATTGGGATATGTTGGTATCTCATTTCTTGCTAAATAACAAACAACAAAAGATTATTTAATGTAATGTTTATTAAGTTGAAGTGACGAGTCTCTAGCTGCAATGCGCTTTCATAGATTTTAAAGTCAGGTTTGACCCCAGGTAAACAATTTAGTAAATAACTGTCTCCATCTCTACACACCCTACCTCAGGCTTTCACGGTGGTTGCCGTTTTCAACTCGATGACCTTTTCCCTGAAAGTCACACCATTGGCGGTGAGGTCACTGTCAGAGGGTGCTGTCGCAGTTAAACGATTCCAGGTGAGAAATGCAGTCTTGTCAACCACCACTTTCACAGAGACACTTAAATTGCTTTTAATCCAACCCAACACTGGTTTGTCGAGCATGATGTTTGACTTTTGATACACTGCCAATGGGCAGGTCAGGTGTTTGCCTCTGTCAGAGCCGCTCAAAAGCTAAGACACACCCACTCCCAGACTGGTATTTTCTGACATACTGTTTTCCAAACACTTGTTAAAAGTCGCATGTTAGTGAGGGATGGTTTCACAGAGCCAACCTGGGTTAAGCAAACGTTTCTGCCAAGGGTGCACCAAAAGGTCTAAAGGTATTCTGTGTTTTTACTCTAATGCAGTGCATAATAATGTAATGAAATACTCAAGGACAGGACGGACTATACCATAAGCACAATGTGTGACATAGCACAACCTCACATATGTTACACCTTTAAACAATATGTTGCTTTAACATAAGCAAAGACAGAAACATTGAAGTAGCAAAGAAAATACAATTAACATGTATTAATCTTCAGCAAGCACAGATTTGAGATACATTGTCACCACATTGTGTGTGTGTCTCCACAGAGGCTCTTCATGATGGATGACAGAGAAGTTGTTTTGGTCACAATGGAGGATCCTAACAATGCTGTGGAATTTCGAGACGCCACACTGGCTTGGGAAAAGGCACGCTCTCCGGCTGCAAAGCCGAACGCGCCTCCCGAGAAGCGAGGAGGGATGACGCGCGTGCTGCGCAGGGAGAAGCTCAGCCTGTACATTTCCACAGAGGATGACAAAGGAAACAAGGAAGGTCCCAACGCACAAAGTCTCCTCACAAATATGGAGCAGGAGAGTCCACAAAGCACCGTCTCCTCCACCCAAAGCATACGACCTCCACTGCACAAGACCCTGCACCGCATTGACCAACGCATTAAGAGGGTACCAACACAAACATAAACAATACGTGGATTAAGGACATTTTTATTCAAAGAGTTGGACAAACCGTTGCCTGCTTCATGTAATGCCCACAATGCCACTGTTTTGATCCCCTTCTAGGGTTCACTAGTTGGAATCTGTGGAGGTGTCGGCAGCGGAAAGAGCTCCCTCCTGTCTGCTCTACTGGGACAGGTGAGATTGTTCAGTTTCCTCTTCAGGCAGAACGGACAGAAAAAGAATAGTCTTTTTGAACCTTTTTTCCACACCCAATGCCGTGCAGCAACCTTGAAAAATGAATGTTTCAAGTGTTTGTTCTGCTTCCAACATGCTGGTTTATTGTTGCAGATGACCCTGTTAGAGGGTAATGTCGCTGTCAGGGGCGGCTTCGCTTATGTGGCACAACAAGCCTGGATCCTCAATGACTCACTGAAGGAGAATATTCTGTTTGGAAACGAGTATGACGAAGACAAGTAAGAAAAACTGTGTAAGATGTTATAAAAAATGGAAATATAGGCTTAAATTGATCCCTAATTTATCATCTTTCCTTATTGTTTCCTCATCAGATATAATGCTGTCCTGGAAGCCTGCTGCCTTCTCACAGATCTTGCAGAGCTTCCTTATGGAGATATGACTGAGGTATTAAAAAAGAACAGCTTGTCAGTAATATGATTTAAATGCTTCTTTACTCCTGTGTGCCGCAGTTTTAGTTTATGTAACCACAACAAGAGCAGCGTTTTTATGGATTTCAAATGTTTTGTTAAAATGTTTATGAATAGATAGGAGAGAGAGGTGCCAACCTGAGTGGAGGGCAGCGTCAGAGAGTGAGCCTGGCTCGTGCCCTCTACAGCGAGCGGCCCATACTTCTCCTGGATGACCCTCTCAGTGCGGTTGATGCTTGTGTTGGTTCCCACATCTTCCATAAAGCTATCAGGGGTGCCGCCAAAGGCAAGACGGTGCTCTTTGTAACCCACCAGCTGCAGGTAAGGGGCTGTTAGTAAATTTCTATACAAAGCATTCAAAATAAGTAGTATATCTTTTGTTGTTTTTAGCATCTTGAATATATTCCATGACTTTCTGGCGACTAGCTATTTACAGTTTGCCGCTCCCTCATACCTTTTGTATCTTCTAGTATCTGTCTGACTGTGACAAAGTTATTCTGATGAAGGACGGGCGGATTGCCGAGCACGGCACCCACGCTGAGCTAATGGGTAAAGAGCGTGACTATGCCAGCCTATTCAACAGCATGCAACAGGAGGTAAGGCCAGGGCCAAACGAGGCACCAGGCCAGCTCTTTTGAGTAAGGCATCGTTGCCCCCACTGCACAAAAACATGGAACATTACACGCTGAATAATTCACAGGCCAGAAAGGCATGCACAATAGCTGGACATGTTAATGCATACATGGCCGGTCATTATTTATGCTAGCATTGATTTTTTTTCTAGTGAGCTGCTAAAGATTCTGTCACCGATATCTCTGTTGAGATGACGTGTTGTGTGTTGTTGTTCCATCTGCTGTGATTTGTTGTAGCATGTCTCAAAGCTCACTTTCTACTCCTTGCCTGTCTCTTAGAATCTGGTGAAAGATAATTTAAAAAACAAATGGCATGGGGCAGATGCAGATGCAGCAAAGGCTGACGGTGCTGTTGTTAATGCCATGGTCAGACCAAAAATGGAGAGCATGAAAGGAGGTGAGAGACCATGCCTCATTTTCCTGTTAAATGCATAGTTTCCTTGAGACCCTTTCACACGTGACATCTTTCATTCAGAACGACTGATGAAAGCGGAGGAGAAGGGTTCTGGTGCAGTGGCCTGGTCTGTGTATGGAGCCTACATCAAAGCAGCAGGAGGGCCGATGGTCTTCATCCTCAACATCTTCCTCTTCCTGTCCACCACGGGCAGCATAGCCTTCAGTAACTGGTGGCTGAGCTACTGGATCAGGCAGGGCAGCGGGGTGAGTTAGGAGACGATCCTGCTTTAGTACAATAGACGCCTCTATTTAGTGTGTATCTGGCTCCCAAAAGAAAAAGAATTACTACGCTTCAGTGAGTTGTAGCAGCCGACTGAGCATTAATTTGAATGTGCATGATTAAAAAAGTAACGGAACTACGGTAAGCTTAATTAAAAACAAGCACTAGCAGTGAAGAAACAGATGTGCAGCAAAGCAGGTGGCAGCTGCTATTGAGAAATGTGCTAAGAATAGGAAACGTCATTGAACTGACTGTTTTTTATTTGTTATATTGTATTCCAAAGTGTGTGCTTTTCTCTGTTTCATTAGAGCCAAAATTCCTCCATGGGGAGAAATTGGATTTTATTTGTTCTTACTCTTGGTAATTTGTTGCTCCATCTGCCCTCAGAACACATCGTCAATCTTCGTGAATGAAACGATGCCGAGCCACAGCATGACACTCAACCCTCACATTCAGTACTATTCAACTGTTTACGTCGTTTCCATGGCAGCTGCTTTGCTGCTGAAGACTTTGAGAGGGCTGGTGTTTGTGAAGGTAAGCTTCCCCGAGACTTCCCTCCTTCTGTCACACGCTTTATCCACTCAATCCCTGATGAACTTTGAAACAACAGTGGTGTTTGAAAAGAATATGAATCGTTGATGTATTAGTGTAGTGTTACAGAGTGCTCTCTAATTGTCTTTATTGTCATTTGTTCATGCTCTACTGGTTTCTGGCTATAATTGAAAATGCCTGTAGGCCAAATCCATTAAACTGTCCGCTGCCATATCTCATGGCTTTACTGTGTGTGTGTGTGTGTGTGTGTGTGTGTGTCCTCCTTTTCAAGCTAACCCATGCTGACACTGCATTCAGAGGTTAGGTCCCCACGTTCATGTGTGCCACTTGAAATTGCTAATTTTTCAAAGATAGCTAATCTTTTTTACCCCTAGCTGTGATGAGATCTTTGGCAGTGTTGAATATTCCATTAATATAATTAATCTGTTCTCTGCTGCCACCTGTTATTTCTGTCCTATTGGTGAAATGTCTCTTGCTCATTGGGTCATGACCTTTATGTCAGCCTCACAGAAACTCATTATAAAAGAAGTTTTGACATCTTGCTTTGTGTGAGGGGTGGAATTACCCACCACTGTGCACACGCTTAGCATGTGGTGAGGCAGCGTTTATAACTATGCAGCCAACATGTGAGTGCCACTATATTTATCCATTGTGTTTAGGGTTAGCACACTGGGAGACCATTTTCCTTCCAACAGTCTGTTTATCCAAGCCGTGATTATTTCCGTATGTTTCCTAAAGTTGTTGTTTCTATGTGTCGTGTCGCGAGTTTCAAACACGGCTGTTGTTTGTGTTGACAGTGCACGGTGAAGGCTGCCTCTGTGCTCCACGACAAGCTATTCGGCCGACTCCTCCTCAGCCCCATGCACTTTTTCGATACGACACCTCTGGGCCGTATCCTGACCCGCTTCTCCAGAGACATGGATGAGGGTGAGACTCGATTTCTCTTGACTGTGAACCTTCCCCCAAGCGAGCTCTCAGTCAGTCAAGTCACCCTGGTTGAAAGTGTGTCCTGCCAAGACACTGTGGTGCCTTTCTGTGATCTACTTCACTGGTGGCTTTGATTGACATGTGGATTTTGTGGGTTGCTGTGGCCATTTTGATGCAATTCAATTCAATTCAGTTTATTTGTAGAGCCCAATTTCACAAATGTGTCTCGGAGTGCTTTACAATCTGTACACATAGACATCCCTGCCCCAAAACCTCACATCGGACCAGGAAAAACTCCCAAATAACCCTTCAGGGGGAAAAAAAGGGAAGAAACCTTCAGGAGAGCAACAGAGGATCCCTCTCCAGGATGGACAGATGCAATAGATGTAATGTGTACAGAAGGACAGATTTAGAGTTAAAATACATTCAATGAATATGACAGAGTGTATGAATAGTTCATAGTAGGCATATTCCACGATGGAGGCCTCCACGATCCATCAGGCAGATGGCGGTGAGGAGGAGGAGTGGGCGGGGTCTCAACAGTGGGCGGAGTCTCAACAGGACAGGAATTCCACGACCCAGGCCTCGATGATCCATCAGGCAGATAGGATCTATGCCGTCTCATAGGGTCCGATGACCCCATGAGACGTGAAGTCAAAAGGACTCCGGGGAGAAAGCTGAGTTAGTAACGTGTGATTGAGAGATGAAAATTCATCCTTAAGGAGAGAAAAAAGAGGAGATAGGTACTCAGTGCATCCTAAAACGTCCCCCGGCAGCTATAAGCCTATAGCAGCATATCAAGGGGCTGGACCAGGTAAACCTGATTCAGCCCTAACTATAAGCTCTGTCAAAGAGGAAGGTCTTAAGTCTACTCTTAAATGAGGTGACTGTGTCTGCCTCCCGGACTGAAATTGGAAGCTGGTTCCATAAGAGGAGCTTGATAACTAAAGGCTCTGGCTCCCATTCTACTTTTTAAGACTCTAGGAACTACAAGTAGTCCCGCATTTAGTGAGCGCAGCTCTCTAGTGGGCAATATGGTACTACAAGCTCCTTAAGATATGATGGTGCATCACCAATCAAGGCTTTGTACGTTAAGAGAAGAATTTTAAAAGTGATTCTTGATTTTACTGGGAGCCAGTGCAGAGCAGCTAGTGCAGGAGTGATGTGATCTCTTTTCTTAGTTTTAGTGAGAACACGAGCTGCAGCATTCTGGATCAACTGGAGGGACCTAAGAGATTTATTAGAGCAGCCTGATAATAAGGAGTTGCAGTAATCCAGTCTCAAGTAACGAAGCGTGAACCAATTTTCTGCATCTTTTTGAGACAAGATGTGCCTGATTTTTGAAATATTACGAAGATGAAAGAATGCAGTCCTTGAGATTTGCTTTACGTGGGAGTTAAAGGACAAGTCCCGATCAAAGATAACGCCAAGATTCTTTACAGTGGTGTTGGATGCCAGGGCAATGCCGTCTACAGAATCCACATCACCAGATAATTGATCTCTGAGGTGCTCAGGGCCGATTAAAATTACTTGGTTTTGTCTGAGTTTAACATCAAGAAGTTGCAGGTCATCCATGTTTTTATGTCTTTAAGACATGCTTGAATTTTACCGAGTTGGTTGCTCTCCTCTGGTTTTATCGATAGATATAGTTGAGTATCATCTGCATAACAATGAAAGTTTATGGAGTGTTTCCTGATAATATTGCCCAAAGGAAGCATGTATAAGGTAAATAAAATTGGTCCAAGCACAGAACCTTGTGGAACTCCGTGATTAACGTTGGTGGTTATCGGCGTCATCGTTTACAAATACAAACTGAGATCGATCTGATAAATAGGATTTAAACCAAATTAGTGCCGTGCCTGAAATGCCAATCGACTGCTCCAGTCTCTGTAACAGGATGTCATGGTCAATGGTGTCGAATGCAGCACTAAGGTCTAACAAGACCAGGACAGAGAGAGTCCTTTATCTGCTGCCATTAAGAGGTCATTTGTAATTTTCACCAGTGCCGTCTCGGTGCTGTGGTGTTTTCTAAATCCTGATTGAAATTTCTCAAATAAACTATTATGATGTAGAAAGTCGCACAACTGATTTGCGACCACTTTCTCAAGGATCTTGGAGAGGAAGAGGAGGTTAGAGATCGGTCTGTAGTTAGCCAATACCTCTGGATCCAGAGTGGGCTTCTTCAGGAGAGGTTTAATAACAGCCACTTTGAAGGAGTGTGGTACGTGGCCTGTTAGCAGAGACACATTGATAATATCTAATAGAGAGCCGCCAATTAAAGGCAAAACGTCTTTAAGCAGCCTCGTCGGGATGGGGTCCAAGAGACAGGTAGACGTGTTCGAAGTAGAAACCGTTGAAGATAATTGGTCACGGTTGATGGGAGAAAAGCCCTCCAAATATACACCAGGGCATACAGCAGTTGCCAATCTAAAAAAAAAGATGGGAAGATGGATACGCACCAGCCCTAACATGTTGCAGTATTATATGTATGTTGGAGATTGTGTCTAAACTGGTAAGAAAGCTTGGTTTAAAATTCCTATTGGTGTCCAGGATATTGTTATTTTCCAGTTGTGTGAACACTATTGAGAGTGAGGTCAAATAGAAATTGGCAGGTAATTATTAAAAAGGTGAGGACCCCCTTCTTTCTTCCTTTTAAGTAAAAAACAATGAGAGCACTTCGGGGGGCACAAAGGGAATATTTTCTTCACTTCTGGAGATGGATAAATCCAGCACCACACAGCGTGTCTGATATCTGATGTGTCTCCTCTCCAAAGTCGATGTGCGTCTCACCATGCAAGCTGAGATGCTTCTGCAGAACCTGACCCTGGTGCTGTTTTGCTTGGGAATGGTGGGCATCGTCTTCCCCTGGTTCCTGATCTCCATCCTGCCCCTGGGAGCCTTCCTCTTCATTGTCTACCGTGTCTCCAGGTCAGACTCTCAATTGTTAATCATTGATATTGATATTTGCATCGAGCCTGAGATTCAAACTTCATCTCCCTGCAAGCGATCAGAGGATTGTTGCCGGCAGCAAGTGATGAGTAAGCAACGAGTAACTTCTAGCTGCGTCAGTTGATTTTTTTTGGCCACGATGTGCAGAAAAACGTCCAAATAAGCCGACAGATGCACACTGGCTCATGAAGTTAATTGGGTTGAAGTGTGAGCAAACAATCGCTCGCAGACACAGAGCAACATTTGCATTTATTTGAAATCGGGTTTCTGGCCTCCGGACAAATGTTCACATTACAATAAACATTTAGCTGCATTTACTTCTCTGCCAGGTCCTGGGAGAAATGTCTAAGCAGCTAGATGTTCAATATCATGCACCAGTTAGTCGATAGCTTTATGTCCACTCTCTGGTTCAGGACCACTTCCTGCTGTTAAAGAGGTCGACGAGACTGAACTGTCCAGTAATTGAGCGGCAAAGTTGGCGATTATTGTCTCTGATTTGAAGCACAAGTGTCAGCTACTTGCTTTAATAAAGATATATTTTATTGAGTATTTGGTAGCTTTTGACTTCCTGGTATTATGAATTATTTGATGCAAACTTATTGTGATAAGTATCTTTTATGGGAGGGTAAATAACTGAGAGAGTTGCAGTGATAATCTTGTGTGTGGAGTGTTATCGGTCATTGACTTGACTTTTCACAGCTTCTGTTATGTGGTAAGTGTTGCGAGAGCGCCCTGGATGATCTGTGACTCTGCCTTAGTCACAATTTATAGTTTAGAAATGTGTCCATAAAGGGTGAATGCACTAAGGTATTCCAGCTCGCTGGTATCTTGGGAAATAACCACAACATATAGTTATTTCCTGTACTTCAGAGATCAAGAAGAATGTGACTGGCCTTTACATCATATATTAAGTCATGACAAATGACACATGATAATTTTGATGTGAAAACATATGTGTCTGGTAAAGCTGAATTTTGTGGGGGAAACCTGCTCTCAATAACGTCCCTTCACCGTCTGCTGATATAAGCCACTTGATATCTTGTCCATGGAATTCTTTACTCAGATCTGATACCAGTTTGTGTACTTAGGGAGCAGTTTAATTATACAATATCTTCATTAATCTTTTTAAGAGTCGCTTGATGTGTAGCCTATTAATCACACTGAAAACAGGAGGAAGAGATGATCCCCAGCTATTTCATCACCCTTGGCAACGCTTTAAAAGGACAAAATACTGAATACGTCATGACATCCCAGGATGTGTGTGGAGATGTTACATCACACCGTCTCTCCCACTTCCAGAGCAGCCTTTATTGAATTCTGAAATGAAACGGCCCAGGGCGTAAACATGTTTGTCTGCATCGCAGCCTTGAAGCAAAGAGGTGTCACGTTGCTTCCCGCTGTCTTCTGGGCTTTTATGAGAAAACCAAATGATTCATGGGAGACGAGTAATTCACATGCACCATCCATTCTATCGTGGTGTATAAAAGTAGAGAGAACACCCCCACTTTTGTCAATAAGCCTGTCTCACTCCGCACGACCCCGTCAACGGCGAGTCCGGTGTCTCTCTGGCTGCCGATTGTATATCCGGCTGTGCTCGTAATATTGCACATGCATCAGATAGCAGGAAACGAGCTGAGCTCTGTCAGGAGAGCGCCGTGGACCGTATCCCTCGCCGTCCACCGTGTCATCATTACCCATCGACCACACAACTGCATCATTAAAGCTGATTCCTCCTCCTTTCCCTCTTTCTTTAGTGATGCGCCAGCATTCAGGGGTAATGTCTGTGCTCGTTTAAGTATCTCACTAAATAAATAATTGGCAGCAATATCAGTTGGCTCAAATACTCTCGATTTTCAAACCAGACCAAATTACCTTCTCAAAGGTTTGCACTTCACATTACATCCTGGATTTTACAGTACTTACTGCTTATGAGGAAGTGTTCCCTCGTGATGTTTTCCCCTTTAGTGTAATTTATTTGAGAGATTTGCTCCTCACATGCTGGAGCCTATTTGCATACAATACTCTTCCATTTTTATTCAAATGAGGCAAACCTGAATGGAGACTTTTCAATACTGCAGTGCAACCAACTTACCTTATTAGGATTTAAGGAGATAGTTTTTTTTTTTAATACTTTAGTTGTAATGCATTTCTATTGTTGCCTGTAATAAGAATGGATATTTTAATACTAACTTTCAGTTCATCAAAATATGATGTTATAGACCCTACAAAACTGCCAGATG